>NW_027328742.1:16203580-16503580 GCF_048564905.1 Vicugna pacos | reverse complement strand
TGAATTCAAGAGTTGAATAATGGAGAATTAACTGGATAAATCAAGCTGGAAGTAGATTTACCACTGGCGCAGCATTTAGCCTCTAATGAAAAGAGCCAGAAGCAGTCTTTCGATGGAATCTCAAAGTACGCTCAGTTCTTTCCTGGTTTCTAGGACCAGGAAGAGCAGTACTACCTTTCTCTACCTAAAAAGGAATGTGGAGGAGTAGGAGGAGGTGGAGTAGGAGGAGGAGGTGGAGGACAAGGTGGAGGAGGAGGAGGTGGAGAAGGAGGAGGATGTGGAGGAGGAGGATGTGGAGGAGGAGAATGTGGTGGAGGAGGAGGAGGAGGTGGAAGAGGAGGAGGTGGAGGAGGTGGAGGAGGAGGATTAGTCATACCAATCACGATTGTGGGCTTCGGAAATTGACTGATTCCTTTAATGCTTGGCGCCCCAGACATGACATTTCCCCGTATGAACAATATGAGCTTCTGGCTGCTACCCGCCTCATTCCTACTACTTCTAGCATCATCCATAGTTGAAGCCGGGTGAGGCACTAGTTGAACTGTTTACCCTCCCCTAGGAGGGTAGGAGGAGGTGGAGGAGGAGGAGGATGTGGAGGAGGATGTGGAGGAGGAGGAGGATGTGGAGGAGGTGGAGGTGGAGGAAGTGGAGGAGGAGCAGGTGGAGGAGGAGGTGGAGGAGGAGGAGGTGGAGGAGGAGGAGGAGGAGGTGGAGGAGGAGGTGGTGGAGGAGGAGGAGGTGGAGGAGGATTATTACAATAATCCTCAAGATTCTATCTGATTTCGAAAATAATATTTAATTAAAGCTACTTCATACGCAACTGTTGACAAAGAAAGTAATTGCTGCCAGTCTTCCAGATAGCCTGCAATGAATTCAAGAGTTGAATTCTGGAGAATTAACTGGATAAATCAAGCTGGAAGTAGATTTACCACTGGTGCAGCATTTAGCCTCTAATGAAAAGAGCCAGAAGCAGCCTTTCAATGGAATCTCAAAGTACGCTCAGTTCTTTCCTGGTTTCTAGGACCAGGAAGAGCAGTACTACCTTTCTCTACCTAAAAAGGAATGTGGAGGAGTAGGAGGAGGTGGAGTAGGAGGAGGAGGTGGAGGACAAGGTGGAGGAGGAGGAGGTGGAGAAGGAGGAGGATGTGGAGGAGGAGGATGTGGAGGAGGAGAATGTGGTGGAGGAGGAGGAGGATGTGGAGGAGGAGGAGGTGGAGGAGGTGGAGGAGGAGGTGGAGGAGGAGGATTAGTCATACCAATCACGATTGTGGGCTTCGGAAATTGACTGATTCCTTTAATGCTTGGCGCCCCAGACATGACATTTCCCCGTATGAACAACATGAGCTTCTGGCTGCTACCCGCCTCATTCCTACTACTTCTAGCATCATCCATAGTTGAAGCCGGGTGAGGCACTAGTTGAACTGTTTACCCTCCCCTAGGAGGGTAGGAGGAGGTGGAGGAGGAGGAGGATGTGGAGGAGGATGTGGAGGAGGAGGAGGATGTGGAGGAGGTGGAGGTGGAGGAAGTGGAGGAGGAGGAGGTGGAGGAGGAGGAGGAGGTGGAGGAGGAGGAGGAGGAGGAGGTGGAGGAGGATTATTACAATAATCCTCAGGATTCTATCTGATTTCGAAAATAATATTTAATTAAAGCTACTTCATACGCAACTGTTAACAAAGAAAGTAATTGCTGCCAGTCTTCCAGATAGCCTGCAATGAATTGAAGAGTTGAATTCTGGAGAATTAACTGGATAAATCAAGCTGGAAGTAGATTTACCACTGGTGCAGCATTTAGCCTCTAATGAAAAGAGCCAGAAGCAGCCTTTCAATGGAATCTCAAAGTACGCTCAGTTCTTTCCTGGTTTCTAGGACCAGGAAGAGCAGTACTACATTTCTCTACCTAAAAAGGAATGTGGAGGAGTAGGAGGAGGTGGAGGAGGAGGTGGAGGAGGTAGAGGAGGAGCTGGAGGAGGAGGAGGTGGAGAAGGAGGAGGTGAAGGAGGAGGAGGTGGAGGAGGAGGAGGATGTGGAGGAGGATGTGGAGGAGGAGGAGGATGTGGAGGAGGTGGAGGTGGAGGAGGAGGTGGAGGAGGAGGAGGAGGTGGAGGAGGAGGTGGAGGAGGAGGTGGAGGAGGTGGAGGAGGATTATTACAATAATCCTCAAGATTCTGTCTAATTTGGAAAATAATATTTAATTAAAGCTACTTCATACGCAACTGTTAACAAAGAAAGTAATTGCTGCCAGTCTTCCAGATAGCCTGCAATGAATTCAAGAGTTGAATTCTGGAGAATTAACTGGATAAATCAAGCTGGAAGTAGATTTACCACTGGTGCAGCATTTAGCCTCTAATGAAAAGAGCCAGAAGCAGCCTTTCAATGGAATCTCAAAGTACGCTCAGTTCTTTCCTGGTTTCTAGGACCAGGAAGAGCAGTACTACATTTCTCTACCTAAAAAGGAATGTGGAGGAGTAGGAGGAGGTGGAGGAGGAGGTGGAGGAGGTGGAGGAGGAGGTGGAGGAGGAGGAGGTGAAGGAGGAGGAGGTGGAGGAGGAGGAGGATGTGGAGGAGGATGTGGAGGAGGATGTGGAGGAGGAGGAGGATGTGGAGGAGGTGGAGGAGGAGGAGGAGGAGGTGGAGGAGGAGGTGGAGGAGGAGGAGGAGGAGGTGGAGGAGGATTATTACAATAATCCTCAAGATTCTATCTGATTTCGAAAATAATATTTAATTAAAGCTACTTCATACGCAACTGTTGACAAAGAAAGTAATTGCTGCCAGTCTTCCAGATAGCCTGCAATGAATTCAAGAGTTGAATTCTGGAGAATTAACTGGATAAATCAAGCTGGAAGTAGATTTACCACTGGTGCAGCATTTAGCCTCTAATGAAAAGAGCCAGAAGCAGCCTTTCAATGGAATCTCAAAGTACGCTCAGTTCTTTCCTGGTTTCTAGGACCAGGAAGAGCAGTACTACCTTTCTCTACCTAAAAAGGAATGTGGAGGAGTAGGAGGAGGTGGAGTAGGAGGAGGAGGTGGAGGACAAGGTGGAGGAGGAGGAGGTGGAGAAGGAGGAGGATGTGGAGGAGGAGGATGTGGAGGAGGAGAATGTGGTGGAGGAGGAGGAGGATGTGGAGGAGGAGGAGGAGGAGGTGAAAGAGGAGGAGGTGGAGGAGGTGGAGGAGGAGGTGGAGGAGGAGGATTAGTCATACCAATCACGATTGTGGGCTTCGGAAATTGACTGATTCCTTTAATGCTTGGCGCCCCAGACATGACATTTCCCCGTATGAACAACATGAGCTTCTGGCTGCTACCCGCCTCATTCCTACTACTTCTAGCATCATCCATAGTTGAAGCCGGGTGAGGCACTAGTTGAACTGTTTACCCTCCCCTAGGAGGGTAGGAGGAGGTGGAGGAGGAGGAGGATGTGGAGGAGGAGGAGGATGTGGAGGAGGTGGAGGTGGAGGAAGTGGAGGAGGAGGTGGAGGAGGAGGAGGTGAAGGAGGAGGAGGTGGAGGAGGATGTGGACGAGGATGTGGAGGAGGAGGAGGATGTGGAGGAGGTGGAGGTGGAGGAGGAGGTGGAGGAGGAGGTGGAGGAGGTGGAGGAGGAGGTGGAGGAGGTGGAGGAGGAGGAGGAGGTGGAGGAGGATTATTACAATAATCCTCAAGATTCTATCTGATTTCGAAAATAATATTTAATTAAAGCTACTTCATACGCAACTGTTGACAAAGAAAGTAATTGCTGCCAGTCTTCCAGATAGCCTGCAATGAATTCAAGAGTTGAATTCTGGAGAATTAACTGGATAAATCAAGCTGGAAGTAGATTTACCACTGGTGCAGCATTTAGCCTCTAATGAAAAGAGCCAGAAGCAGCCTTTCAATGGAATCTCAAAGTACGCTCAGTTCTTTCCTGGTTTCTAGGACCAGGAAGAGCAGTACTACATTTCTCTACCTAAAAAGGAATGTGGAGGAGTAGGAGGAGGTGGAGGAGGAGGTGGAGGAAGTGGAGGAGGAGGTGGAGGAGGAGGAGGTGAAGGAGGAGGATGTGGAGGAGGAGGAGGATGTGGAGGAGGATGTGGAGGAGGAGGAGGATGTGGAGGAGGTGGAGGAGGAGGAGGAGGAGGAGGTGGAGGAGGAGGTGGAGGAGGTGGAGGAGGAGGTGGAGGAGGATTATTACAATAATCCTCAAGATTCTATCTGATTTCGAAAATAATATTTAATTAAAGCTACTTCATACGCAACTGTTAAGAAAGAAAGTAATTGCTGCCAGTCTTCCAGATAGCCTGCAATGAATTGAAGATTTGAATTCTGGAGAATTAACTGGATAAATCAAGCTGGAAGTAGATTTACCACTGGTGCAGCATTTAGCCTCTAATGAAAAGAGCCAGAAGCAGCCTTTCAATGGAATCTCAAAGTACGCTCAGTTCTTTCCTGGTTTCTAGGACCAGGAAGAGCAGTACTACCTTTCTCTACCTAAAAAGGAATGTGGAGGAGTAGGAGGAGGTGGAGTAGGAGGAGGAGGTGGAGGACAAGGTGGAGGAGGAGGAGGTGGAGAAGGAGGAGGATGTGGAGGAGGAGGATGTGGTGGAGGAGGAGGAGGATGTGGAGGAGGTGGAGGTGGAGGAGGAGGAGGAGGAGGAGGTGGAGGAGGAGGATTAGTCATACCAATCACAATTGTGGGCTTCGGAAATTGACTGATTCCTTTAATGCTTGGCGCCCCAGACATGACATTTCCCCGTATGAACAACATGAGCTTCTGGCTGCTACCCGCCTCATTCCTACTACTTCTAGCATCATCCATAGTTGAAGCCGGGTGAGGCACTAGTTGAACTGTTTACCCTCCCCTAGGAGGGTAGGAGGAGGTGGAGGAGGAGGAGGAGGAGGAGGAGGTGGAGGAGGATTATTACAATAATCCTCAGGATTCTATCTGATTTCGAAAATAATATTTAATTAAAGCTACTTCATACGCAACTGTTAACAAAGAAAGTAATTGCTGCCAGTCTTCCAGATAGCCTGCAATGAATTCAAGAGTTGAATTCTGGAGAATTAACTGGATAAATCAAGCTGGAAGTAGATTTACCACTGGTGCAGCATTTAGCCTCTAATGAAAAGAGCCAGAAGCAGCCTTTCAATGGAATCTCAAAGTACGCTCAGTTCTTTCCTGGTTTCTAGGACCAGGAAGAGCAGTACTACATTTCTCTACCTAAAAAGGAATGTGGAGGAGTAGGAGGAGGTGGAGGAGGAGGTGGAGGAGGTAGAGGAGGAGCTGGAGGAGGAGGAGGTGGAGAAGGAGGAGGTGAAGGAGGAGGAGGTGGAGGAGGAGGAGGATGTGGAGGAGGATGTGGAGGAGGAGGAGGATGTGGAGGAGGTGGAGGTGGAGGAGGAGGTGGAGGAGGAGGAGGAGGTGGAGAAGGAGGTGGAGGAGGAGGTGGAGGAGGATTATTACAATAATCCTCAAGATTCTGTCTAATTTGGAAAATAATATTTAATTAAAGCTACTTCATACGCAACTGTTAAGAAAGAAAGTAATTGCTGCCAGTCTTCCAGATAGCCTGCAATGAATTGAAGAGTTGAATTCTGGAGAATTAACTGGATAAATCAAGCTGGAAGTAGATTTACCACTGGTGCAGCATTTAGCCTCTAATGAAAAGAGCCAGAAGCAGCCTTTCAATGGAATCTCAAAGTACGCTCAGTTCTTTCCTGGTTTCTAGGACCAGGAAGAGCAGTACTACATTTCTCTACCTAAAAAGGAATGTGGAGGAGTAGGAGGAGGTGGAGGAGGAGGTGGAGGAGGTGGAGGAGGAGGTGGAGGAGGAGGAGGTGAAGGAGGAGGAGGTGGAGGAGGAGGAGGATGTGGAGGAGGATGTGGAGGAGGATGTGGAGGAGGAGGAGGATGTGGAGGAGGTGGAGGTGGAGGAGGAGGAGGAGGAGGTGGAGGAGGAGGTGGAGGAGGAGGTGGAGGAGCAGGAGGAGGAGGTGGAGGAGGATTATTACAATAATCCTCAAGATTCTATCTGATTTCGAAAATAATATTTAATTAAAGCTACTTCATACGCAACTGTTGACAAAGAAAGTAATTGCTGCCAGTCTTCCAGATAGCCTGCAATGAATTCAAGAGTTGAATTCTGGAGAATTAACTGGATAAATCAAGCTGGAAGTAGATTTACCACTGGTGCAGCATTTAGCCTCTAATGAAAAGAGCCAGAAGCAGCCTTTCAATGGAATCTCAAAGTACGCTCAGTTCTTTCCTGGTTTCTAGGACCAGGAAGAGCAGTACTACCTTTCTCTACCTAAAAAGGAATGTGGAGGAGTAGGAGGAGGTGGAGTAGGAGGAGGAGGTGGAGGACAAGGTGGAGGAGGAGGAGGTGGAGAAGGAGGAGGATGTGGAGGAGGAGGATGTGGAGGAGGAGAATGTGGTGGAGGAGGAGGAGGATGTGGAGGAGGAGGAGGAGGAGGTGAAAGAGGAGGAGGTGGAGGAGGTGGAGGAGGAGGTGGAGGAGGAGGATTAGTCATACCAATCACGATTGTGGGCTTCGGAAATTGACTGATTCCTTTAATGCTTGGCGCCCCAGACATGACATTTCCCCGTATGAACAACATGAGCTTCTGGCTGCTACCCGCCTCATTCCTACTACTTCTAGCATCATCCATAGTTGAAGCCGGGTGAGGCACTAGTTGAACTGTTTACCCTCCCCTAGGAGGGTAGGAGGAGGTGGAGGAGGAGGAGGATGTGGAGGAGGAGGAGGATGTGGAGGAGGTGGAGGTGGAGGAAGTGGAGGAGGAGGTGGAGGAGGAGGAGGTGAAGGAGGAGGAGGTGGAGGAGGATGTGGACGAGGATGTGGAGGAGGAGGAGGATGTGGAGGAGGTGGAGGTGGAGGAGGAGGAGGAGGTGGAGGAGGAGGTGGAGGAGGTGGAGGAGGAGGTGGAGGAGGTGGAGGAGGAGGAGGAGGTGGAGGAGGATTATTACAATAATCCTCAAGATTCTATCTGATTTCGAAAATAATATTTAATTAAAGCTACTTCATACGCAACTGTTGACAAAGAAAGTAATTGCTGCCAGTCTTCCAGATAGCCTGCAATGAATTCAAGAGTTGAATTCTGGAGAATTAACTGGATAAATCAAGCTGGAAGTAGATTTACCACTGGTGCAGCATTTAGCCTCTAATGAAAAGAGCCAGAAGCAGCCTTTCAATGGAATCTCAAAGTACGCTCAGTTCTTTCCTGGTTTCTAGGACCAGGAAGAGCAGTACTACATTTCTCTACCTAAAAAGGAATGTGGAGGAGTAGGAGGAGGTGGAGGAGGAGGTGGAGGAAGTGGAGGAGGAGGTGGAGGAGGAGGAGGTGAAGGAGGAGGATGTGGAGGAGGAGGAGGATGTGGAGGAGGATGTGGAGGAGGAGGAGGATGTGGAGGAGGTGGAGGAGGAGGAGGAGGAGGAGGAGGTGGAGGAGGAGGTGGAGGAGGTGGAGGAGGAGGTGGAGGAGGATTATTACAATAATCCTCAAGATTCTATCTGATTTCGAAAATAATATTTAATTAAAGCTACTTCATACGCAACTGTTAAGAAAGAAAGTAATTGCTGCCAGTCTTCCAGATAGCCTGCAATGAATTGAAGAGTTGAATTCTGGAGAATTAACTGGATAAATCAAGCTGGAAGTAGATTTACCACTGGTGCAGCATTTAGCCTCTAATGAAAAGAGCCAGAAGCAGCCTTTCAATGGAATCTCAAAGTACGCTCAGTTCTTTCCTGGTTTCTAGGACCAGGAAGAGCAGTACTACCTTTCTCTACCTAAAAAGGAATGTGGAGGAGTAGGAGGAGGTGGAGTAGGAGGAGGAGGTGGAGGACAAGGTGGAGGAGGAGGAGGTGGAGAAGGAGGAGGATGTGGAGGAGGAGGATGTGGTGGAGGAGGAGGAGGATGTGGAGGAGGTGGAGGTGGAGGAGGAGGAGGAGGAGGAGGTGGAGGAGGAGGATTAGTCATACCAATCACAATTGTGGGCTTCGGAAATTGACTGATTCCTTTAATGCTTGGCGCCCCAGACATGACATTTCCCCGTATGAACAACATGAGCTTCTGGCTGCTACCCGCCTCATTCCTACTACTTCTAGCATCATCCATAGTTGAAGCCGGGTGAGGCACTAGTTGAACTGTTTACCCTCCCCTAGGAGGGTAGGAGGAGGTGGAGGAGGAGGAGGAGGAGGAGGAGGAGGTGGAGGAGGATTATTACAATAATCCTGAGGATTCTATCTGATTTCGAAAATAATATTTAATTAAAGCTACTTCATACGCAACTGTTAACAAAGAAAGTAATTGCTGCCAGTCTTCCAGATAGCCTGCAATGAATTCAAGAGTTGAATTCTGGAGAATTAACTGGATAAATCAAGCTGGAAGTAGATTTACTACTGGTGCAGCATTTAGCCTCTAATGAAAAGAGCCAGAAGCAGCCTTTCAATGGAATCTCAAAGTACGCTCAGTTCTTTCCTGGTTTCTAGGACCAGGAAGAGCAGTACTACATTTCTCTACCTAAAAAGGAATGTGGAGGAGTAGGAGGAGGTGGAGGAGGAGGTGGAGGAGGTAGAGGAGGAGCTGGAGGAGGAGGAGGTGGAGAAGGAGGAGGTGAAGGAGGAGGAGGTGGAGGAGGAGGAGGATGTGGAGGAGGATGTGGAGGAGGAGGAGGATGTGGAGGAGGTGGAGCTGGAGGAGGAGGTGGAGGAGGAGGAGGAGGAGGTGGAGGAGGAGGTGGAGGAGGAGGTGGAGGAGGATTATTACAATAATCCTCAAGATTCTGTCTAATTTGGAAAATAATATTTAATTAAAGCTACTTCATACGCAACTGTTAACAAAGAAAGTAATTGCTGCCAGTCTTCCAGATAGCCTGCAATGAATTCAAGAGTTGAATTCTGGAGAATTAACTGGATAAATCAAGCTGGAAGTAGATTTACCACTGGTGCAGCATTTAGCCTCTAATGAAAAGAGCCAGAAGCAGCCTTTCAATGGAATCTCAAAGTACGCTCAGTTCTTTCCTGGTTTCTAGGACCAGGAAGAGCAGTACTACATTTCTCTACCTAAAAAGGAATGTGGAGGAGTAGGAGGAGGTGGAGGAGGAGGTGGAGGAGGTGGAGGAGGAGGTGGAGGAGGAGGAGGTGAAGGAGGAGGAGGAGGAGGATGTGGAGGAGGATGTGGAGGAGGATGTGGAGGAGGAGGAGGATGTGGAGGAGGTGGAGGTGGAAGAGGAGGAGGAGGAGGTGGAGGAGGAGGTGGAGGAGGAGGAGGAGGAGGTGGAGGAGGATTATTACAATAATCCTCAAGATTCTATCTGATTTCGAAAATAATATTTAATTAAAGCTACTTCATACGCAACTGTTGACAAAGAAAGTAATTGCTGCCAGTCTTCCAGATAGCCTGCAATGAATTCAAGAGTTGAATTCTGGAGAATTAACTGGATAAATCAAGCTGGAAGTAGATTTACCACTGGTGCAGCATTTAGCCTCTAATGAAAAGAGCCAGAAGCAGCCTTTCAATGGAATCTCAAAGTACGCTCAGTTCTTTCCTGGTTTCTAGGACCAGGAAGAGCAGTACTACCTTTCTCTACCTAAAAAGGAATGTGGAGGAGTAGGAGGAGGTGGAGTAGGAGGAGGAGGTGGAGGACAAGGTGGAGGAGGAGGAGGTGGAGAAGGAGGAGGATGTGGAGGAGGAGGATGTGGAGGAGGAGAATGTGGTGGAGGAGGAGGAGGATGTGGAGGAGGAGGAGGAGGAGGTGAAAGAGGAGGAGGTGGAGGAGGTGGAGGAGGAGGTGGAGGAGGAGGATTAGTCATACCAATCACGATTGTGGGCTTCGGAAATTGACTGATTCCTTTAATGCTTGGCGCCCCAGACATGACATTTCCCCGTATGAACAACATGAGCTTCTGGCTGCTACCCGCCTCATTCCTACTACTTCTAGCATCATCCATAGTTGAAGCCGGGTGAGGCACTAGTTGAACTGTTTACCCTCCCCTAGGAGGGTAGGAGGAGGTGGAGGAGGAGGAGGATGTGGAGGAGGATGTGGAGGAGGAGGATGTGGAGGAGGTGGAGGTGGAGGAAGTGGAGGAGGAGGTGGAGGAGGAGGAGGTGAAGGAGGAGGAGGTGGAGGAGGAGGAGGATGTGGAGGAGGATGTGGAGGAGGAGGAGGATGTGGAGGAGGTGGAGGTGGAGGAGGAGGAGGAGGTGGAGGAGGAGGTGGAGGAGGTGGAGGAGGAGGTGGAGGAGGTGGAGGAGGAGGAGGAGGTGGAGGAGGATTATTACAATAATCCTCAAGATTCTATCTGATTTCGAAAATAATATTTAATTAAAGCTACTTCATACGCAACTGTTGACAAAGAAAGTAATTGCTGCCAGTCTTCCAGATAGCCTGCAATGAATTCAAGAGTTGAATTCTGGAGAATTAACTGGATAAATCAAGCTGGAAGTAGATTTACCACTGGTGCAGCATTTAGCCTCTAATGAAAAGAGCCAGAAGCAGCCTTTCAATGGAATCTCAAAGTACGCTCAGTTCTTTCCTGGTTTCTAGGACCAGGAAGAGCAGTACTACATTTCTCTACCTAAAAAGGAATGTGGAGGAGTAGGAGGAGGTGGAGGAGGAGGTGGAGGAAGTGGAGGAGGAGGTAGAGGAGGAGGAGGTGAAGGAGGAGGATGTGGAGGAGGAGGAGGATGTGGAGGAGGATGTGGAGGAGGAGGAGGATGTGGAGGAGGTGGAGGTGGAGGAAGTGGAGGAGGAGCAGGTGGAGGAGGAGGTGGAGGAGGAGGAGGTGGAGGAGGAGGAGGAGGAGGTGGAGGAGGAGGTGGTGGAGGAGGAGGAGGTGGAGGAGGATTATTACAATAATCCTCAAGATTCTATCTGATTTCGAAAATAATATTTAATTAAAGCTACTTCATACGCAACTGTTGACAAAGAAAGTAATTGCTGCCAGTCTTCCAGATAGCCTGCAATGAATTCAAGAGTTGAATTCTGGAGAATTAACTGGATAAATCAAGCTGGAAGTAGATTTACCACTGGTGCAGCATTTAGCCTCTAATGAAAAGAGCCAGAAGCAGCCTTTCAATGGAATCTCAAAGTACGCTCAGTTCTTTCCTGGTTTCTAGGACCAGGAAGAGCAGTACTACCTTTCTCTACCTAAAAAGGAATGTGGAGGAGTAGGAGGAGGTGGAGTAGGAGGAGGAGGTGGAGGACAAGGTGGAGGAGGAGGAGGTGGAGAAGGAGGAGGATGTGGAGGAGGAGGATGTGGAGGAGGAGAATGTGGTGGAGGAGGAGGAGGATGTGGAGGAGGAGGAGGTGGAGGAGGTGGAGGAGGAGGTGGAGGAGGAGGATTAGTCATACCAATCACGATTGTGGGCTTCGGAAATTGACTGATTCCTTTAATGCTTGGCGCCCCAGACATGACATTTCCCCGTATGAACAACATGAGCTTCTGGCTGCTACCCGCCTCATTCCTACTACTTCTAGCATCATCCATAGTTGAAGCCGGGTGAGGCACTAGTTGAACTGTTTACCCTCCCCTAGGAGGGTAGGAGGAGGTGGAGGAGGAGGAGGATGTGGAGGAGGATGTGGAGGAGGAGGAGGATGTGGAGGAGGTGGAGGTGGAGGAAGTGGAGGAGGAGGAGGAGGAGGTGGAGGAGGAGGAGGAGGAGGAGGAGGAGGTGGAGGAGGATTATTACAATAATCCTCAGGATTCTATCTGATTTCGAAAATAATATTTAATTAAAGCTACTTCATACGCAACTGTTAACAAAGAAAGTAATTGCTGCCAGTCTTCCAGATAGCCTGCAATGAATTCAAGAGTTGAATTCTGGAGAATTAACTGGATAAATCAAGCTGGAAGTAGATTTACCACTGGTGCAGCATTTAGCCTCGAATGAAAAGAGCCAGAAGCAGCCTTTCAATGGAATCTCAAAGTACGCTCAGTTCTTTCCTGGTTTCTAGGACCAGGAAGAGCAGTACTACATTTCTCTACCTAAAAAGGAATGTGGAGGAGTAGGAGGAGGTGGAGGAGGAGGTGGAGGAGGTAGAGGAGGAGCTGGAGGAGGAGGAGGTGGAGAAGGAGGAGGTGAAGGAGGAGGAGGTGGAGGAGGAGGAGGATGTGGAGGAGGATGTGGAGGAGGAGGAGGATGTGGAGGAGGTGGAGGTGGAGGAGGAGGTGGAGGAGGAGGAGGAGGTGGAGGAGGAGGTGGAGGAGGAGGTGGAGGAGGATTATTACAATAATCCTCAAGATTCTGTCTAATTTGGAAAATAATATTTAATTAAAGCTACTTCATACGCAACTGTTAACAAAGAAAGTAATTGCTGCCAGTCTTCCAGATAGCCTGCAATGAATTCAAGAGTTGAATTCTGGAGAATTAACTGGATAAATCAAGCTGGAAGTAGATTTACCACTGGTGCAGCATTTAGCCTCTAATGAAAAGAGCCAGAAGCAGCCTTTCAATGGAATCTCAAAGTACGCTCAGTTCTTTCCTGGTTTCTAGGACCAGGAAGAGCAGTACTACATTTCTCTACCTAAAAAGGAATGTGGAGGAGTAGGAGGAGGTGGAGGAGGAGGTGGAGGAGGTGGAGGAGGAGGTGGAGGAGGAGGAGGTGAAGGAGGAGGAGGTGGAGGAGGAGGAGGATGTGGAGGAGGATGTGGAGGAGGATGTGGAGGAGGAGGAGGATGTGGAGGAGGTGGAGGTGGAGGAGGAGGAGGAGGAGGTGGAGGAGGAGGTGGAGGAGGAGGAGGAGGAGGAGGAGGAGGAGGAGGTGGAGGAGGATTATTACAATAATCCTCAAGATTCTATCTGATTTCGAAAATAATATTTAATTAAAGCTACTTCATACGCAACTGTTGACAAAGAAAGTAATTGCTGCCAGTCTTCCAGATAGCCTGCAATGAATTCAAGAGTTGAATTCTGGAGAATTAACTGGATAAATCAAGCTGGAAGTAGATTTACCACTGGTGCAGCATTTAGCCTCTAATGAAAAGAGCCAGAAGCAGCCTTTCAATGGAATCTCAAAGTACGCTCAGTTCTTTCCTGGTTTCTAGGACCAGGAAGAGCAGTACTACCTTTCTCTACCTAAAAAGGAATGTGGAGGAGTAGGAGGAGGTGGAGTAGGAGGAGGAGGTGGAGGACAAGGTGGAGGAGGAGGAGGTGGAGAAGGAGGAGGATGTGGAGGAGGAGGATGTGGAGGAGGAGAATGTGGTGGAGGAGGAGGAGGATGTGGAGGAGGAGGAGGAGGAGGTGAAAGAGGAGGAGGTGGAGGAGGTGGAGGAGGAGGTGGAGGAGGAGGATTAGTCATACCAATCACGATTGTGGGCTTCGGAAATTGACTGATTCCTTTAATGCTTGGCGCCCCAGACATGACATTTCCCCGTATGAACAACATGAGCTTCTGGCTGCTACCCGCCTCATTCCTACTACTTCTAGCATCATCCATAGTTGAAGCCGGGTGAGGCACTAGTTGAACTGTTTACCCTCCCCTAGGAGGGTAGGAGGAGGTGGAGGAGGAGGAGGATGTGGAGGAGGAGGAGGATGTGGAGGAGGTGGAGGTGGAGGAAGTGGAGGAGGAGGTGGAGGAGGAGGAGGTGAAGGAGGAGGAGGTGGAGGAGGAGGAGGATGTGGAGGAGGATGTGGAGGAGGAGGAGGATGTGGAGGAGGTGGAGGTGGAGGAGGAGGAGGAGGTGGAGGAGGAGGTGGAGGAGGTGGAGGAGGAGGTGGAGGAGGTGGAGGAGGAGGAGGAGGTGGAGGAGGATTATTACAATAATCCTCAAGATTCTATCTGATTTCGAAAATAATATTTAATTAAAGCTACTTCATACGCAACTGTTGACAAAGAAAGTAATTGCTGCCAGTCTTCCAGATAGCCTGCAATGAATTCAAGAGTTGAATTCTGGAGAATTAACTGGATAAATCAAGCTGGAAGTAGATTTACCACTGGTGCAGCATTTAGCCTCTAATGAAAAGAGCCAGAAGCAGCCTTTCAATGGAATCTCAAAGTACGCTCAGTTCTTTCCTGGTTTCTAGGACCAGGAAGAGCAGTACTACATTTCTCTACCTAAAAAGGAATGTGGAGGAGTAGGAGGAGGTGGAGGAGGAGGTGGAGGAAGTGGAGGAGGAGGTGGAGGAGGAGGAGGTGAAGGAGGAGGATGTGGAGGAGGAGGAGGATGTGGAGGAGGATGTGGAGGAGGAGGAGGATGTGGAGGAGGTGGAGGAGGAGGAGGAGGAGGAGGTGGAGGAGGAGGTGGAGGAGGTGGAGGAGGAGGTGGAGGAGGATTATTACAATAATCCTCAAGATTCTATCTGATTTCGAAAATAATATTTAATTAAAGCTACTTCATACGCAACTGTTAAGAAAGAAAGTAATTGCTGCCAGTCTTCCAGATAGCCTGCAATGAATTGAAGAGTTGAATTCTGGAGAATTAACTGGATAAATCAAGCTGGAAGTAGATTTACCACTGGTGCAGCATTTAGCCTCTAATGAAAAGAGCCAGAAGCAGCCTTTCAATGGAATCTCAAAGTACGCTCAGTTCTTTCCTGGTTTCTAGGACCAGGAAGAGCAGTACTACCTTTCTCTACCTAAAAAGGAATGTGGAGGAGTAGGAGGAGGTGGAGTAGGAGGAGGAGGTGGAGGACAAGGTGGAGGAGGAGGAGGTGGAGAAGGAGGAGGATGTGGAGGAGGAGGATGTGGTGGAGGAGGAGGAGGATGTGGAGGAGGTGGAGGTGGAGGAGGAGGAGGAGGAGGAGGTGGAGGAGGAGGATTAGTCATACCAATCACAATTGTGGGCTTCGGAAATTGACTGATTCCTTTAATGCTTGGCGCCCCAGACATGACATTTCCCCGTATGAACAACATGAGCTTCTGGCTGCTACCCGCCTCATTCCTACTACTTCTAGCATCATCCATAGTTGAAGCCGGGTGAGGCACTAGTTGAACTGTTTACCCTCCCCTAGGAGGGTAGGAGGAGGTGGAGGAGGAGGAGGAGGAGGAGGAGGAGGTGGAGGAGGATTATTACAATAATCCTCAGGATTCTATCTGATTTCGAAAATAATATTTAATTAAAGCTACTTCATACGCAACTGTTAACAAAGAAAGTAATTGCTGCCAGTCTTCCAGATAGCCTGCAATGAATTCAAGAGTTGAATTCTGGAGAATTAACTGGATAAATCAAGCTGGAAGTAGATTTACCACTGGTGCAGCATTTAGCCTCTAATGAAAAGAGCCAGAAGCAGCCTTTCAATGGAATCTCAAAGTACGCTCAGTTCTTTCCTGGTTTCTAGGACCAGGAAGAGCAGTACTACATTTCTCTACCTAAAAAGGAATGTGGAGGAGTAGGAGGAGGTGGAGGAGGAGGTGGAGGAGGTAGAGGAGGAGCTGGAGGAGGAGGAGGTGGAGAAGGAGGAGGTGAAGGAGGAGGAGGTGGAGGAGGAGGAGGATGTGGAGGAGGATGTGGAGGAGGAGGAGGATGTGGAGGAGGTGGAGCTGGAGGAGGAGGTGGAGGAGGAGGAGGAGGAGGTGGAGGAGGAGGTGGAGGAGGAGGTGGAGGAGGATTATTACAATAATCCTCAAGATTCTGTCTAATTTGGAAAATAATATTTAATTAAAGCTACTTCATACGCAACTGTTAACAAAGAAAGTAATTGCTGCCAGTCTTCCAGATAGCCTGCAATGAATTCAAGAGTTGAATTCTGGAGAATTAACTGGATAAATCAAGCTGGAAGTAGATTTACCACTGGTGCAGCATTTAGCCTCTAATGAAAAGAGCCAGAAGCAGCCTTTCAATGGAATCTCAAAGTACGCTCAGTTCTTTCCTGGTTTCTAGGACCAGGAAGAGCAGTACTACATTTCTCTACCTAAAAAGGAATGTGGAGGAGTAGGAGGAGGTGGAGGAGGAGGTGGAGGAGGTGGAGGAGGAGGTGGAGGAGGAGGAGGTGAAGGAGGAGGAGGAGGAGGATGTGGAGGAGGATGTGGAGGAGGATGTGGAGGAGGAGGAGGATGTGGAGGAGGTGGAGGAGGAGGAGGAGGAGGTGGAGGAGGAGGTGGAGGAGGAGGAGGAGGAGGTGGAGGAGGATTATTACAATAATCCTCAAGATTCTATCTGATTTCGAAAATAATATTTAATTAAAGCTACTTCATACGCAACTGTTGACAAAGAAAGTAATTGCTGCCAGTCTTCCAGATAGCCTGCAATGAATTCAAGAGTTGAATTCTGGAGAATTAACTGGATAAATCAAGCTGGAAGTAGATTTACCACTGGTGCAGCATTTAGCCTCTAATGAAAAGAGCCAGAAGCAGCCTTTCAATGGAATCTCAAAGTACGCTCAGTTCTTTCCTGGTTTCTAGGACCAGGAAGAGCAGTACTACATTTCTCTACCTAAAAAGGAATGTGGAGGAGTAGGAGGAGGTGGAGGAGGAGGTGGAGGAAGTGGAGGAGGAGGTGGAGGAGGAGGAGGTGAAGGAGGAGGATGTGGAGGAGGAGGAGGATGTGGAGGAGGATGTGGAGGAGGAGGAGGATGTGGAGGAGGTGGAGGAGGAGGAGGAGGAGGTGGAGGAGGAGGTGGAGGAGGTGGAGGAGGAGGTGGAGGAGGATTATTACAATAATCCTCAAGATTCTATCTGATTTCGAAAATAATATTTAATTAAAGCTACTTCATACGCAACTGTTAAGAAAGAAAGTAATTGCTGCCAGTCTTCCAGATAGCCTGCAATGAATTGAAGAGTTGAATTCTGGAGAATTAACTGGATAAATCAAGCTGGAAGTAGATTTACCACTGGTGCAGCATTTAGCCTCTAATGAAAAGAGCCAGAAGCAGCCTTTCAATGGAATCTCAAAGTACGCTCAGTTCTTTCCTGGTTTCTAGGACCAGGAAGAGCAGTACTACCTTTCTCTACCTAAAAAGGAATGTGGAGGAGTAGGAGGAGGTGGAGTAGGAGGAGGAGGTGGAGGACAAGGTGGAGGAGGAGGAGGTGGAGAAGGAGGAGGATGTGGAGGAGGAGGATGTGGTGGAGGAGGAGGAGGATGTGGAGGAGGTGGAGGTGGAGGAGGAGGAGGAGGAGGAGGTGGAGGAGGAGGAGGATGTGGAGGAGGATGTGGAGGAGGAGGAGGATGTGGAGGAGGTGGAGGTGGAGGAAGTGGAGGAGGAGGAGGTGGAGGAGGAGGAGGAGGTGGAGGAGGAGGAGGTGGAGGAGGAGGAGGTGGAGGAGGAGGAGGTGGAGGAGGATTATTACAATAATCCTCAGGATTCTATCTGATTTCGAAAATAATATTTAATAAAAGCTACTTCATACGCAACTGTTAACAAAGAAAGTAATTGCTGCCAGTCTTCCAGATAGCCTGCAATGAATTCAAGAGTTGAATTCTGGAGAATTAACTGGATAAATCAAGCTGGTAGTAGATTTACCACTGGTGCAGCATTTAGCCTCTAATGAAAAGAGCCAGAAGCAGCCTTTCAATGGAATCTCAAAGTACGCTCAGTTCTTTCCTGGTTTCTAGGACCAGGAAGAGCAGTACTACATTTCTCTACCTAAAAAGGAATGTGGAGGAGTAGGAGGAGGTGGAGGAGGAGGTGGAGGAGGTGGAGGAGGAGGTGGAGGAGGAGGAGGTGAAGGAGGAGGAGGTGGAGGAGGAGGAGGATGTGGAGGAGGATGTGGAGGAGGAGGAGGATGTGGAGGAGGTGGAGGTGGAGGAGGAGGAGGAGGAGGTGGAGGAGGAGGTGGAGGAGGATTATTACAATAATCCTCAAGATTCTATCTGATTTCGAAAATAATATTTAATTAAAGCTACTTCATACGCAACTGTTAAGAAAGAAAGTAATTGCTGCCAGTCTTCCAGATAGCCTGCAATGAATTGAAGAGTTGAATTCTGGAGAATTAACTGGATAAATCAAGCTGGAATTAGATTTACCACTGGTGCAGCATTTAGCCTCTAATGAAAAGAGCCAGAAGCAGCCTTTCAATGGAATCTCAAAGTACGCTCAATTCTTTCCTGGTTTCTAGGACCAGGAAGAGCAGTACTACCTTTCTTTACCTTAAAAGGAATGTGGAGGAGTAGGAGGAGGTGGAGGAGGAGGTGGAGGAGGTGGAAGAGGAGGAGGAGGAGGTGGAGGAGGAGGAAGTGAAGGAGGAGGAGGTGGAGGAGGATGAGGTGGAGGAGGAGGAGGTGGAGGAGGAGGGGAAGGTGGAGGTGGTGGAGGAGGAGGAGGTGAAGATGGAGGAGGAGGAGGAGGATGTGGAGAAGGATGTGGAGGAGGAGGATGTGGAGGAGGATGTGGAGGAGGAGGATGTGGAGGAGGAGGAGGTGGAGGAGGAGGAGGTGGAAGAAGAGGAGGAGGAGGAGTTGGAGGAGCAGGAGGTGGAGGAGGAGGAGGTGGAAGAGGAGGAGGTAGAGGAGGAGGAGGAGGTGGAGGAGGATTAGTCATACCAATCATGATTGGGGGCTTCGGAAATTGACTGGTTCCTTTAATGATTGGCGCCCGAGACATGGCATTTCCCCGTATGAACATCTTGAGCTTCTGGCTGCTACCGCCTTCATTCTTACTACTTCTAGCATCATCCATAGTTGAAGCCGGGGCAGGCACTGGTTTAACTGTTTACCTTCCCCTAGGAGGGTAGGAGGAGGATGTGGAGGAGGAGGATGTGGAGAAGGAGGAGGTGGAGGAGGAGGAGGTGGAGGAGGAGGAGGTGGAGGAGGAGGAGGTGGAGGAGGAAGTGGTGGAGGAGGAGGTGGTGGAGGAGGAGGAGGTGGTGAAGGAGGTGGTGGAGGAGGTTGAGGTGGATGTGGAGGAGGTGGAGGTGGATGTGGAGAAGTTGGAGGTGGAAGAGGTGGAGGTGGAGGAGGTGGAGGTGCAGGAGGAGAACGTGGAGGAGGAGGAGGTGGAGGTGGAGGAGGAAGAGGTGGAGGTGGAGGAGGAGGACGTGGAGAAGGTTGATGTGGAGGAGGAGGATGTGGAGAAGGGGAATGTGGAGGAGGATGTGGAGGAGGAGGTGGATGTGGAGGAGGAGCAGGATGTGGAGGTGAAGGAGGAGGAGGTGGTGGAGGAGGAGGAGGTGGTGGAGGAGGAGGAGGAGGTAGTGGAGGAGGAGGAGGAGGTGGAAGAGGAGGAGGTGGAGGAGGTGGAGGAGGAGGAGGAGGAGATGGAGGAGGAGGAGATGGAGGAGGTGGTGGAGGAGGAGATGGAGGAGTTGGTGGTGGAGGAGGTGGTTATGGAGGAGGAGAAGTAGGAGGAGGTGGAGGAGAAGGAGGAGGTGGAGGAGGAGTAGGTGGAGGTGGAGGAGGAGGTGGAGGTGGAGGTTCAACAATTTGTTGCCCTGTATGTGATCTCTATGGAAACTAGGCCTGTTCCTTGAACTTTTAGTATAAACCACCCCCTGCCCACACCTCCCCTCCTCAGCAGGCTCACAGTCTTGGAAATATTAGCCCACTTGTCTCCTTTGTCCAACAAAGAAATAAAGCTGCCTCTTCTACTTCATCCAAAACTCTGTCCTCCAGTCTCAATTCAGTAAGCTTAATAAGGAGGCTGTGTTTTGGCAACTGGTTCATGTATCAGTTTTATGACTTTCCAGGCCATTACCTTATCTAGGTTGCTTTCTGCTCAGTGCCAGCCTCATTGTATTAAATGAAGATAATAGTGCCTACCTCAGAGGGTTACTATGAGGATATAATACAAGTCAAGTGCTTAGATTAGCCCCCGGCAGGTACAAAGGTGAATTCTTAGGCTACATGAGTTACTGTATAATTTCTGTCTTCTAGGAGCTGACGGCAAGATACACTGAAATGGACATGCTTCTACGATACATACAGTCAACAAAACAAGAACAACATAAAACAAAAACAAAATTAGATGATGGATATTTTATGGCTTTTCTTTTTATAGGTTCTACTTGTTTGTAAAATTAAGTGTCAGCTCTTTAGCTTGGCATCAAAGTCCATCACAATCTGATGCCAACGTTTCTATACACGTAACACATTCTTCCCCACTGACTAAATAACCTATACTCAGACCAAACCAGGCCATTAACTGTGGGCTCAGTGGACTCTACATCTAATCTCCACAAATCTATTCATGATATTTATTTAATCTGTATATAAAATACTTTTCATTCACATTTATTGGTAAATATCTTCTCATCTTTTACCAACCAGGCCAGACTGCTTTCTCCACAAAGGCTTTTTTTTTATTGATTTGTAATCATTTTACAATTTTGTGTCAAATTCCAGTGTAGAGCACAATTTTTCAGTTATACATGAACATACGTATATTCATTGTCACATTTTTTCTCTGTGAGCTACCATAAGATCTTGTGTGTATTTCCCTGTGCTATACAGTATAACCTTGTTTATCCTACAATTTTAAAATCCTGTCTATCCCTTCCCACCCTCCACCTCCTTGGCAACCACAAATTTGTATTCTATGTCCAGGAGTGTGTTTCTGTTTTGTATTTATGCTTTGTTTGTTGGTTTGTTTGTTTGTTTGTTTTAGATTCCACATATGAGTGACCTCTTGTGGTATTTTTCTTTCTCTTTCTGGTTTATTTCACTTAGAATGACATTCTCCAGGAGCATCCATGTTGCTGCAAATGGCATTATGTTGTCAGTTTTTATGGCTGAGTAGTATTCCATTGTATAAATATACCACTTCTTCTTTATCCAGTCATCCGTTGATGGATATTTAGGCTGTCTCCATGTCTTGGCTATTGTAAATAGTGCTGCTACGAACACTGGGGTTCAGGTGTCATCCTGAAGTAGGGTTCCTTCTGGATATAAGCCCAGGAACGGGATTCCTGGGTCATACGGTAAATCTATTCCTAGTCTTTTGAGGAATCTCCATACTGTTTTCCACAGTGGCTGCACCAAACTGCATTCCCACTAGCAGTGTAGGAGGGTTCCCCTTTCTCCACAGCCTCTCCAGCATCTGTCATTTGTGGATTTTTGAATGATGGTCATTCTGACTGGCGTGAGGTGATACCTCATTGTAGTTTTGATTTGCATTTCTCTCATAATTAGTGATATTGAGCATTTTTTCATGTGCCTATTGATCATTTGTATCTCTTCCTTGGGGAATTGCTTGTTTAGGTTGTTTGCCCAATTTTGGATTGGGTTGTTTGGTTGTTTCTTATTAAGTCGTATGAGCTGCTTATATATTCTGGAGATCAAGCCTTTGTCAGTTTCATCTGCAAAAGTTTTTTCCCATTCCATAGGTTGTCTTTTTGTTTTACTTATAGTTTCCTTTGCTGTGCAGAAGCTTGTAAGTTTAATTAGGTTCCACTTGTTTGTTTGTTTTTTTTTTTCCACAAAGACTTTCTTTAAAGCCCCAGCAGACAGAATGTATCTACCCTTTCTGTAGCATTAACACTTTTTGCCTCCATTATCATATTTATCATATATGCTCTTGGGTTAGAGTTATTTTGTGAAGCCCACGAGGTTTCAAGTACCTGCATAGACAGAAATTGCTCCTTATTGGTCTTTACACCATCCTTGGACCGGGCTCCACCACCACCATCTTCACAATACACACAGTGCAGGCTACCGTGCCTTATACACTGCAGGCATTTGACAAATATGAGTGGGGTCTGTGAATTGCTGGGATGTAGGAAAGTATAAGTGGAATGGAGATGGGGAAGAATTCCTTATCTTGACCAAATGGGGAAAGGAAAAGTGGGTGGCTATAACCCAGGGGCTGCAACCGCTTATTAAAATTAGATCTTCACTGTCAGAACAAATTCTCACACGTGCTTGGTATTAGGTATCTTTCAGGGGCTGGCTACTTTCACACCCCCTTCTAAGAAAGCTGCCTCCCCTTCAGCCCCTGATGAAGTGGTGGATGAGTCAACTCTATTTGTTCTGCCGTAGTCCACCCTCCAGCCTGGGTTAATTGGATCAGGGCAGCCAATTCACAGGAAGCCTGGTTACGTGTAGCCTCACATAACAAGATGACTTCAGTCAATGGCTCTTCCACTGAGAATGTCAGATTGGGACTTGGAGCAAGTATTCAACCAGGAGCTATAAACACCAGAGTTTCTGTAACAATAAAAACAACATAGCTATATTTATCCAGCATGTACTGTGTGCCATGACTAGGCTGTGTATTTAAGGACAGTATCTTACTTACTCCTCACAGTATTCCGTGAGTTCAAAGCCATTATTAGCTCCCTTTTATACATGAGGAAACGACACAGAGAAGTTACATGATAAATCAGGAGTCAAACTCGAGCAATCTTTCTCTAGAGTCTGTTCCCCAACCTCTGTGCTGACATATTTGTTTCCCCAGGACGGGGCAGGGTGGGACAAAATGTCCTGAAGACCCAGGGATGGGGCACCCCTTTGAAGGTCATGGGCAAGACAAGGAGTAAGTGGAGGAAGGCAGTCTACGGAGGAAAACAAAGCAAGCAGGGTGGGAGGAGGGTCAAAGAGAATGTAAATAAAAGATGATGAAGCCACAGATAGGCCTCATTTCCCGGCAGCTGTAAAATTCCCAGGGGCTTGGCAATATTGTGTTTCCTGCCATAGGGTTTTGTGACCCGGCTGCTTATGATAAACTGACTTGTGTGTGAGCTAAATCGAGGGGGACTTTGCAGTGACAAGAACTCGTGTGCACGTGCTCAAATCCTGTGTGTTCCCGCATTGAAACACAGTTAGTTGTGGACTCAGAAGTCACAGTTATTGTCCGGCCCCCAGCTCAGCTCTACTCCAACTCTGCAGGCCCTCCAGCTCAGGAAATAATTCCTTACTCAGAGTCAGAGGACGTGGTTGGAGTTCCATCTCTGCCGTCTTATTACCTGTGTGACCTTGAACTGGTCCTTGATGTCTTTGAACCTCAACAGTTTCATTTAGCAAGTGTGCGGGGGAGGGGACAGCTAATAACAAAACATTTGCCCTACCTCCTGCCTCTAGCCAAGAATCCTGACTGCAGCTTCACTAAGACAGAGTAGGTGAAGAGGCTGTGCAAATATGGAACTTTTTTTTTTAAGCTTAGCGTTCCTTAGGGCTTGGGTGTAAATTATGGCTTTTATCAGTGGTGCTGGGCTAGTCAGTAAAGGAACACAGTAATGTTATCACCATCGCATTTCCCTTACTCGTGTCTCTGTTTACAAAGTCACAGTTATTGCCAGAAAATACTCACATTCCTTTGTTCTCATTGAGTCAACTCTGGAAACACCAGTCTCTTTATCAGTAAGATGATCTGTTTTTCCTCTGCTCTTTTATTCATGAGCAGAAACACCCTCCTGGGCTGGCTCTCCATGGGCTTGGCTCTCCATAGTCTTCCTCTGTTTCTCTGCTTCACCAAAGCTTACCTACTCTGCCAACTTGGGCCGAAACGGCCTCCTCCCCACCTACAATGAAGGGGTGTCTGTGACTGCTGTCTAGGGGACCCTAATTGATTGTTGGAGAGAAACTTGCCTGGCCACAAAGAGATGGGCCTGATAGGTATTAGCTTGAGAACCCAGCCAACTGTGTGATTCTCTGATACAATTAAGATCAATTGCATCTTGTAATACAAGTCACAGAGGGGTTTTGAATTTAGTGTAATTTCTTTGATGGGTTTGTTT
Organism: Vicugna pacos; assembly: GCF_048564905.1. NCBI lineage: Eukaryota > Metazoa > Chordata > Mammalia > Artiodactyla > Camelidae > Vicugna > Vicugna pacos. The sequence goes on along the minus strand of NW_027328742.1, from coordinate 16,480,046 downwards.
GTAAATGAATCATGTCTCCTTCAGAAGTATCATTTTGTGGTGTTTTCCCAACTTCAGAAACTTTTAGTGTCTCATCAAAACCACAAAACTCACTAAATCATAGTCTTCCTTTTGGAACTCATACAGACATAATCCAAGTTTACTATAAATAAATTATGAGATAGTTGATGCTTGCTTTATTAAGTTTGGGAGTTGGGAGGGTCCTGAGACACAGGAGCCCTGAGGTAGGCTGGCAGATAAAACACAGGACGCTCAGTTGAGTTGAATTTGAATTTCAGGTAAATAACAAATAAACAACTAACTGTCGATGAAGGATGTTGAGGCCATCAAGCCATCGGCCACTGTAGCTGTGCACCCAGAGGGGATTCAAGAGGGAGAAAAACAAGATACTGGTCCTAGATAGTTAAGGTACATATCAAAGGAATGATTTCAGTGAGCCCAGATTCTTGCACCTTCCCATACATAGAAAAGCACTAAATTCATTCTCCTGAGATGTTTGTTTTCCTTTAATTAGCAGCAATGTTTTGATATTCTGACTACCCTAGTTTTGTTTTGTTTATTTTTGTTTTGTTCTGTTTATGCAAAAACTTCTATATATCCTGGCTCCTCCCTTACCTCTTCAGACTAGTCCCTCAGAGTTATCTGAAAAGCTGTCTCCTGGGCTTAAGTCCGCTGAATAAAACATAATTCTCAACTTTTAGGCTGTGCATTTTTTCCAGTCGACACAACCACTACTAAGCTTTTCCAACAGGAACGCAGAAGGAGGCTAGGTCATTCCAGGAACATGGCCTTGGGCTGCTGGAAGCCACAGTGTTGGTCTCTAAGTGTAGGGGTTTGAATGAAATCCTTGTGTGCCCAAAGCTCTTTGTAGTTCTTGCCTTCAAAAGTGCCTGGCACAGGAAATTGTGCTTAACAAAAATAGTCGTCCTGTTAACAAGTTAAATGTGAGCCCCAACCCTGACCTCCAACCTTGGAGCTCTAACTGAATCAAAGCCCCTGGCCTGGTGGTCAAGAAGTTCTTTCCTGCTCAGGGTCATGCTGTCAATTATGAAACTGAGTTTGGTGCTAGCAGGACAGATGTTTATTCAATGCCAGAGAGTGAAGAAGAGGAGCTCAAACTCTAAAGATAACTTCTCCATGAAGAGAGGAAAAGGGGGGGAGATTTTAAGGGGTAAGAGGCAGGTGCAACATCAGAAGCTGAAAAAAAAAAAAAAACAGAGATTTCCAGGAACAGATGGCATACACAGGCCCTCAGGCCCCCTTGTACATGGCACAAATTGTCCCTAGCCGAATACAAATCCCCTCTTTGGATGGGGATCTTAACACAGTAATGAAGCAAAAGCTGCTTTCAGATGCTTCCAGATTTCATCTGCACAGGTGCATTCCTGTGGTCAAGTCACAGCTGGTTTGATGCAGTTGACCACAGTATATCTCTCAAAGCAAATATCTCTCAAAGGATAGCTGCAAAATATCTCCGCTAAATACCAGGTAGTCTTGAAACAAGCACAGAGATAAACCAAGGCAATGAAACTGGGGACCTTTATCCTACTTTGCTTCCTATCTTGGATCTAGATGGTTAGGTCTAGTTTTGTTGCCAGCCTTTCTGGCACCCTGCAGATAAAACACAACTGGCTTGCATAGTTAAAGACAACTTCTGCCCCCTGGGGCTTGGGTTGTATAGCATAGGGGACCATTTCTTTATTAATTCAAAATACTATAAGATCTTTCATAATCAAACTGTATCCAACCAGAATTTTTTACAACTTGTGTGTGAACAAAGGGCTTTTGGCAGGGGTGAGTTTAGCTCAGCAGTAGAGCATGTGCTTAGCATGTGCAAGGTCCTGGGTTCAAACCACAGTAACTCCATTTAAAAAAAAAGGAGGGGAGGGAGCTTTTGATGCAAACTTTCAATGTTAAAAAAAAAAAAAGGGACTAGGAAACTTGTTTAACTTGCTTAAAATATCATTAACTCTTAGGAAATTGTTCACAAGCAATGGACATGCTGCAGTTTAAAATGAATCTCATTTTTCCACTGAGTCGTATTTAAGACTTGCCATCAATGTTTTAATTGACGTAGAATTGGTGATCTATAGGTACAAACTACACATATTTAAATTAGTCTATAATTTGTACCATATGTTAGTTCTCAGCTTGCCCTCCCTTAGTCCAAAATACAAACATTTCTCAGTTTCTGAATAGGTCAAGGTACTTCGTTGATTTAATTATATCTATATTGCAGCCAGTCTGAGCTGGGTCTGGAGAAGAATGTGTGTCCTATTTTTGTTTCTCTTTACTCATTAGATTTCTATTTTTAAATGGTACTGCATTGTGAGTTTAACTTAATGCCCACAGAAGCAGCCATGGATGGAATTCTATTCCTCCTTGAGTTTTCACAGATTCAGGCTTTGTATAAAGAGCCTGTTTATCCTTCTCAGATTAGCTTCTTTCTCTTTACTCTGACGGCATTACCTTAGTTCTGACCTTCATCACTTCTTGGCTGGATTATTCTAATCATATTTCACCTGGTAATTCTCTTCCTGGCTTTACTCACAGTGTCTGATATGATAACTTGCATGTGACAGAAGCCCAGAATAAGAGTGGCATAAATGAGATAGAACTTTACTTCTCTGGTGCTCAAAAGTCTGGCTAGAATGGCAGCTCTCGACCAAAGCCATGGGAGCCCATCTCCGTCCATCTTGCTGTTCTGCTCAGCCACATACTCCCCGCATTGCAGTTCAGTCTTTGGGGAAGGGGACATGGATGAGAGGGCAGTACAACTTTACCTTTAAAGGCGTAACCCAGACGTTGCACTTCATCTTCCATCCCATTGCCCAGAACTTAGTCATATGGCCCACCCTTAGTTGTAAGGCAAGCTAGAAAATGCAATCTTTATTTGGTGCCCAGCTAAAAAATTGGGGTCTCTATTAATGCAGATAAAGAAGAGAAGGATATATAATGGTGCTGTCCAATATGGAAGCCACTAGCCACATGTGGCTATTTACATTTAAATTTATTAAAATTAAATAACAGCATAAATTCAGTTTCTCAGATGCACTAGCTGTATTTCAAGTGCTCGGTGTTGTGAGTGGCTACATGCCATGAGATTGGGCAGCACAGATATAAAACTTTTCTATCATCATTGTAAGTTCTACTGGATAGAGCAGATATAGAAAACCAACAATCTTATTGTCACCCCACCAATTCTTCACACAGAATTTAACATAAAACTAATCCCCTTGTTTGTGTGTTTAAAGAGTTTCAATGGGTCTCTACTGCTTTCAGCATAAACCCCAAATCTCCCTAGCCTAGAACATCAGCCCTTTGTTTAATCTGAACCTTTCTTACCACTCCATCTTCATCTACTACACTTCTCCATAAATGCCTTTTACTTATATCATGTGGCATTGCAGGTCTTGAAACAAATCATGCTTTTGCACATGTTGTGTTCTCTCTGTTACTGGAAAACTGGGTTTGCCTCTTGGTGGGTGTCAAGCCAAAAGACCCCCCTACCTTATCTGCTTACAAAATTCCCCCTTGATATATTTCACTGTTAAGTCTAGAGGTCTATCTTCTGTAATTGCTTTCTGCTGAGAATGGGTGTTGTAGTCTCCCTGGTTAGAAGAGTGGAAGTCTGTCATTGCTAGAACTAGGTAAGTTTTGGGGTCCACCAAAGTACTGTCTGAATCTCGCTTGAATAGCATTATTCTAGCAGATGTGGGAGAGACACAGCAGGAGAGAAAATTAGCAGCATCTTTGCAACGTCATCAGCAAAGACTTGAGGCAAGGACGCCCTAAACCAAACCATTTTCCTAATATTTTCCCAAAACTAGGAAGGGGATCATTCCGAGAAGAGATTTGATTTTTCATTTGCATGATAAGGTGAGCCACATTAGAAGACTCATCAGGTATAGAAAACAGCATTTGGGAAGTTTTATAGTATAAGTTCCTCCTTGAGAGGCTGTTAAGACATCAGGGGCCATGTGGTTTTGTAGGACCATATTTTTTATCTGAGAAACATTTGCATTCAGCTGATTGGCAGCCTGATTATTATCTCTTTAAAGCTTGCTGGGTAAAATTTGTTAAGCACGCTATGTGAGGGATGATGTCCTCTATTTTTTATCTCTAAATGCATGCCTCTTCTCAATGGCCAAAGCAGATGTACAATGCATGTTCAACAGTCCACAAAACAGGCCATTCTGGTCAATGTAAATTTAAACCATGTAGCAGTCAGAATGACTTCCCCATACTTCAACTGGAAATTTTTTTTATCACTTCCCCTTTTGATTGCCAAGCTTTTGATAGATCAGAATATTTTTCCCTTAATGACAGGGTGGTTGCTGCCTGCTATGGGTCCATCATGTCATGTCCGTTGGTGCTAGGCCTCCTTTTGTTCATATATTTACCTAGTTATCCACGTTGAGGGAAAGCTAATCAGACACAGTGAACAAGTTCAGAGTTATGTTAACGGGGAAATGTGTTTTATAAGCTGTACATGTCATCAATCATGCCAAATTGTCACACAAACGTTATACATGCGCTTTTAGCAGTAGACTTAAATCAAGCCATGATACATATTGTGAGTAGTTAGTTATACTCTGTGATAATCTCACCGGAGAATTTCCTTTCCATCCTAAACCCTGGGGAAACTTTCAGTGTTAATAGGGAGACAAACATTTGATAAACACTTCAGTTAAATTAGTAGGATGGGTCTTAGAGTTCTGGTCCGGATTTTTGGGTCAACTGCCTGCCACTGCTGTTGTCTTTTTCTCCTCCTGCTATGGATGTCTTAAGGCATCAGCACTCCTCTCTGTAGACCAGTCCAATGCAGAGCTCCTTGTGCATAAGGGTCTGATAAGGGTCCTTTTAATATCTCAATTAAACTTTACAATAATATAACATAACAGCAAGGAGATATCTTGAAAGTGAGTCTTAGGTAGTAAATATAGACCTCAGTTAAGAAAACCAGAATTTAATATCCACTGAAGCATAATCTTGTTCCCTCTAAAATTACCCCCATTTCTACCAAATACAAATAAGACTAATTTGTTTGCAAAATAAGTCTGGTTAATGGGCCACATAGGCTCTTTGAATTGGCTATGCTGGAACTTTTCATAAGGTTCCATCACATAAACTTTCTGTTAATAGTCTTATGAAGCCATCAGCTTTTGCATTAGGACTTTTATTTTCTTATCCAGTTCCACAGTATGACCTGAAATTTATCAGAAACCTGTACTTGTCAAAAGTTCTTCCTGTGAATCTTCTTGAAGATGAAACATTTTTGCAAAACATCAGAGTAAAATAATAACTATCTATAAATGACAAAAGACTTAATAGTCATGATTAAACCCCTGACCACAATGCAGTTGACAAAAAAACTTGGTTACCATAACTAGACTTATGACTGATAATATTTTATAAGGACATACCAGATTTTTTGGAATTCCCCATAGTTTTTAGAAATCTATATTAATATTTACCCATACAGTATAACCTGAAGAGGCTTGTTACCACTCATTTGACAATGCTTCCCATGTCATTAAACATATCAAATAATCCTATTTAATTTAGTCTCTCTCTGAGATGCCTTGGGGTTCCTTGGAAGAATCTTAAAGTTAGCTAGAGGTCAAAAGAACTTCAATTAGTATTTGCTATTTGGGAAGTTGTCAAAAATGTCATAAATTTTCCAAATACCTGGTCAAATAGGATCATAGGTCACTGTGAAATAACCATTCACTTAACCAAAGTGACAATAAAAGATCTCATAGGCAAATATAGAAAGTTACAATCAGATCTCTCAAAAGGCAGAGAAAGTCATAAGCTATTATCAAAAGCAGCTCAACACCGTAAGAAAACTTTGCTTTCCCAGCAGAGACAGAAAACCAAATTCTAGTCTTGCTTAAGACTATTTTCAATAACAAAATTCATTTACTTCATTATGTTTAATCTAATCTAAGCCAATCCTGACCATGTACGGAACTCTTTTCTCAGTGATCCTTCTCCACAAACCTTCTAACTTTTTGTATCCATATTATTTTGTCCCTTATTTTCTTTCCCATTTGGAAACAACCAGCTCTTGGACAAAACTACCTTTTTTCCCTTTTAGCAAAATACTTTTCCATTCCTCATACCTTCTTTTACTGAAAATATGTTTCCTACTTTCCTTGCATACTGAAACATTTTCCTTATTATTTTAGTAGCTTTAATTACATATATTACAATTTTAACCCTTAAAACCCCTAATCTCTAGCAAAAACCAAGAAGCAAGTAATTGTGAACTGTTTGGCATACCAGTACTTCCTGGCTGGCAAACTTATGAACATACTCTATTAACTGTAGAAACACACATTTTCTCATAGCAGCATTTCTTCCCTTAATGTGTTACAACATGTGCATTTAATAAAGCCAGACATCTTTACTTTCCCATTTCCCTCCTGTAAGATGACAAAAGTGGGTAAACTTAGACCTGCTTAGCAATTAATGTTCCAGTATTTTATTTTATTTGAAATGACCTGGATAGCCAGTGAATTCATTTAACTTTATATAGTTTCAAGTTGCCAAAATCTGGAAAGACTATTTTTAATTATTCATAAAATGAAATTACTCCTAACAAGTTTACCTTAAAAAAAAAAAACCTCATCTCATTTATATTTAATTTACCAAAAAGTTTCATCATATCAAGTTATTTTCCTTTCTGACAACTTTGCAACATATATAATTTTATTTGACTTCTAGTAAACCTAGGTACAATAAAAGTATTATACTTAATATTGATGACTCTAAAGACGTGTTTATATTAATTAAACCAACAAGATTTTTTTTAACATTTTTTATTGATTTATAATCATTTTACAATGTTGTGTCAAATTCCAGTGTAGAGCACAACTTTTCAGTTATACATGAACATATATATATTCATTATCACATTTTTTTCTCTGTGAGCTACCATAAGATCTTGTGTATATTTCCCTGTGCTTTACAGTATAATCTTGTTTATCTATTCTACAATTTTAAAATCTCGTCTATCCCTTCCCACCCTCCACCCCCTAAACCAATAAGCTTAAGCTAGTTTCAAAACTAGATATTGATTTAATATTAAATATTTTCTAGATCACATAAACCCTAAATTCATTCTAGGCAGTTTCTTTTATATTTCTGGGAATTTATATAAGCACTCAATTTCCCTTAAGACTATTAAATAGAGCTCATTCTCAAATTAATTTTGATAATACTATCTGGATGTAAAGACATTTCATATCTATAATGAACATAGACATACTTACATCCACATATACACAGAGATCTCATAGTTCTGCTTGAGTTTAAAAAGGCCTTTTTTTTTTTTTCAGTCTCAGAAATTAAGAATGGTCTAGAGGAAGGTTCCTGAGAGCCTGGGTAGAATATTTACATCTCAAAAGCACAGGGAGAGATATGCAAGTTCCTCCGGAAAGCAAAACGAGTTTTGGAACAGTTAAGGAATCTCAGAAAAGAAATGGAGCTATTAAAAAATTGAGCCAAGTGGAAATTCTAAATCTGAAAACTGTATGTTAAGGAAAAAGTTTATTGGAGGGGTTTAACAACAGATGAGATACTGCAGAAGAAATGAACTTGAAAATGGATAGGCAAGCCCCAGCCTGGGAGAAAACATTTGCACTCTCTATGTGTCTGACAAAGGTCATGTATCTCAAATATATAAAGGACTCTAAATCAATAATAAAACACTGATTCTGTAAAAATGGGTAAAACACTTGAACAGACACTTTACAAACAGAAAGGTACACAAGTACCCAGCAGCCCTTGAAGAAGCGCTCAGTGTCACCCGTCACCAGGGAAATCAAGGAAATGAAAATTAAAACCTCAGCACGCCAGCAGTATACACCCTGTAGAATGGCTAAAATTAAATCTAAAAGACTGATGCCACCAAATACCAGCAAGGAAGTGAAATAACTGGAATCCTAACACATTGCTGGGGAGAGTGCAAAACGGTAAAGCCGCTTTGGGAATTCATTTAGCAGTTTATTATAAAATTAAGCATACATTTATGACTCGACAGGTATTACCCAACAGAAATGAAGACATATAGCTACGAAAGGACTTACAAAATAATATAAGTATGAATTTTTAATTCATGATAGCCCCCAAATGGAAAGAATTGATAAATTTTGTTAAATCAATGGAATGCTAAGTAATAGGAATGACCGTATACATTAGCACATGCGTGAATTTCAAAACCATTATATTGAGCAAAAAAGAAGACAGACACAAAAATGTACATACAGCATAATTCCATTTATGTGAGGTTCTGGAACATAAAGGCTTAGTCTGTGGCAACAGCAGTACAAACTGGTTGCCTTGGTGGAAGGGATTGTCCAGAATTGGGAAGGGGAACCAAAGAGCTTTCTAGGGTGTTAAGATACTAGTGTATCTTGGTGGGGGTATAGGTTACGTAGGTGTGTGCATTTATTAAAACTCCCTGTTCACTTAAGACCTATGCATTACACTATGTAAATTAACAATTTTTAAAATGACCACCCCCCCCACCCTCTGCCAAAAAAAGAAAACAGCGAATGTAATTTCAGGAAACTGACCACCTTGGTTCTCAGTTCAAATCCTGATTCTGACACTTAAAAGCTATGTGACCTTAGTCAAATTATTTAATCTGTCTGTGTTCTAGCTTTCTCATCTGTAAAGTTGGGATAAAAATAGCACCTAAGTTAGGGTTGTGAAGATTAAATGAGTGCTTCAAACAGTTCCTGGTACATGGAAACACAGTAATGACCATAATTAAGAAGACATACCTGTTCCGTTTGTTTTAGGATTAACTATGTCCTGGTTCTTTGAAAGTGGGTAAGGCAGGTGTTGTATCTTGAACTATTAGCAGAACGTGTGTCAAAACCAACCTGCAGGCTTGGTTTGGTCTGTTGTTTATTGTTTCAGCAGAGGAAAAGAGTGATGTCTTTGTCCAGGTTACTTTGTGTCTCTGGCCTTAGTGTCTTCATCTCTGAAATAAGGGGGTTGTGTGGGATGAGTGACTCATCACTGGGAGTCAGATGCCCCTGTCCGATTCCTGTGAAAACCTTAACCCTCTCAGAAAAATGCCCCTAATACACGTACACAGTGAATATTGTGTAATTAATGGATATTAATTGCTTTAAAACCTTTAGGAAATAGTGTGTGGGGGGTTATGTTTTGCTGTGTTTTCCTTTTTAAAGAAAATGAAATCTGGGGTGGTGAGATGTCCGGTATTTGAATTGGCCCCTTCCTCATCTTTTGATCCCACAAAATCCATGGTCCTTATGAGAGCTTAGACAGAAGGGCTGATCCTCACCTTGGCCCTGGACCTCACAGCTGACTCTCAGCTCTTGTCCTCCATGGCTGCCGTGGCCTTGGCCTGGAGCCTCCCCGCATTCCCTGTGAGGCTTGGCCTCAGGGACCCGCCCTGAGGCTCACAACGTCGCAGCTGTCAGTGCCCTGGCCTCTGGGACTTCCACACGCGTGTCCCCTCTCAAGGCTCTGCCGCGACCCAGCTTAGGCTTCCACTCGCCCTGCGGAGCCGGAGACCTTTCTCTTCCTGGTTCCCAGGAACCCTGGCTTGTTTCCTCATCCGCTTCCTGAGCCCTGCCCCTGTTCTCCCCTCTCATTCACACAGCCCCGTGAACCTTGTAGGTCTTTGGAAACCAAGGGCCGCCTATGCGTTCTCCTTTTTGTGCTGAAGCACACACGACGGTTAATTTCCTGCTAAGCTAAGAAACTCCCAGGCCCGAAGACAAAAAGGCCTGGCAGCATCTAGAAGGCTGGAAGTCCATTGTTCACCTCGCACCCCAGGTCGCACCTCGCAGTGACTTCCTGGTCAGCCCCGAGGAAGCTGTAAGCTCGCAGAAGAGGGAGGAGTCTCGGAAAAGGGATTAGTGTAGCCCAGTGTCGGAGGAGGACGGAGGGTGTGGGTTGTAGGTGGAGTGGCGTGGGTGCGCCTGAGTCGGGAAGAGAGCTCTTTAAGGGGGAAGATGAGAGCTGGGATTGTACTTTATTAAAATGGACCGTCCTGTCTGGCTGTGACTGCAGCCTGCTTACACCTGCGGTCGACGGCAGGTGGCGCTGCTTTTCACCGTGGAACCTGTGACCTGACTGCTTGGTCCAGTCAAGACTGCCGACCCAGATAGGAATCCAGGTCGATGTATGAGACAGACTTCTCAGTGTTGCTCCTGTTTACAGAGCAGGATTCTGTCTCTGCAAAGCTGCTTCATTGTCTGGAAACTCAGGAGGCTTAGGGGGAGTTGCAATGAACTCTTTGGCTTTTAACCTCAGCGTGACGTCATTTTTCCTTCTGTCGACAGAATAACACCGATGGACTCCACGAACTTGCCGGTGGGGGCTTAATTTATTGCCTGGGAGTTGTGTTCTTCAAGAGTGACGGCGTCATTCCGTTTGCCCATGCCATCTGGCACCTGTTCGTGGCCACGGCAGCCGCCGTGCACTACTATGCCATCTGGAAATACCTTTACCGAAGTCCAACAGACTATGCGACACTTATGACCAAACTGTACTAGGTCTCCAAACCAGTATTATTTCAATTATGGCACTTAGGAGTCGGGTAAGAGCTGAAAATTGCACAAAGGAGGAAAAACAAAAAAAAGAAGACTGCACTGACTTTCTTTGTATCTTTTGAATATAATTACTGTGAAAGTGTAAAAGCTGTGTTCTGGAATTTCCCCCCCTCACAGCTAATAAGGCAGTGAATTAATTATTCATTCCATTCCACTATCATGAAGGACTCTGGATAGACTTGGCCAGCTTGATGTTTACAAACCAGAATTTTGTATTTTAATTTTACAGATTTTACTACATGATTTTTTCTGAATTACTAGGTCAGGTTGTCAAAGTCAGTGCAATAACAAAACTTCCTTTTTAGGAGACAGTGGATTCTATCACTTTCCCATTAGCTGTGTGAAGAATCATGGACAGAACTTTCACTACTTTTTTTACCATGTTTCATCTTGGCATGATGTGGTCATTTTTTAAATAGAAACTTCAGTTTTTTGTAAATTTTAAAAAAAAAATACTTCATTGAAGTGCATCTCTGTGGTTCCTCATCCTTGTGAATTTTTGCAGCAAGCTGTCAACATTCCACAAGTGAACAGACAGACCTCTTCCGATCGTTTTATTAAACATGGAGAAATTGCCGATTTTGAAAAACTGCAAGTTTTCCAAACTTTTCTGCCAACCTCTGACTCTGAATTCCATGCTGCTTTGGGCCACATACTTGACCTACTTTGGTTTACCCGTGATGAAAAAATATTTTGATATCATTAACTTTTTCAAAAGACTCAACTTTTTCTCTGTGTCTTTGCCATGTTTTCTTCAGGGTCTTTTTCCGCAGTGGATGAGAATTCAGTCTGTCCTGGGAGCATGTTGTTGGGCTGACCGTCCGCTGGACTCCAGTGAATAGTGGGAATGCCTATTTGGTGCCCAGTGGTTACGTCATTGTCACTTAGCTTTATATTATCAGTTTGATATTCGTTTTAAATTGTGGAACTAGATGCATAAATTCACATTTCTACCTTTCCTTTGCATCTCCTGATATACTTTTTTCCTTTTTTTATAGAAAAATATTTAAAGCGTTGTCTGCCAGATAGAAACTCATGTGTCTATGGTCCATGGGTTATATCCAGGCTCAGTGGAGTGGTATTTAATATATTGTTTTGGTTTTCCCTCGGTGTCTTATATTAAGATTAACGTATTAGTTGCTTTGTTGATTAATCTCTTGTTGGTGTTTTAATAAGTGGGATAACCTTGCCTTTTACTTTTAGATCAGGTGCTGATACTGCCTGTGTTCTAGTAATGGGTTTGATCATTGGAATTGTTGGATTGACAATACATTGAATTCAAATTCATTGAAATTGTGGGCTGTTGTGGCTTTAAATGAGGGTTTATTTTGTGGGTGTATGTTTAGAACTCTTTGAATTTGGTATATTATACGGGAACAGAAGAACTGCTTTTTGCTGGTGACTTCTTAAATATGCAAGGTATACCCAGTGATGACACTGACCAGACCACCCCTGGCTGCATGATCCTGAACATCTGAATGCCTATTATTTTATTGAGTATATTTTATTTTTAATATATTAACTTTTGTGGATTCATTTAAAGTCTGCTCAGAAGTAACACTGTCAGAACCACTAAAATGTATGTAAAAAATTGTGCTGTAGACTAAAATAAAATTGCTACTTGGATTTGTTCCACTGCCTCTAAATTAGATGACTATGAAAATGATAATATATTTTTGAAAGCTTGAGCTCATCCAGCATTTGTAATTCGTATACTGGCCTTTTTTTTTTTTTTTTTTGGTAAAGTCAGAATGGAAAGGAAAACAAAAGTGCCCTATCATCTAGAACTTTCCAGTCCACTTTTTTATGGTAATGGAATTGCCAGAGCCAGCGTAAACATTAAAATCAACCCACATTTTCAGTTTAAAACATGCTGGTCTGGGCCTAAAGCTTATCAGTTTTATAGATGATCTATCTTCACCCAGAGAAACCTTTGGCTTAGTTTATGTAACATATTACACTATAGGGCTGAAGTCACAGGCTTTTCTGTTACCAAGCAGACACACATCATGTTGCAAGCCTAACAAGTTTGTAGTGTTAGAGTTCCCTCTGCCTATTCTGCAGGGCAGGTAACAGAGAGCTTCCACTGCTTCATCCTTGGTCCGGGAGCTGGGCCAGGAGCCCAGGTCTACATCCAGTTCCAAAGCCTCTTTACACCACAGCATTGGTAGGGTCAGCAGAAACAAATGACTCGAAAAACTTGACCTGAAAATTGGCCAGGAACGCACACGGAAAAGAAAAATATTCACACAGTTTAGAGCCTCCGTGAACCATTAGGCAAGCCTCCGTCAAATCGAATTTTGAAGATTGAGGATCCTGAAGTGTAATTATTCCCAAGAATTCTGTCCTCCGTTCCACCGGGGTAACCTCATGTCTTTCTGGACAGTCTGCCCACTTTTGCCTTCCTTGATCAATATCTCCAGCCTAAATCTGTTTTCTGAAGGCCAGACCTCTCTGATCAACTGCCCAGATGACCCCCGCACAGGCACATTTTACTCACCCTGCCCCAAACTGAATTCATTCTCTCTCCTTATTCCCCACCAAACCCACTTCTCTGACATGTCCTGTCCTGGTTAATACCATGGCTGCAGCCATAGCCGCCTGTCCATCCTTGATTTCTCCCACCCCTCAGTTCCAGCCAGTCAGCCAGAGCTGCCACTTACGTTCCAGCTGCCAGCTCCCTGATCTGAGTCCTCACCCCCTCCCTACTTCGGGGCCCTAGAAAGCCCTGCTTAGCAATCCTCATATTCCTGCTGCTACCTTCTCATTTATCCCCCTGCCACAGGTTACACCTCCAGACACGTCCACCCTCCACCCTGCTACCAGGGTTTTCCTAAAAGAATCCAAGCTTGCCTCTCCCTGGCTTCAGAACTGCCATTGACTGTGAAGCCGACCACCTCCGCATGGCCTCTTCACACACGAGTTCTTCCTGATCTTCCTCTTCCCAGCTGAACCCCACAGACCAGCCTCAGCACACCTTGCCCTCACAGTGCCTTTGAAACTGCATGTCTGTCCCTGCTGCTCCTTGGCCTGGAATGCCCTTCCCCTGCCCTGGAAACGTTGGCTGGGTCCAGTCCTCCACCAGGACCACCTCTGCTGTGCAGTGAGCGGTGCCTTCCCCTGACTCTGCAGCCCTGACACTCCGTGGCCCTGGCGTGTCACCCTGGGACACGTCTGCTTGTCTGCCCTCTCTCTGGCCCGGGACTGACTTCTCTCCAGGCAGAAGCTGAGCTGAGGGGCACCCATGTTGGTCCCCAACACAGCACTGGGCTCAAAGAAGGAGTGGAAAGAGGGCTTGTGAATGAAAGGAGAGCCAGATGGGCAGTTTGGAGGATGGTGTAGTGGGAAAGAGATTGAAAATAAAGTGGTTTTAGGACAGACTTGGTTTTCACCCAGCTCATCTGGTCCATGAAAGCCAGGCAGTTCTCACTGACTGGTGGGAGCCTGACTTCCACTTCCTTGGCCTCACTGGCTTCCCTGACCCAGGGTCAGCTAGAACGTCTGTAGCAACCACAGCAAAGCTGCTGAGAAGTTGACATGGAAACATTAAACAGTGTGTCCTAAATAAGGAAGAATCCAAGCTTGTTTACTGAAGGGTTCAAAGAACCGAGTATTTATGACTTAAAAGTCTGGAGTGGGGAGCACCTAGCATGCATAAGGTCCTGCCTCAATCCCCAGTACCGTCTTTAAAAATAAATAAACCTAATTACCCACCCCCAAAACAAACAAAAAAAGCCCCCCTTCGCCCCACAAAAGGAAAACTAATTTGCCTAGCCTGCCTCCCTCTGGTCGTCTTTTCTGAACACAATAAAATAACTGGAGGTAACACTCAGTTCTGCAACCCTTGTGCCTCAGTGCAGACTACACTCAAAAAGGAACAACTTGAACGTAATTCTAAATACTATTTTGTAAATTTTTACTCAAAATCATGCAACTATATAAAGCACTTTGGAAAACAGAGAACAGAAAACCAACGATTACACAGTTTACTCATCCTGATGAATTTTCATGTCATTCTCTTTTTCCCTGTTTATGGGATTTGGTGTTGGTTTTAACACAGTTGTACATATGTCACAGATGCAATTAGAAATAGTTTTTTCCCGCTTATAAACATTTAAAATTTATCATATAGTTTTCAGAGCCAGAATTTTTATTCGTTCCGTCATCTTTCCAGACCAGACATGCAGCCTGTATTTTGCTTAGTCATTCACCTAATTTGTGGGTTTTGGATTCAGATTTTTCATTATTGTCATCAGTGCTGCATTGAGCAGCTTTGAGTAAAACTGTCCATGTTTCTGTCTGGCTCTTGAAGGTAATAATGAGAAACAATGGAGGGCTTCCTGTGTTTGGGGGACTGGTACTGTGCTAATTACCTGCATTATCTCACTTCATCTTTACAGAAAAACTTATGGGTAGATAATTCTATTATCTCCATTTCACTGATGAGGAAGCAAGCACAGATGAGTGAACTTCCTCGTCCAAGGTGAGTATCAGGGTCAGACTGAACCCAGGAAGCCTAGAGTCTCCATGTTTTCATTCTCAGGAGGGGATTCCCTGGGACAAAGGCTTACTAATGGGTTTACCCAAAGGAAGACCTTTTAAAAATAAAGCTCATCCAAACTTCCACTTTTTACTTGGCATCTTCAGGTTATGTCTACTCTTCTCGTGGGCCAATTAAATGGAGAGTGGTAGAGGAAAATCTCCAAATGAAACTGACCTTGAAGAAACTTGTTCACCTCCCTCCTTGGGAAGCAAAATAAAGTTTCCCAAGAGGGCCCGAGGAATCTTTTTAGTTGAATGAGGTTAGGATTATTGCATGCATGTCTTTCTGCTGCTTTTGCTGGTTGAAACAGACAGCACCAATGCAATCTCACACACTATAAACCTTCCTCCTGCAGCCCCGCGATGTGTCTGTGGGTGGGGTGATTGTCCCAGGAAACAGTGCACCCTAGCCGCTTTGCAAAGGGAGTTAAACTCTTCTCCTCAGGGGCCCGTTCCACACAACAGCACATTCTCGTTCTCCTACACAGTCCATCATCTGTCAGACATCACCACACTCCTGGTCAGAGGTCCCTTTGGTTCTGTGCCCGGCCAAACTTAGTACACCCAAACAAATGTGTCAGTCCCTGAAAAAAGCCAGAAAAATGTTTTCATCGGAAAGGTTTGGTTCTCTTAAAATCACGAGTGTTTTCTGAATCTCACTTGCGAGCTGCATGTGGCATCGGCATGGACTCAGCCAGCCTGTGACAGATCGGCTGGTGAGCTCAGGCAAGTTCCTCATCACCTTGGGGCCTCGGTTCCCATCAGCAGAAGGGGCCCAGCACCTCCCGAGGATCAAGTGAGACACCAAAAGTGTCTAGTCCATGTATCCTGCTGTATGACCAGCTCTAGACGAATGTTAGCTTCCTTCCCATACGGCTAAGCTTTTAAAATGATGGTTGTAGCCCACCTGCAGAGATGTTTCTGCAGACACAACCTGAAGGAAGTGTGGCTAGCACTCTTCAAAAAGTCTTGTGCACTTTTTGGCTCTCAAAAATGGTCCTGGATCTTACTGTGGCCAAAGTTAAACTGAGATACATGTGGCCACCCCGGCTTTGTAATGATTTTTTTGCTCTTTGTAACAAATGCCCTTTAAATATTCAATATTTCTTGAGACAGGCTGAGCCCTCCATGGACAAAGGGTGGATGAGGAAAGCTGAGTGGTTCTACGTCTGTGCCCAGGTGGGAATGAACATCTTCCACTTGGTCAACCCAAAGGCCTTCAGTTAACGGGGCCCCCACTCTGGGCCAGTCATTTGGTCACTGTCTGTTGTTGTATGAGTGTGCCGCTTGGGAGACTCACCCATCAGCCCCACTTTTGGCGGCTTATTAAAAAATTCCTTCTGGGTTGGGGGAGGGGATAGCTCAAGTGGTAGAGCACATGCTTAGCATGCATGAGGTCCTGGGTTCAATCCCCAGCACCTCCATTAAATAAGTTAATAAATAAACTTAATTACCTCCTCCCACCAAAAAATAAAAATAAAAAGGTTAAGAAACGAATTTATTAAAAAAGAAAAAATAAGAATTCCTTCTAACCGTGGGGCTACACGGTTTCCTTCGTCTTGTTCCTTTCCCAGTGATGTCGTCGGATCCTCCTGTCACACATTCATTCAGCAGGTTTAATGGGTGCAGGTCTGTGCTGGGGACTAATGTAGCCCTGGGGATGCTGGGAAAAAGACAAAAACCCCTGCCTGTTGCTCAGGCTAGGTGATCCCCGGGCTCTGCTCCCTTACCTGGTTCTGAGGCTTGGTGGGTCTCGGCTGACCTGCTTTTTGGCACTTTCCGGACGACTGTGGGCAGCGAACACAGCAGTGGGAAGAGGCACACAGAAACCCATGCTTCTCAACAGGGGTGACTTTATGCCACAGACTTGTGTTTGCTGGGCCACCTTCGAATTCCCTGTCTGAAAAATCAGCCCTTGCCTTGGAGAGCACTGAAAGCAGCTAATGATTTAGAGGCAGTGTGTGTGGACTCTGCCCTCAGATGTGGGAGTCCCTGAGGAAGCTCATTTGTTCATGTGTGTCGGCCACCTTTGAAGCAGGCTTTCCCCAGCCTCCCCGGCAAGGGGTGAGGAAGGAGAAACCTGCCTTGGTGTGGACAGTGGCTGGGCTGCCTGGAGCCCCTCCATCTCTCCCCCCTAGTCCTGGGGTGTGTCATCCACGTGTCAGTGGCTGGGGAGACAGTGCCAAATAGGGGAAGTCTGTGCCCTCCAGCCTCCCACGGTCTCTTGGGGAGAAGGACGTGGGAACAAATTAGCAATGATAATGCCACCTAATTGCAGTGCTTGTATTGGGTGCTATTGTTGGAGGAGAGAGATGAACTCTGCCCAGGGGAAGTGCAGAACCCTTGGAGGCAATTTCAGTTGCGACTTGAAGGATGAGTGAGGAATTACTAGGGAGACGAGAAGTGAGGGGGCAGTGGATAGAGACAGGGTGGGGGAAAGATAACTTCTGGTGTAGGGACAGCACGGGCAGGGGTGTCTGGCAGGAGAAAGCATGGTAGGTTTCAGAAAGAGTGTGGGGTGCCCAGGGCATCTGTAAGGGGAGATGATGTTAGCAGATAAGAAAGAACAGCTTATATCGACTGCGTGCCAATCAGGGGCCTGTCACACATGATCTCTCAGGAAGGGAGAGAGAGAAACAGAGAGGGAGAGACACAGATGCATCTATTATTTTGGAGTGTGAAGAAGAGGATCTTGTATGCATGTGAATTTTTCTGCAGCAAACTCTGAATCCTAGAAGGGGTTTCTTGGTGCCAATATTTCTGGGCTTCCGTTTCCTTTTCTCTACCCCTCATAAACACACCACACCAGAGAATTATTATAGAAGGCGACTATTTCAAGGTTCAGCTGAGCTAATTTCTGTGTTCCTGTATCAAAAATGAAATACTGAACGGTAGAGTACACTGGGAGTTGGTGGGATGGATCCTCCGTCATTGGGCATTATTATCCTCTGCTCTTGACAGAGATAATCGAGATCTGAGGGTGTTGTGGAGACTGTCATCCAGGCACCCAACTCATTCAACAAAGAATGAGCCTCTCCTAGGTGCCAGATGCTGTTCCAGGTATTGGGGATACAATAGTAAACAAACGAGACGCAAGTCCCTGCCTCGTGGGACTGACGTTCTCATTAGGGAACTATAAACAAAATGTGAAAGGAAAACATACAGCGTGTTAGATGGTGATCAGTGCTACGGAGCAAAATCAGTCAGGAAAGAGGCAGGAAAGAGGCTGAGGGTGAAACAGAGCAGGGCCCTGTGGGGTCCTCCCTGGTACAAATCTGTCCCCTGTTTCTTGGTTATAGGAAATAGGCTTCATTCAGCCTCGTCGACCTTCCCCTGAGTTCCAAAGGGCAGGTTCAAACAGCTGCTAATCAGGGAAGGGAGAGAAGGCAGGAACAGTCAAAAACAAGAGTGCCTCCTCAAGAAACTAAAAATAGACTTATATGATCCAGCAGTCCCACTCCTGGGCATATATCCAGAAAGAATTCTAATTCAAAAAGATACATGCACCCCAGTGTTCATAGCAGCACTATTTACAGTAGCCAAGACATGGAAACAACCTAAATGTCCATCAACAGTTGACTGGATAAAGAAGTTGTGGTATATTTGTACAATAGAATACTACTCACTCATAAAAAAGAATAAAATAATGCCATTTGCAGCAACATGGATGGACCTGGAGATTATCATACAAAGTGCAGTAAGCCAGAAAGAGAAGAAAGATACCATATGATATCACTTATATGTGGAATCTTAAAAAAAGACACAAATAAAATGGAAACAGACTCGCAGATATAGAAAACAAACTCATGGTTACTCGGGGAGAAAGGGGTGGAAAGGAGGAAAATGGCAGTCTGAGATTCTGAGATTTGCAGGTACCACTATATATAAAATAGATAAAAAATAAGTTTCTGCTGTATACCACAGGCAACTATATTTAATATTTTGTAGTAACCAATAATGAAAAAGGATATGAAAAGGAATATATATGTACATGTATGACAAACATTAGGCTGTACACCAGAAACTGACACAACATTATAAATTGACTGTACTTCAATTAAAAAAAACACACACACACACAATAGTGCAGCCTTGGGACAGGGTCCAACTTCCTCTTCAAGGAATATACATAACAATGTCTTTGAGTTCTTCTGCAGGAACTAAGACCCCCATCCAGGTGAGGATGGTAACTTCAGGCTGAGCACAAGATTTCTGGGCACCGCCTTGTTACAGGGCACCAACCAATCTGAAGAAAGTCACACCCCCTGCAGCCCTCACACCGACCAATCAGAAGACAGTCACACCCCCTGCAGCCCTCACACCAACCAATCAGAAGACAGTCACATGCCCTGCAGCCCTCACACCAAATGTTGCCTTTAAAAACTTCTTCCCAAAAAACCACTGGGAGTCTGGGTTTTTTGAGCATGGGCCCTGCAATAAACCTTTTTCTGCTCCAAATTCTGATGTTTCAGTTTGTTTGGCCTCACTATGCATCGGGCACATGAACTTTTCAGTAACAAGGGCAAGGAGTAACTTGGGCTCATAGACAGGGCCCTGGGGAGACTGAGTAAAGACCTGAGGGGCCCTGATTCCTGCTGGGAAGATGTTCCTAAGAAGGCCTGAGGTGGGAGCATGCCAGACAGGCACAGCAGGAGACCGGTAAGGAGTGATACAGGAAAAAAGTGGGGCTTCATGCAGGAAAGAATTCAAGAACAAGCCATAGTTGAGTAAAAGTAGATTTGTTCAGAGAGGTATACACTCCATAGACAGAGTGCAGGCCATCTCAGAAGGCAAGAGAAAGGCCATGGGGAGGGTGGGAGGAGTTGGTTACAGTAAAAGTAGATGCATACTCTGTAGATGGACTGCTGGCCATCTCAGAAGGCAAGAAAGAGAGTGACCACAAGGCGTGGGGCTGTTAGTTTTCAGAGGCTTGGTAATTTCATATGCTAATGAGTAGGAGGATCATTCCAACTACTTTGGGGAAGGGGTGGGGGATTCCCAGGAACTGGGCCACTGCCCTCTCTTTGACCTTTTATGGTCAGCCTCGGAACCATCATGGCACCCGGGGGCGTGTCATTTCCCATGCTAATACATTACAACGTGTATAATGAAGTTCAAGGTCCACCGGAGGTCAACTCTCCAGCCATCCTGGGCCTCAGGGTCCATTGGGAGTTGACTTTTCTGCCATCTTGGTGCTAACTGGTGTGTCATTCCTTTAATGGCCACGCCCCACCCGCTTCCCTCCTGTCTCAGGAGCATTTTGAGTGAGGGGAGAGCAGCCTTGGCCATGAGGTCAGGGAGGCTGACAAAGACTATCTCTTTTGACAAAACTTGAGTCAGGCTTCTTTCTGGGTCCTCCTTCTGACTAGTCCTGGTCTCGGGCTCTGTCCTTGGCCTGTTTAGTCCAGTTTTAGCAAGAATCCTGCTAAGTCAGTTTAGTGGAAAATCCCCCACCCTCTATCAGGGCTAATGAAATTCCTCGTCCCCCACCGTTGATATCTCATAACCCTGGCCAGCCTTCAGGCCTTGGTATTTTCCTCTTAGTAATTTTCCATCCACTGGCCACCCCACCCAACCTACTCTCGGCTATAATTCCCCACTTGTCATCGTTGTATTGAGTTGAGTCGAATCTCTCTCTCCTTCTCTAAACCCCATGGCAGTAGCCCCCTGAATAAAGTCTGCCTTCGCATCTTTAACAGAGGAAGTGAGTGGCAGATGCCCGGGGCCTTGGAAGTCCATGGGTGCACATGTGAAGCTGTTACTAGTGGCACAATTCCTTGTGGAATCATCCATCTCCGAGGTTACAGAGATCCCAGCACCAGGTTCTGAGTTGAGTCCTGGCTCCTAAATAGCAGAAAGGACATCGGCAAGTCCCTGAGTTTCAGTTTGTTTATCTTTAAAATGCAGATTTTCGTAGTTAAGACCAATCTTGGAGGGTAGTGAAACACTGTGAAAGTGTTCATTTGAAAATGTGGGCCTGAGTATACCCAAGCAGCCTTGAACTGTCTAAGTGCTGAGAAGGGAGATTTGCAATGAAGTCACTGGGAGGGAGCCAACCCGACTCCCTCCCCTCCCCATCTCCACCCTCCCTGACTGATCTTTGCTCCTGAAGAAGAAAGCTTCTTTGTGCAGTATCATATCACTCTTCTGCCCATTGCTTTAACTTGTTCTTGCGGAGGCCTCAGTGGTGGAAATCTCTCCTGTATCTGGCCCAAGTTCTTATCAGCTCTAGGAATTTGAGCCAGGGAGAGATAAAAGTCTGACTCTTCAGTGATCTGTCTAGGGGGCTGTGACCTGGCCAGTGGGGAGGAAAGAAATGAATAAGTGACTTGGCCAGGCCAAGCCTTGATTTCCTCAGCTGTAAAGGGAGGATTATGCTGTCACCTAAAGGGCTATGGTGAGATTATTGGCACGAAGGATCTATCACTGGACCTGACGATAGGTGCTGAATTCCATTTCCAAGTATTCTTCCTCATCAGAGGTGCTGTGGAGAATGTGAAATAGCTCTGGGCTAGGAACTGGGGTGAAGAGATACAGGCAGGTGGCTCCCCTTCCCAGCTCCGTTCATCCCAGTCAGTGAGGGGTGGCCCTCCTAGCTAAGGCTCTGCCTCGAGCCCATCAGCTACGGGGGCGTTGCTCTCCCAGCCAGGTCTCCTCATGTTTGGCCTTCATCATACTCACCCACCCTAGGACTTGGCAGCACTGCCCATCTCCACCTCTGAAATCTTCCCTGATCTTCTTGACATGCTGCTTCCTGCTTCCCCCTGCATGTCTGGCCTCTTTTTCAGCCTTCCTTCCTGGCTCAGGATGATCCAGGAAGGAAGGGGGCAGGGCACAGCCATTAAAGGAATGACAGATATTAGTACCAAGACGGCGAAAAAGTCATCTCCCAGTGGACCCTGAGGCCCAAGATGGCTGGAGATTCGACCTCCAGTGGACCTTGAACTTCATTATGCACATTGTAATGTATTAGCATGGGAAATGACATTCCCCGGGCGCCATGGCAGTTCTGAGATTGACCATAAAAGGTCAAAGAGAGGGCGGTTGCCCAATTTCTAGGAATCCCTGCCCCTTCCCAAGTATTCCCAAGTAGTTAGAATAATCCTCCCAGTTGTTAGCATATAAAAACAACAATGCCCTCCTGGCCTCTCTCTCTTGCCTTCTGAGAAAGCCTGCGCTCTGTCTATGGAGTGTATATTTTACTTTAATCACCTTCCCCCACCCCACCACACACACACTCCTTGTGACCTCCCTGCCTTCTGAGATGACCTACACTCTGTCTGTGGAGTGTGAAACTCTATAAATAAATCTACTTTTACTAAACTATGGCTCACTCTTGAATTCTTTCCTGTGCAAAGCCAATGACCCTCACTTGGTGGGACATGTCCCAGGGACTCAACTGAGACCTGGGACATGGCCATCCTCTCTCATCCCATTTTTCACCTGTATCAGTCCAGCTCTACTTGATCTTAAATACTGTTTTTGTGGGGTCTTCTCAGCCCTCTTGCTTCCTCTTTCCCCCTACTCATCCTTCATGAGCCCACTGATGCCAATGTAAAGGGTCTCTAGCCCCAAACTCTCTTGGCTTCCAAATTCTTAAAGCCACTTGTGTGCTGGCTACTTCCATATAGATGTCCCATACTCATCTTGGTCTTTCCAAAGCTAAATAAATCATCTTTCTTCCAAACCTGATTCTCCTCCTGTATTTCCTGTGTAAACTGGCAGTCAGATTATGTACAGTCACCTAAGCCAGAAACCTGGGGGGGCCACTCCAGACATCCCTCCTTCGCACTGGGGACCTTCCATCAGTCCCCAAGTCTCATTCTCTCTGCTCAGCACTCTCCCTCTGACCCCCTCTCCCTCCTCCACCAGTGCTGGCTGACTGAGGCCCTGATCCATTTTCAGCTGGTTACTGTGACAGCTTCCAACAGGTCTCTGCCACCCACCCTGCTCCTTCAACCTCACACATCCCCATTCTAGTCTCCACATGTCAGCAGAGTATTCTTTCTAAAAAGAATCTGACTCAATTCTCTGAAGTAGTTCCCCATGTCCTTCAACATAAGCCTAGTGCCGGATCTGACACTACTTAACTGTCTGGGCTCCCCTCCTGCTACTGCACAGGTACCCTCCAGCCACTCAGAAGGCTTGCTGCTCCTCAAATGTGCCACTGCTATATACGCCTGCGTGCCCCAGCACATGCTATGCCCTCTTCCTAAACGCCCTCACTCCGCCTCCTTTGCCTTTATCCATCCACAAGGAGAATTCCTAGTTAGGCTTCAAGTCCAAGTTCAAGTGTTCCCTCCTCCTGAAAGTCTTTTCTGACTCCACTAGGCTTAGAAAGGGCTCCTCCTTCACAGTCTTCAAAGGCATTCCACTATGATAGTTCTTAATCACATTGCATTGTACTCATCTGTTTCCTAAAACAGATGTCAAGGTGAAGGAAGCTTTCTAATCTTTGGACACCTGATCCTTAAGAAGTTCTTGACACACAGGAGCTAGTTGGAACATACATGCTTATTCAATAAGTGAATGAATGAACGATTAAATGAAGAATTGATGGTCAGTGGCATCGAAGGGGGCATTTGTTGAAAGAGCATCAGTAGCATTGAGGAGACGAGAAACTGGGGGACCAGGCTGTCAGATGAGCCACTTGAAAGTGAAAGCAAAGAGAAGAGAGTCTTGAGTCAGGCTTAACCCCAGTTGACCTTCCTCCTTCCACCCGACATTTGTCTGGGTTTCTTCACCCATTTTGCAAAGCTAAACCTGAGCAAATAAAACTGAAGAAGGTAAAAAAAAAAAAAAAGATCCTATTATTGCAATGCTCGATTAAAATGATCACACTCTTTGAGATGATCTGCTCTTTGAGATTATGATCTGCCCCTTAGCATGGATAATCAAGGACTGACCGCATCACTTTCTCAGGACATTCTGTTTCCTGAACCATCAAGTGCAAATTGGTAACACCTAATGGGGTAAAAGCTGCATCCAGCCAACCAAATCAACCAGGAGGCATCCAGCTTCGGAAGACCTGAGGTCCCACCCCAGCCAGGTGAATCACTAAGGTTGTCTTAGCTTTAATTCCAGAGTAGCAGAGGTGCCAGAGCCCTGCACTATAGCAACCCAAACCCAGGTGATTCCGAGGGATGCTCTAATAATAACATCTCCCAGCGTAAGACGTTCTACTTTAGAAATTTTCCAAGTGCCTTCACGACTATTACCCTGCCTTCTTTTTCAGTTTTCTTGCGAGGTCATTTGTTGGCAAATGGCATAATTCCTATGTTACAGTTGAAGAAAGTGAAACTCTGAGGCGGGAAGAATAACCCAAGATCACACAGTGAAACGGAGATCAAGCCAGAACCTGCACCCGGGGGAAGAAATACCTTCTGAAGGGCCTCTTCACCAAGTCTTCTCTGAAGCATCATCTGCTCTTCATTTAAGTCTGGGGGAAAATTAAATTTGGGGAAAAAAAGAATAGAAGCATAATTAAAGGATCTGGCAAGAGAATAGAAAACCCGGAGGGAACAACGCATTCCTTTGTGCCTTTCTTTTTTAGCTGCTTGAGCTCGCGCATTTTTCTTATTTCTTATTCCCAAATGCCCTTTTTTTTTTTTTATAAGGTGAATCTTAAAGCACTGAAGCCCAAACCCTTCAAGCAACCTGACTTCCTGGGTCCTGACCTTTCCTTGATTCTCTCTGCCAGTGGTGGGTCGGGGGAGGGGAGGGGCTGATGGAGCAATTCAACTCCTTTTAATTTTTTTAAACTTTTTATTATGGAAAATTACATCTGTATGCAAAAGTACAGAGCAACTCAGCTCTAAACAGAAAGATAAATCATGCAAAACAAAACCTCGAGGCCTGAGTATTGTCAGTCCATTCTCCCACAGCCCTGAGTTAATGGTACAGGAGAAATGGGGGGCGCGAGAGGATGGCCATGTCCCAGGTCCCAGGTGAGTCCCTGAGATGTGCCCCATCAAGTGAGGTTCTCTGGCTTTGCACAGGAAAGGATTCAAGAGTGAGCCATGGAAGAATGAAGGTGGATTTATTCAGACAGATACAAACTCCATAGACGGAATGCAGGCTGTCTTAAAAGGTAAGAGAAAGGGAGCGAGGGGGAGAGGGGGAGAGAGTGAGTGAGCCCACCCCACAGCCCCGGGGATGTGGGGTGGGTAGTTTTCATGGGCTCTGTAACTTCATATGCTAACAAGTAGGAGGATTATTCCAACTACTTTGGGGAAGGGGCTAGGATTCCCAGTAACTCGATGTCCCATCACCCACTTTCTGACCTTTTATGGTCAGCCTTGAAACTGTCCTGGCACCCGTTGGAGGCCCATTTAGCACGCTATTGTGTTTCAATGAGTGTATATTGAAGCTCAAGGTCTACTGGGATTGAATCTTCCACCATCTTGGTGCTAGTTGCTGTGTCATTCTTTTAATGGATGTGCCCTGCCCTCTTCCCTCCTGTCTCAGTAGCATAAACTCAAGAATTGAAGGAAAATGTCCACATTCAGCTTTTCCTTTTCTGAATTGCATGGCTTTTGGAAAGATGCTCTGAGGCTTGGTTTCTTTGCTTGCCAAATAGGACCAATCAGGCCAACCGCACAGAATGGCTGTGACAGTGAAATGAGATAATGTCTAGGAATATGTTTTCTAACTTATAAAATGCTCTCAAACTGTGAAGAACTATTATTAAGATTTCACAGGCCCCTGGGAACATCACCATGCAGAAGTGTGGTTAATATGCTCACAAATGTAGATAGAGTTTTGTGCAACAGGAGCTCTGCATGCCCATCCTCTGTTCAGATTTTGTCCTGAACCGGTCATCTCATGCCATTTTGCTTTTCAGCCACTTGACTACCAACCTTGCTGCCCACTACTTCTTTTCCTTCTTACTTCAAGGACAATGTATCCATCAGTCTTGCCCTCCCAACTTTACCCAGGTTTCTCTGGTCAACATTTTCGGTTTTCCATCCGGACTACACCAACTCAGGCTGCTTTTGTTTAGAAAGACCTCTTCCAGATGGCACCTGTGATCGTCTTATTCCAGTGAGATGATGATTGGAAGCACCTCCACCCAATAGCCAGGACCCAGGCAGGAAGCACCGAGGACTTAGGAAGGAGGGCAGGAAGGAAGACCCCTGTTGCAGGCTCAGCCTCTCTCCTGTGAGTCAAGGAGAGATGCCACCCTGTTTAGAAGGTGGTTTAGGGGCCAATGGCGAACAAGATGCATTCCACGACCTCATGAAGCTTATATTCCAGAGAGGGAACTGACTATAAATGAGTAAGCGTACAAATTAAAAAGAAGTAAAATATAGAACAAAGAATAGTTCGCATTGTGAAAAAAATAATGCAGAGAGACTGGGGCAAGAGACTGGAGGCAGGGGTGGCTAAGTAAGACGGGATGGTCAAGGTCATGGGTTGTATAAGTGCCATCCCGACTCCACCTTATCAGGAACAAGGAAGCTAAGTGCTCCACTGGGAGCTGGCAGCCATCCATACCCTTCATGGTTCTCATTATAGGACGAAGCCACCAGATAACAGAACAGAAATAGATAACAACAGAAAAAAGGAAAAATTGTGTCTTGATCCTGTGGTCAAGCCAATGTATCATGGAACCCTGAAGTCTGCCTAACTCCTCGGCCTCCCAGTTAGGTGAGCCAACAGCTGGTCCAGGCCATTTTGATTTGGGTTTTCAATGCCCAGCAACCAAAGGCATGGTGACTGATGAGTGACTCTTGTGGCCTAAGCAGCTTATCCACTGAGCCACATACAACTCTTCCCATGAAGATTCTGGCAAACCTTAGTTTCTCCATTTCTTACATTCCCAGGGATGCCATTACCCAGATGAGGCCCTTCATCATGTGCCTAACATATTAATGACACTTGACATATGTCTGTGGAGCTGCATTAAGTGAATAAGCCAGAGGGCTGCTTCAAAGTGGAAAAGACAGAGGAAGTCCAACTCTTCCAAAAGACAAGAATGTTCCAAGATAAAACCTTGTAGCCCTTTTCTGGGTCACAGAATGCTTCCACGTACCTTGTATCATTTAGCCTTGTACAACATGAGACCGTCAGTTTATAGATGAAGAAAGGGAGAAGGAGAAAGGTCAAGTTGAGGAGCCTGGCAACGAGGTGGTACTCAAAGGTATTCTGATTCCCAATCTCCCACTCTTCTGATTCTGAAAATGAGCTGGTTGATACAACAGGAATTTAGGCTCTAGTTATGACCAAAGATGTTCATGGGTTTAGTGACCTCAGAGAGCAAAGATTCTGGAGATGATGGTGTGGAAAATGTTTATTCAGGTCAGCCAGGCACTAGAGGGGCCACGTATCTGTGACAGGAACACAAGAGCTCTTTTCTGTGTTACTTCACTGGAACCCTGCTGATTCACAGGGAAAGTAGGGTAAGACTTCTATGGTGCCTTCTTACCACCCCTACCCTTATAATACCAGCAATCAATTTACTGCACTTTTTTTCACTGAGTAATTCATCATTTTAAAAAACTTACTTCCTTTGCCATAAACTTTTTAACTTTAGAATAATTGTAGATTCACAGAAAAGTTCGGACAATAATATGGAGTTCCCATATATGGTCTCACCCAGTTTCTCCTATTTACATCTTGCATTAGGACAGTATGTTAGTCACAATTAATGAACCAAAATTGACAAATTATTGATTCAGATTTCCCCCATTTCTAGCGGATGCCCTTTATCTGTTCCAGGATCCCATCCAAGATAACATCCAGTCTTCCTGTCTCCTTAGGCTTCTCTTGGCTGTGACAGTTTCACAGTTCTGAGGAGTGCTGGGCAGGTATTTGCAGAATGGTCCTCAGCTGGGATTTGTCTGATGGTTCTCTCATGATTAGACGGGATAATGGGTTTTGAGAGGGAGACCACAGAGCTGAGTGCTGTTCACATCACGGATACCAAGGGTGCACACCATCAACACGACTTACCACTGCCCTGGGTCACCTGGCTGAGGCGCTGGTGGTCAGTTTCCTCCACTGTGAAGTTAACTCTCCTTTCTCTCTTTCCACTCCATGCTCTTAGGGAAAAAGTCACTGTGCACAGCTCACACTAAGGAGTGAGGAAATTTGCTTCCCCTCCTTGAGGACAGAATATCTACAGAAATTACCTGGAATCCTTCTGCGGGGAAATTTGGCTCTTCTCTCCCATTTGCTTATTTCTTCAATTGTTTATTTCTAACCGTATAGGCTCATGGATATAATCCAACACTATTTATTTTGTGGCTTGGATTGTTCTAGCTTTGGCCACTGGGAGCTCCTTCCACGGGCACTGATTGTGCTTTTAGCCCAAATATATGTTCTAATGTCTTTTTACCTTAAAGCAATGAAGCAAAGACCCAGAAGAACCAAAGTTCTCCCCATGGCCTCCCGCTTCATCTTCACCACAAATTTGTGTCATTTTGGTCCAATCTCAACTCTTTGTCTTCACCAACACCATCTGTTTCTCTTCACCTCTGCTGTGGCTGTGAAGCCAAAGTGAGATGAAAGGGAGGAAAGGATGCTAGAAAAATTAAAAACAAAACATGCAAACATATCATTTAAAACCTCTGCCCCCTCTCCCTGCTCACATCAGTAAAGCTTCACAGCTCAAGCACTCAATAAATATTTTCTGAGCAAGTAAATGAAGGCATGAGTGAAGGAAAGAGACACACACACCTCCGGAGCTGGGACAGCAGAAAAACAATGGAAAAGATGTGACACAGCCCAGGGGGGCAGGCAAACACAACACCTCCACCTCCTGTCACTTCAGAGCAAACTTCTCAGGTGGGCTTACGATGTGCAGACCCCGAGCCTAGGGAGGGCAGGGGTGCCTAAGGCACAGAACATGCCAGGAAGGAATTTACAGTCTAGCAGGTTCCAGACACACAAGCAACTGTCCTTAGAGGGTACAGAAATGCACCTCTATTTTGTTATTTTTTGTAACTTGACAATCCCTATAAAAGTCTCTTTCCCCTGCCTCGCCCACTTCTGACTAAGTCCTTCGTCAAGCCGGTTCCAGACTGTCCCAGTCAATCCCATATTTTCTACTTTCCCGTCCCAGCACCTACTAGGACGACATCTGAGTTCCAAGTATTGGATGCTAAGTGGGTATTGCACTGGCCTCTGCCTGGATCCTCAGGTGGGGTTACCTGTGATGTGGTTTCCTGTCTACCTGCTTCATCATGATGCAGATGCCGATGGGCTCGACCAGCTGGCTGCCTCTCATTGTCCTTCTTGGATCCACAGGGAAATGTTGGAGCCTAGGAAACCGTGTGTGGCTGCTTCCGGCTCTCTCTGCTCTCAGCCTCTGGCGTAATAATCTCTGCTTTTCTGCTCTCAGACCACAGGGCTGTAAGGAACACCTGCAGGTTGCCTGGGTCCCAGGCCCAAGACAGGGCTCCTCTACTTTTGGAAGCTCACACTCACCTGGGGACACCCACATCCCACCACCTTGGGGCTGACTCTGGGGAGGAGGGACCCTTCTCAGGTGCACTCACCATCCACTTTCTTGCTTTCCTTCCAACCCTCTAACATTCCTCTTGGGAGATGGAGGCTGGCAGAGGGCGCCGGGCTCAACAGTTAAAATCATTACAGTTTACAGCTGGATTACAATTTCACTCTTAACACTCAATAATTTGACCAAGTTGTTCTCGCTTTTTAGTCCCAACTTGAACTCCAGATACCCTTTACGTGCCAAAGAGATCTCAAGAGGGCAAAAGAAGGTTTGGAGGGGGAAATAGCCAGATGGAGTGATTGAGTAACACACCAGAACCAATGAGAGTGAAAAGCTGCATCTTCTCCCTCTAGAAACATAATATGGTGAGGCAAAAAGGGCGCAGCAGCCCGTCTTTTTTCATCTGCGCCCCATCTGTGCACTTACTTCACTCGCCACCTCTTCTCCAGGCAGTGAAGACTTCTGCGTAAAGAGAGTGTTTCCTCTCTTCTCCTCTGTATTGGTGAGGAGATTGAATGACAATAGGACCTTAGGTTTGCCTAAGTCTGCACAGTTTATGGGAGCATTTTACATCCTTTAGTGTATTAGGTTATCACATCCTTCGGAGGAGGGCAGGTATCATCCCCATTTTACAGACGAGGACACCAAGGTTCGGAGTGGTTAAGGGACTTGGCCTGGGAAACCAGAGAATGGTAACAATCACCAGAACGTACTGTCTCCTGTTTCTAAATCCTCTGTGAGGGGTACAACTCAAAGGTGTTCCTCATCACCTTTGGAGAAGGAAGAAGTAGCAAGGTGGAAAGTCCACCTCTTTCCTTCAGCTTCATGGAAATTGCCATGATATGACAGTGACAAAAGCACTAATTCTTCAGTGATGGTGAACGTCTGCCCTTCGTTCCATGAGGGGAGTATGTGATAACAGAAGGGTACAAATTTGAGTGCTCATCATTTGTTCATTCAACAAACATTAATGTCTGTTAGTGTTGGATGGTGTTCTAGGTGCTAGGTATAAAAAAGATAAGGAGGTTTTACTTTTTATTGTATTTTATTTTATTTATTGAAGTACAGTCAATTACAATGTGTCAATTTCTGGTGTACAGCACAATGTCCCAGTCATGCATATATATACATATATTCATCTTCATATTTTTTCACTAAAGGTTATTACAAGATATTGAGCATAGTTTTCTGTGCTATGCAGAAGAAACTTTAAGGAGATTTTAGAATTAGCAAAAGACACGTGAACAAATAAATGAAATACAGTATTTTTGCAAGTCTTAAATGTTGATACACGGTTCAGTTGGGCACAGAGAGGGGCTGGTCAGTCCTGGGGAGCAGAGGTGGGAGGCTTAGTCGAGGACGTGCCTCTTGGGCTGACCCTGAAAAATAGGTGGGTTTTGCCACGTGAATCAGGAGATGAGGGACAAAGCAGTGGAGGGAGAGGAGGTGTCAGTGGGGAAGGGCACAAAATGAGAGGAAATACGCTTCCCTGAATCATTTTGTGTAGCGGGGTTGGAACGGGGATGAGACTGAAGACCCCGGGAAGAAGCTAGGTCCTGGCGGGAGGGCTGCAGAGGCCTTGCCAAGGGCTAGGGTTTTGTCCTCAGTGTCACTCTGACCGAAAGGGTAGCACTCCCACATGTGACTGGAGCATTGGAAATATGGTAGAGTGACTGAGGAAGTTAATTTTTAATTTTAATTCATTTAAATAAAAAGTGGTACTCAATTCAGTTACTGAAAAATGCTGGAATATGTTTGGAGCAACTTGGATAAGTACATCTACTTTTTCAACTCCCCTGTAAATTTTATAAAATCTAAACATAAATCAAGTATTTTCAATGAAGACTTAATATCTGAATTGAGAGGCACTGTAAGCATAAGAATATGTACCAGATTTCAATAATTTGGCATAAAAAAGGTATAAATATCTCATTAATGATTTTTATATTGGTTACATGTTGAAATATTTTTGATACATTGGGTTTAACAATAAATCATTTAAATTAATTTCTTTTTGTTTTTAACTTAAAAATTTTCTAGTAGCCACATCAAAAGATTATGTAGAAGCCTCCACTATATTTCTCTGGGGACAGTGCTGCTTGGGCACTAGGGGAACAATGATGAAATTTATGTAGTGTAGAGACCTGATCAGATTTGCATTTGGAGGGAACATCCTGGCAGGAAAGGAAAAGAAAGGAAACTCAGAGGGATCTAAGGCTGGAGAAAGGGACACGGTGAGGAAATGACTGAAATAGTTCAGATGTGAGAAGAAGCAGGCCTGACTTAGAAGCTTCAGGAAGGGAGTAATTAGATAATAAGACAGGTCCATCTAGACCATTCATCAGAATAACCTGGTGGACTTGTTACACCACAGATTGCTGGGTCCCAGCCCCAAATGTGCTGATTCCGAACAAGGGAGGGGTCCAAGCATTGTTAGTTCTAACAGTTTGCAGACGCTGTTGCTGCTGACAATCTGGCGACTTTATTCTGAGAATCTCTCCTCTACAGGACTTGGCCACTAATAGCATATAGGAAGAGAGGGAGCAGAAGTCTGTGAACTTGCAGGTTCCTGCTACAGCTGTCTGGGTAGACGGGGTCTTAGAAGAGGAGACATTTGTTTGGGACAACATGGGATGGGTTCAGTTTGGGATATTTTGAGTTTGAGGTCCCTTAGGAACACCCAGGAGGAGACATCACATGCGTAGTTGGATATACAGGAGTCTGGAACTCAGGGGAAAGATTGACTGTAATGAAAAAGTTAGAAGTCATCTCAATGGAGTTGGCAGTTAAAGGCCTAAGCATAAGTGAGATTGAGTGAGATGATGGGGAAGGAGAAGAGAAAAAAACCCAAGGGCAGATTCTTGTAGTTGAAGCTATGTTTTGATCAAAATCATCAGTGTTCATGAAAGATAAGATGGGCGTGAATTTCCACTTGTCATTTTTAACTGTACGCCTCTGTTGTTTGATCATGGTGATGCAGGCTGAGGTAACAGTGTCAAAGGGCCTTAAAATTCTTAAGATTCTAATCAAAGGTTAGCTATGCTTCACCACTGACACAGCAAGCATTAAGCAAAACCTTTGATTTATGAATTTGATCATTAATAAAATAGTCATAAGACAGGAGGGAAGGGGGCAGGGCACAGCCATTAAAATAACACAGCAACAGCACCAAGATGGCACCAGTAGACCTTGAACCTCATTATAGGCTCAGTGTAATACATTTGCATGCTTAATGACAGTCCCCAGGTGCCAGGACAGTGTCTAGGCTGATCATAAAAGGTCAAAAAGGAACCAGTTCCTGTGAATCCCAGCCCCTTCCCCAAAGTAGTTAGAATAACCCTCCCGCTTGTTAGCATATGAAGTGACTGAGCCCATTAAAAACTCCCAACCCTAAACCCAGCGGCCTCTCTCACTCTCTCTGGCCCTCTGAGGTGGCCCACATGTCTGTGGAGTGTGCATCTCTCTGAATAAATCTACCTTCATTCTACTATGGCTCGCTCTTGAATTCTTTCCTGTGTGAAGCGATGGACCCTCACTCGGTGGAGCGCGTCCCAGGGACTCAATTGAGAACCTTCCTCCTGCCCCACATTTTCCTGCAACCGTCATGGCCAAGACTCTTCCCAAGCGTCAGTTTCTTCATCCATAAAGTTGGGATGCTGATCCCTCTCGCAGAGTTGCTGGGAAAATGGGGATAATGTGTGTCAAGCACAGGACCTGAGTGACACACAGGAGCACCTCAATATGGGTAATCACCATTATCCCTGTGAGACTGCTTCCGGGTGAGGCTGCATCACTCACTAAGCCTGTCGATAGGGGCCAAGAAAACTCTCGCTTCACGTGGAATTCCAGCCAGGGCCAAGAGTGCGACTGAGAGTCAACAATAGCAACAGTAAAGTCAGTATTATAATTATCACAGTTTTAGAGTTCAGCAGGGGACGCAATTCTTCAGAGTATTGTGTGTTGTCCACTGTCCTACTGTGTTTTTATAACGATTAAAGTGGAAGGGAAGGAGCCTCCCTAAGTGCTAGACAAGCTGGATATATTATTCCACTTAATTAATCAATGCAAGATCTTTCAATAAGGCCACCGTGAACGGCTCTGAGTGTTTCTTAGCAAGAGGAGGAGGAACGGAGTCCCTGTGGTCCTGACAATTGCCACTGCTGAGGCAGTCAACGGCTGGGTCATTGCAGGGGGCTTGTTGTCATGTGTTCAGAGCAGCAGAAGGCTGGTCAGACTCCTCACTCGGCTCTCAGGCAGGCTAGACAAGCACAGCTGTTCTTTTGGTTATTTAAGCCATTTTCCCCATCATCCTCTCCTGTTCTCTTTTTCTTTGAAAGCCCCAGTGCTTCCTTTGATTTGCCTGCAATTTTCCGCAAACAAAACCCTTCTCCCCTGAGAGAGAAAGTCCTGCTCACGTTACCTTTAATCTGCATATCGATGTCAGCATCTTAACCAGAGAGCCTGATCTAGTCCAGCTGCTTTGACTGAGATGTGGTCTGGAAAAGTAAGATTGAATTTGCGGGGCTTGGCTGACAATCACTCCTAGTCCTCCTGTATTTTTCTCTCCAGAGAATTCTCACCTCCCTCCGGGGCCTGGTGTGCTAATGAAATAGAGACTCTTTTTTTGTTTCTGCTGGGCACAAAATGAGGCCCCGATGCACTTCCTAATGGTTTATTTTCCAGCTGGGCTGAAAAGAATCAAAGCCACAGCTACCAGCGAGGGCCCACGACGTCTAACAGAACAGGAAGCCATTTAAAATGCTAGAAAAATAAAATAAGATAAAATTAAATTAAATTAAATTAAGTGGGAGGCCAATGAGATTCTCTGTAGTTATTTTATCAAGTAGGAAGAGATTATTTTTATATACATATGAACGTATGTCATTAACAATTGATCTAATAGTAAGTCATTTATCAAACAATCAGCAATGTCAGTGCTGTTTAAAAAAAAAAAAATACTATCCAGGGAATGAGGGTGTAGCCCCGTGGCAAAGCACCTGCTCAGCATGCATGAGGTCCTGGGTTCAATCCCTGGTACTTCCATCAGAAAAATAAAATTAAAATAAAAAAAAAATAAAGTGAAAGCCTATCTATACACCCCTTCATGTAACTAATCCTTCACTCCTTCCCTCCCTCCCAACCCCTACACTCTGCCACCAAGGACTTCTACTAAGTGATCGGTAGACTTCCTCGAACACGCCTTGAGTGTCTCCTACATCTCCTGGCCTGAGTTGAGACCCCAGGCAACTGTGTGCCCCTCCCCCTCCCTCAGCTCGGGGTCCGATGGGAGAACGGTCCTTCTGGTTGGTCATTGTTGGTCTCACAGTTATCCCCCTATCCTTCCTCTTCTGACTCCTTCCCTTGTTCACCAGAGACCCTAGCACGTGACCCATGTCTCTCTATCTCTTGCAGTCCGTGCCCTTGAACTTAGTAACTTCCACATGCAGATAAGCTGCTCACCCAGCGCCCTGCCCCTCAACTCACTGACCTTTCTTAGCTGCATCTCAGCCCACGCGCCCACGATTCCATCTCCAGGTCCCCACCCCCCTTCCCAAGTGATGCTTTTGCAGATCTGCTTTTTAGACCCCGTGTTTCTATCTTACCAGGAATTCTTCAGCCTCGTGGAGGACTCCAATCTATTCATCCAATTGCTTTCTGTTGTTGTTCATCTGCCCTCTTTTGACATCACTTAAATCTTCATGGCTTACAGTTTGTGATTTCTCAGTACCATCATCACACCCACCTCACAAACTGAACAGATTCTCTACCAGTCCTTCCGGGAATGGCTGCAGAACACCACAAAATGGCAAACTGTGGTCAGTTTAAGTGAATAACTCGCTTTAGATGGGTACACTGTGATGCCTGGGATTCCTACGCTCTCTCGGTCGGCTTGATTCACTCCTTTTGTTCACTCCTCCAAGTGCCCAGTCTTACCTCTTATCTTTGGGGTTAAAATCCAGGCCATCAGTGGAAGTGCTCCTTTCTTTCCTGGACCAGCCATGACACCTGCTTGCGCCTGCACCCGTCTTCTCTTTCCCTTCTAGTCCAGGGGAGCAAGTGCCCATCTCCTCCTCCTCTGAAGGTGCCTGGGTTTCCTCTCTTGAAGGCGAAGCCCCTTCTCCACTGCACATCATTAACTGCCCTTCATAATGGGATCACACACAATCCCGCCCACACACAAACTTGCTGCAAGAGTTCCCACCTTAGAAACTTTACAAACCAGCAAAACGACACCCTTGGAGAGCTCCCCCTACTCTCTTCACTCCTCAGACTTCGTTCAGACCAGCAGTCTATCTTCACTTCCTGTCCTCACATTCACACTACCCATCTGGATCTGGCCCCTCCCCTCATCACTCCAGAGCGACTCCTCTCAAAGTCCCCAGTGACTTCTCTGTCCTCATCCTGCTCTGATTGTCCCCCAGTAGGCCAGGCAGTATGAGCCCCCAGAGCTGGCTGGAGTCAAAGGAGAGTTCCTCTAGGCTTCTCTTTCCCTGGTTTTCTCTATTAAACTCTTGGCTGCTCAGTCATTTTGCCTTGCCTTTTGCAGATATCAACCTCCTTGATTGCCCTCCACACAGATCACCGGGATTTTCAGCCACACGCTGAGGCATGGAGTTCTCCACTCTTTATTCCAAATAAACTCAGTCTGCTCAGGCAGAGCTGTGGAGTTTTCCTCCTCATGGCCTGCCTTTCCCACAAGGCAGAACGCCTCCACCACTGCACTGGCGCTGGGTCAGGGACCCTCATTTCCCAGAGTGACGTCCCTGCTTTACAAGTGGGTTCTGGGGGAAGGGGAAAACACTTGTCTTCTCAGCATGGAACCCCTCCTTGCTCCACAAGTGAGCTGGGGTGGGGGCCACCAGGGCCCTAGCATCCTCGACGTGCCATGCCTGGGGTGGACCTTCTGCCCTACATGGGGGCCATATGAGGCGAGAGAGACCTGGTCCCCTCAGCGTGCCCATCTGGAATAGAACTTCTGCAAACTGGGGGCAGGGGCTGAGAAATACCAGCATCCTGCCTTTTCTGGGGTCAAACTGCAGCCCCAGACTGGGATCTCAGGAGAGATGGGGCCCTTGGCTGCACATGCCCTGAGCAGATCTTCCATAATGTGGAGCTAGTGGGGAGGACAGTGGAGCAGAGCAGGTCTCAGACACCACAGATTGTCCCTGTTTTATTGAGATAGTGTAGATTTTCTTGAAGGAATGTTTCTCCTTTGCTGTATGCCCTTAGGACACTTTCCAGAGACTGTAAATGATGGATAATTAAAATATACCCAACTAAATTATCACTTTTTTTTCTTTTTTGCTGGGAAGAAAGTCTGCCCAGCTTCCTACTCCATCATTCCAGAATTCCACCTCTTCCTTCATCTTTCTATGCCCACCATATTGTCTCTTGGCATGTTAGCGCAGCTGTCAACAGCACAAGCCCCGGTCTAACTGGCTTAGGTTCAAGTCTCTGTTCTACCACTTCTTTGTTATGTTACTTAGAATGAGTCATTAAACCAACGGCAGCTACCTCAGAGGGCTGTGGTGAGGATGAATGAGCTAATTCTAGAGTGGTGGTTGGCTCACAGGTAGACACCCACTAAGCGATAAACTCTCACGGCCTCTTGTTGAGCGCTGCACGGTGACAGACTGCCACAAGGGGGCACCAAGACCCAGGTGTAATGACAAAGCACTGGAGGGGTGGCCCCAACAGTTCCATCTGCAGGCCAACCAGAAGTCAGAATTTTTCCAGACAACAGAAGATGGGAGTGGGAGGCACTTCTTAAACGTCACCACAGCATATTCCAATGAAGACGGAAATTCAAGACCTCCCTAAACATCACCAGGTGGCTTCCCCGTGGAGACTGAGCTGTGTACCAGGAAGCACGCTGTGGAGAGGAAGGTCTCATTCAGTCTGCAAGGTACCGCTCCTGTGTGCAAAGTCGTGACCAAGGCGTGGGGAGGATGCAAAGTTTCCCTTAAGGAACAGTCAAATATAGTAAGTTGGTGTTTACTTATTGAGGGCCTGTCAGGCACTGAGGTTCTAAACAGCATAAGGCATCACCCTATTTCTTCACTCTGACTGAAGAGGGACCAGGGGCTCAGTTGGGGATTCGATGTTTTCAAAGGATGATAAAAAGTCGACAGATATTCTGGAGCAGGGAGGAGGTACCTTAATGCAGAAGCACTTAGCATGATTTATTCAGCGTGGAGGGCAGGAAAGGAGAGTGGCAAAAGTCAGGGAAACCATGGCGAGGTTGCAGCAGAGCAGTGTGAAGCCAAACTTCACTAAAGCAAATACTTTGTTGGGGGGCATGTAATTAGATTTATTTATTTGTTTATTTTTTACTAAAGGTACTAGGGATTGAACCCAGGACCTTGTGCATGCTAACCATACACTCTACCACTGAGCTATACTCCACACTCCCCTTTTTTTTC
Source organism: Vicugna pacos (assembly GCF_048564905.1). Lineage (NCBI taxonomy): Eukaryota > Metazoa > Chordata > Mammalia > Artiodactyla > Camelidae > Vicugna > Vicugna pacos. The sequence goes on along the minus strand of NW_027328742.1, from coordinate 16,442,022 downwards.
CCCCAAAGAAAGCATCTTTTAATCTTTTTTTTTTTAATGGAGGTACTGGGGATTGAACCCAGGACCTCATGCATGCTAAGCAGGTTCTCTACCACTGAGCTATCACCCGCTACCCACCCCCACAAAAAAAAAATTTAATAGAGCTAAATTTTAAGAGAAACCCCAATAGTTAAGAGAAATCAAAATGAAGCTGCTGTTCTGGCTGAGACAGGAGTATGGAACCTGGGTCTTCACCTGCTAGGGCTCTTTCTTACCTTCTTACAGCCCCCAAAGGGTGAATTGGCTTCAGTTTTTAACAATCAAATCAAATGTTGGGAGAAGCTTGGGTGCATCTCAGGGTAGCACAGTTTGAAAGCCCCAGCGATGGTCCCAGCACGGGGAGTGGATGAGACCCAGAAGGATGATGACAAGGATGAAGCAGACAAAGCAGGAGGTGAGCCAGCTCTTACACCTGCTGCCCCGCATCCTTCTCAGTTGCAGCTGCAGCCGGTGCATGGCATCCCCTCTCTCCTGCCCTACTTCCCCCCGCTCCTCCGCATTCTGCCCCTTGTCTCACACCTGCGGAGGCTCAGGGTCTCAGCCATTCTTTGGCATTAATCTTGGTTCTCATCCTCGGTTATAGCTCACATTGGCCTCTTACTTCCCAGAGACAGACCAGCCCACCCCAACCATATAAATGGGAGCCCCAGGATGGACCCAGGAGACCACTACTTTTGCCAGGATTTTTCTAGCTCCTGTGAAAATTAGGAAAGAAAATGAAGGGGACCTAGAAACTGATTGTATATGGAGGCAGAATGACTATAAGAACTATGTATATACCTATATATGTGTATGGAGCAGAACTATCAAAGGAAGGGTAAAACGATGCATTAGTGATAAGCTAATATTTATTAAGTGATGTCTGTGTACCAAGCACATGGCTAAGATCATATATATACATATATGAGAGACTGACAGGAATAAGACAAGTTTAAATGCACAAAGTGCACTGTTTCTAATGAGACTCAGGCATTTTTCCTGAATAAAGACTCCTCGGATTGTTGCAAAACTTTGGTTAATTTCCAGAGTTTTGAAAATGTTGCTTCTGAGCATGTTTGCCAGTGTTCTCACTGCTATGTGGAAGAGCCGATTTTCAGAAGTCTCTGTTCTGCCGTTGTGCAGCAACGACACCACATTCTCACTCATACTTGGCTTGTAGTCATCAAAAGCCACAGTCATTTGTCATGAACTGCTGGCTACTCCTTCCTGAATTTAATCGTTTTAAGGTTTAAGACTTCTCTTTTTTTTCCCTAATTAAATCTCATTATTCTTAATTGTTGTTGCTCCAAGATGTCAAATAATCATGAATCCTGCATCAGTAAGTGTGCTTTTTAGTTTCATTTAAGTCACAGATACCGTTACTGGCCAAGTCAGAGTGTTAACCAGACTTTTGGTGCTTTACCAGGTTACCCATCCAGGGAGACTGTTCCTCCATTAACTAGTTTTGGAATCTTTATCTTTACCAAACTGTGACTCTAGCATTCCAAAATCTATCGGTGAGAAAACTTTTTCTAATAAGGGAAGTTGGTTAATTTTACATGATTTATCCTTAGCAAATTTTTCCAACTCTCATTCTTCACTCTTTCTTTACTGTTCACACACCATTTGTTTCTAAAGCATGTTGTATGTAGGGAAATACCAAGGATTCATCATTGCCCCCTTTTGAAAAAGTAAGGCAACATTGGTCTGTCCTCAAGTTTCTAGTCCGTGTTTCACCTCTCCACATATTTCTCAAAGGACAGTGCCTATTGGGTGAGAATTAATCTGCACCCTGAGCAGTCTTGTTCCTGGTAGAGGGAGGGCTGGAGGAGTGTGGTCTGGGGGAAAGCAGCTTAGCTGCAGAGGCTGGTTCCAGTACGGGCAGGCTGGGCATCTAACGGACAGCTCCAGGCGTGGTGTGGGAAGTCATCGAGACCAGAGTTCCCAAATGCACTCAACTGAGGGCTGAGCTGGGGATCAGAGCTGGCTTTTTTTTTTAATAATCATAAGAGCATTTAGTCAATGATTAGTGGACAGAGGGAGGAGAACCCAGCAGTTCCCATTCCCTAGGAAAGGGGGCTGGTGTGAACAGCATGAAATAATAAGGCCCAGCTAAGCTGAGACTGGAATTCAGACATAGTCCCCAGGGCAGGAGTCCATGCTGTGAATTGGGCAAATGTGTGGACATAGGGGACACCAGCCCCATTGATTCCCTAAGCTCCTGTCTGTCTCATGAATGGCTCATGGTGAAGTTTGGAGCATCTGTGATTCCAGCTGAGAGGGACTAGAGAAGGAGGAACCCTTGAGAAACACTATTTTTGAGAGTTTGCCTGGTACAGTGGGAACAGAGGTTGAAGGAGGCTAACCACCCTGTGGCCAAACCTCTTGGCAAGTTGCTTAATATCTTTGAGTTGCAAATTTCTCGTTTATAAAATAAAGACAATTGTAGCTCTTTCTTTCGCAGGGTTGGTATAAAAGTCAAAGATGTGCATTAAACACTGAACACACGAGAATCCCAATAAATTGTATTTTGGGGAATTCCATTTTGTCCGTGGGTTTCTTTCTGAGCGCAATTTCCCACCTCTACTGCCAGATGGCGCCTGTGAGCAGCACTGCCCTTTCCAAAGGCTTTCGTTCCCACCCTTCGGGTGCTCAGGCTGGCATTTAAAATCCAGTACTGCACACAGACTTCGCGTTTTTGATCCATCTGCTCCATGAAGAACTGTGAAACTCAGAAATACCTACTTCTAGCCAGACACCCATCCCTCCACTAGGATTCGTCAGTTGATGAACCTTTGTGATGTAACCCGGCAGTGAGGTGTTCGAAAGAAGTCGAACACGGAATTAGGAATCTGACTTTTTGCGTGTTTATCTCGATTATAAGTTAAAGACTCTGGAAAGAGTGCAGAGAGTCAAAGTTCAGGCATGTGGATTTGAATCTGAGCCAGCTGAGCAACCTTGGAGAATGTGTTTGACCTCTCTGAATCTCAATGTCTTCATCTATAAAATGGTTGTGGTCATTGTGGCTGCTTTGTAGGATTGTCGTGAGGATAAATGGGATCACAGGAGCAGGATAATTAGCATGGAACCTGCTACACAGTAAGCACGAGCCGAGCGTAAGCAATCACAACTGCTCAGAGCATGAACTCTGAAGGCAGGCGGATGGCGATCGGGCGCCTGGCGCCTGGCTCTTTCAGACGCTGCATGACCTTGGACACGTTGTGTCAACTCTCTGCGTGCCACTTGCCTTGAAAGCCACAAGATTCTTAGGAAAATTACAGAAATGCATCTTTCACTTTTTATTGGTATCGTGACCCATTTCAGGATTTACGTTTACCCATTCAAGATTAAAATTATCCCAATGACTTTTTTTTTTAAGTAAGTAATAAAATCAGGGTGAAGGAAAACCAAGGATAGGAAAAGTAAGAGACGAGTTAAGATCTTAGATCCTATCATCAAAATCTGTGTAATTGCTAGTGATGGGTCACAAATTTGGCTTCGAGCATCTTAGCATCCAAGGCAGGAAAGAAAGAAATATGGGTAGTTAAATGAGTCAGAGTGCCCAGATAAACGCAGAGGAGTTCTGAAGAAGTTCACCTATTCCTCGATCTGAGACTGAGAAGACTGTATGTGGCACACGTTGCATGAACAAACGTTAGGCACATAAATGTTAGCCATCGTCATCTTCAGCACAGAGGAAAGAATGGGTCTAAGAATAAAAGCAACGTGGGAAGGGCAACATGTGAGCTAAGTAAGACTGAACAGAACTTGCCAGGTGCCTGGAGGGGGCTGGAGAAGGGAGGGAGCCGGTTCATAAGGGGGGAGGATGGCAACCCCTGGGTTGTCCCCACCCTCCAATGACTGTCAGGCTGAAAGGCACAGGGACGTGCAGTCTGAGGGAGCTGGAGGCAGCGCTGTCACACAGCTGCTTCGGTTTAGTCTCTCCCTGCTGGACATACGGTGTTTCATGACAATCCTCAAAGGGAAGCTAGTTGTCTTTTTTTTTTTTTTTTTGAGTGATTTGTTTTGTTCTGTTTTCCTGAGGACCCAGCCTTATGGCTCTTGGAGGAGGAAAATGGTCAGGATAGTTACAGAGAATATTCTGTTTTTCCTCCAGGTCTTCTCAGCTGTTACAGCCAGCGATGGGGGTTCTGTGATGTAACATCGAGAAAGCGTCTTTAGACTGTAAAGACCCAGAGAACAGTTAGGCGATCGTGTACTTGCTCCTCCTCTTCCCCACTGCACGCCCTGCCCCTCTGCTCCTTCCCTTCCTGCTTCATTTCTTCCAGCACATTCTCTCTCTCCCTCTCTCTCTCTCTCTCTCTCAGTAAGCGAGAGCGGGTAAGATAAACGGACAGAAAACGTGTTTCCTCCTGCTTCAGCCTCGCAGATGGGACAGGCTCTGAGAAACATCCAGGATCCAAGTCCCTGCCGTCCCCTGTCCTAAATAAACCTACATGCATAGACAGAACATCGCTGCCTCGTGGTGTGTGTGCCCAGGAGGCTGGAAATGAGCTCATTCGTGATTACAATTAGGTTTGGCTTCCTGAACACACACTTGGTATCACCACCTTGCAGGCAGAGATGACTGAGCAGTCACTCATTTTGGGGATATAAACACCCTTTGGGCTCTTCCTGGCCTGTCCACATAGGAGTAAGTGATCATGTAGCCCAGGGCAGTTGCTTACTATCTCTGCAATCAGCTGTGTTCTAAGAACTCTCCCCAGGGCCAGTTCTGGAAAGGGTTCTGATTGTTATGTTTGTACCCTCCCTAGGACGTGTGTGGCGGAGTCCACATGCTCTGCCCAGCCATGCTGGAGGGGGCAAAGGATGGGTGAGTCAAAACATCTGACCTTCCAGATCTGACTGCCACAGAATGTTCAGTGGCTTTGGATAATTCACTACTGTTTTCTGGCCCTCAATTTTATCATCTGTAAAAAAAAAAAATAAAAAGTATATTAAATTTTTTAAAAAACTAAAAATAGACTTACCATATGATCCAGCAATTCCACTCCTGAGCACATATCAGGAGAAAAATATAATTCAAAAGACACATGCACCCCAATGTTCACAGCAGCTCTATTTACAACAGCCAAGACATGGCAACAACCTAAATGTCCATCGACAGATGACTGGATAAAGAAGATGCGACATATGTATACAGTGGAATACTACTCAGTCATAAAAATGAACAAAGGAATGCCATTTGCCACAACACGGATGAACCTGGAAATTGTCATTCTAAGTGAAGTAAGCCAGAAAGGGAAAGAAAAATGCCATATGATATCACTTATATGTGGAATCTTAAAAAAAAAAGGACATAAATGAACTTATCTACAAAGCAGAAAGAGACTCACAGACATAGAGAACAAACTTATGGTTACCGGTGGGGAAAGAGGGTGGGAAAGGATAAATTGGGAATTCGAAAATTACACCTCTTGGGGAGTGATGGTAACATTAACTATCTTGATTGTAGTAATGATCTCATTGGTGTGTACATCTACCAAAATTCATCAAATTGTACATTTGAAATATGTGTAGTTTACCATACAGGAACCATACCACAATAAAGATGTTAAAAAATAAAAATAAAAATAAGATTTTTACGTGTGGATTTTTCTGGGAAAGTGTCCATGACTGTCATTGTTTTCTCAAAAGAGTCTGTGACCAACCATGGTTAAGAATCCCTGGACTTAGTGATTTAGAAACTCTTATCATCCAATTTGAAGTAATTCTTTGGCTGTTTCTAAGAATTTTATGCATCTAACTGTTCAGCAGTTTTGCCTACAGAGGTACTAGGTCACTTGAAATGGTCCAAGGATACAACAGTAAATAAGACCCCTTCCAGAGACCACCCTTCCTTGGGAGAGATGGACCTATGAACAAAAAGATGTCTGAAACATAAGGATGGAGATATACCCTGGGCACTGAGGGACACAGACACCTGGAAGTATTGTAACTGTGGACAGAAATAAAATGCACAAACTTAGAGTTGAGAGTTTTGTTTTATTTGGCGGATTTCCTGAGGACTCAAGCCTGGGACACAGCCTCTCAGATTACTCTAAGAGGCTGTTCCAGAGCAGCAAGGTAGAAGCCAGGATATCTGAGTTTTTGCAACAAAGACCAGGTAGTCAGAACATCAAAAGGTTACTTTTTCCTTTTTTAATTGAGGTATAGTCAGTTTACAATTTTGCATCAATTTCTGGTGTACAGCACAATTCTTCAGTCATACATAAATATGCATACATTCATTTTCATATTAAAAGGTTACTGTTAAAGAAAACCAGATAACTCAAGTTAAGGAATTTTGTGCTTTTCTATGTATGGGAAGTTGCAAAATCTGGGCTGACTGAAAGCATTCCTATGATAGGCACCTAGCAATCTAGGACCAGCAACCTGTTCTTTAAAATCCTGCGTTTCCTCTGGTTGTGGGAGTGGGGAGGCCCCTTTGGGAGTGTCGGCAGAGGCTGCGCTGCCCTGCTTGTCTGCATCCCGGGTTACCCCCTCTAACTGCCAGGGGTGGTGGTAGTGGCTGACGGTTTGATGGCCACAGCGTTCTTTGTTTACTGATATGGCTGGCAATAATTTTCACTCACATAACCCTTCCTCTTCACCTCCGGAGGGACATAAACTGCTGAGAAGGGAAAGCAACTTCTCCTAAGGGCAGCCCTCCAGGTCTACTGAGTGGAAGACACGTCCCCAGCCAGCGCTGAAGGCCACAGATGCTCCCAACACCCCCCACACGGGGTCTCTCTCCTGGTGCTGCCAGCAAGCTTGTTGGCCTTATGTGGAAATGGGGTGTGACCCCTACTGACTGGTCCTCAGATCTGTGCCTCGGGGAGGAGAAGCCACACACCTTGCAGGAGCCCCAGGATCCCACCAGCTCCTCTTTTCTTGTCCCTCCTGGGGCCTCTCGGGCCCTTTCAGGTCCAACACTGCAGGAGAGTGAACTGTGGAGACGCTGAAGAATGCGTGTCACAGCGGCACGCTAATCTGGCGCAGGGTAGACCCTAGCAGTCCCCGATGACCTCAGGCTCTGCAAGAAGCATTGTTAAATGGGAAATCTATTTAAAACAAAAGAAAAGCAGGAATATCGATACTGGCCCATGGCCGACCAGGGGGCAGGTGCTGCAGCCAGCAGGCTGGGTTCTAATCCCAGTTCCCTCACTTACCTGCATCCAAGCTTCTCCATCACGTTGCTGTCCCATAGGCCTGCTACCACCACCTCTGCCCTCAACTATTCCACTTAACTTCCATATACGTCTCCCTGTAATCCATTCTCCATACGGGAGCCAGAGGGACCTTTTGAAAACATAAATCAGCACATGCTACTCCCATACTAAAAGTTTCCAAATATTTTCACTGCACTTGGAATGGAACTGAAACTTCTCACCAAGTCCTGTATCACCACCCATGCTCTGGCATCTGCCTCCCTGTCTAGCTCCAACCTGGCCCCCTCCTCCTCCCTCGCCAAGCTCACTGACCTTCTCTGTCTCTGCCTTCCAGTACTGTGTGGGCCGCAGGGGCTTTGCACTTGCTGTTTTTGTTGGCTGGACTGCTCTCCACTGGTCTAGGCATGGCTTCCTCCTCTTGTGATTCAGGTCTCAGCCTAAAAGGCAGTTTTTGTTAGAGCTCTTCCCCAAGGACCTCATCTAAAATTTCCTCACCCTTCTCCATCACAGACTTCTCTCTCTGCTTCCTTTTACTCTCTTCACGCTGTTTGTTGTTAACTAAATTATCTTGTTTATTGCCTCCCCTGCCCCACTGATGAGCCTCGTCTGTCCCATTCACTGTTATATCCCCAGCACCTAGAATAGGGTGTGGCCCACAATGCAAAATCAAATATTTACTGAGTGATTGGATGAATAATGATGGTAAAGTCATCTAATATGTTTAAGACCCCAAACCTCAGCTTCATCGCTGATCTTTTATTATTCTCAGAAAACTCTCTGGGGTAGCTACTACTATTATGGACACTTTGTAATTGAGGAAGTGGCAAGTCAGATGAGTTAAATAATTCACCTCAAATCATAATTGTGGCCTGGAAATATATCCCCTTTGAGACTGCAATTCACATTTGAGGGATGGAGAGGAGCAAGGGAGAGAAATTCTCTCCATTCCTCCAAATTTAAAACCCCACCATCAAATTGTTCATCCACTGGAGAACGGGATAAGGCGCTGCCTCTCCGGTCCACCCAAAAGCAAGCTCTGTGGCCAGGACTCAGTCCCAGGGGGTGATAGACTCTATTCCCACACATGGTTCTCCTACCTCTGACTGATTCTGAGCACAACCACGACATCCAGCCATTCATTCATTTATACATCGATTGTCACATACATACTCTTAGCAGGCACTATGATAGGTCCCTGGCAGCTCCAGGAAGGAACCCGTGATTCATGCTAAGAGTTTGCACCCTGGTCTCCCCTAGAAATGGGTGGTCCCCAATAGAGTCTGTTGATCAAATTCTAATTCTTTTGACTAAAGATAATGTGTACAAAATGCTTATTGGGCAGGATTCTGGCATGTAGTAGGCTCTCAAGGAATATTAGTGATGAAGACATTAGAACCTGGACTTCTTTTCTCAGCCAGGCTGCCTACAAGGAGAGAAAAGACTAAAAATGCCCTTGGCTGGGGAGAGGGTATAGCTCAAGTGGTAGAGCGCATGCTTAGCATGCACAAGGTCCTGGGTTCAATTCCCAATGCTCCTTCTAAACATACATAAATACGTAAACCTAATTACCCTCCCCCTGCCGCTAATAAAAATAAATTAAAACAAATGTGTTAAAAAATAAATAAATGAATAAATAAAAAATAAAAATGCCCTTGGCATTTTTTCCCTTCCACAGCCATCCCATTAAAAACTCCAGCTCACGTGACCCCCACTGCCTTTTCCTAAATCTACAGCCTGTACAAGCAGCTGAAAGTAATAAGCATAATTTAAATGCTGTGTCTTTCCTAATTAAAATACATCCAGAAGGGGATGCCAGAGTTATTTTAGTCCATGTGGCAGAAGAAGTTCCATTATATTAATCCAGGCTTTTGAACGGGGCCAACGGAGAGATGTGCCCATGTGTGTGCATGTGTGTGTGTGCATATACACACACATGCATGCACGCGGGTGCAGTGTGAGTTTGGGGTGCCATCAAGAAGGCATAGCTGATGGGGCCATTGGGGATTGCTTCCTGAGTGCCTCAGGCTGGTGAACGATGCTGGGGTCTGCATTGGCCTTCTTAGGTGGTTCTGAAGAAACAAAAAGCTGCAACCTAGGATGCTCTATCTGGCAAGACTATCCTTTAGAGTAGAAGGAGAGAGAGAATTTCACAGACAAGCAAAAACTTAAAGAATTCAGCAATACTAAAGCTATCCTAAAAGAAATATTGAAATGTCTACACTAAAAAAAAAAAAAGCAGGAAGCTATAGAAATGAGAAAACCATAACTGGAAATATGATAACTACAATGAGCTGCAAGAGAATAAACATGAAGATAAAAAAAAAGGACATCAAAATCATGAAAGGTAGGAGATGGGAGTAAGAAAATACAGATTTTTTGGTCTCTTTTTTTTTTCTTCTTCATCCTTTTTAGGATGTGTTTTGAGCCTACATGACTACCAGTCTAAAGCAAACAGATATAGTAAGGAGTTAACATACTTGAAAAACAGGGTAACCACAAATGAAAAGCATACAGTAGAGTCACAAAAATCAAAAAGAAACCAAACTAATACAAAACAAAATGACCAAACCAGAAAAATCCCATATGATATCACTTATATGTGGCATCTAAAAAAAAAAAAAGACAAACTTATTTACAAAACAGAAACAGACTCCCAGACAAAGAAAACAAACTTACAGTTACCAGGGGGGAAGTGGGTGGGAAGGGATAAATTGGGAATTCGAGATTTGCAGATACTAACTAATATATATGTAACAGATAAACAACAAATTCATACTATATATCACAGGGAACTATATTCAATATATTGTAGTAACTTAAATTGTGAAAAAATATGAAAATGAATATATGTATGTTCATGTATGACTGAAGCATCATGCTGCACATCAGAAATTGACACAACATTGTAGACTAACTATACTTCTATAAAAATATATATTTAAAAATATGTATGGATTAAATTATCTAATCAAAAGGGGTAAAGTGGCTGACTAGATTAAAAAAAAATAAGACTCAACTGTATGCTGCCTACAAGTGACACTTCTGCTTCAAGAACACATAAGGCTCAAAGTGAAGGGATGGAGAAAGACACATCATGCAGACGGAAACCAAAAGAGAGCAGGGGTAACTGTGCTTATTGACGTCTGGTGACAAAAACTGTAACAAGAGACAAAGAAAGTCATCATTAATAATAAAGAAGTCAGTTCATCAGGAGGATATAACAACTGTAAACGTAGCGCAGCCAACATCAGAGCACCTGAATATATTACGCAAATATTAACAGATCTGAAAGGAGTAATAGAAAACCATACAACACTAGTAGCAGACTTCAGTACTCCGCTTTGAACAATGAATAGCTCATCCGGACAGAAAATCAATAAGGAAACATTGGACTTGAGCTATACTTTAGACCAAATAGACCTAACAGTCATATATAGAACTTTCCACCTAAAAGCACAATATAAATTTTTTTCAAGTACACATGGAACATTCCTCAGGATAGATCATATGTTATGTCACAGAACATGTCCTAGGAAACTTTAAAAGACTGATAAACCAAGTATCTTTTCCAACCACAATAGTATGAAACTAGGCATTAATAACAGGAGGAAAATTGGAAAACTCACAAATACGTGGAAATTAATGCACTCCTAAACAATTGATGTGTCATAATAAAATCAAAAGGGAAATAAAAAATAGCTTGAAACAAATGAAAGTGGAAAGACAACGTACCAAAACAGACAGGTTGCAGCAAAAGCAGTGCTAAGAGCAAAGTTTGTAGTGATAAATGCCTACGTTTAAAAAAATCTCAAATACACAAAGTAACTCTACAAACTAAGCACCAAAGTTAGCAGAAGGAAGGAAACAATGAAAATCAGAGCAGAGATAAATAAAATAAATGATAGGCAAACAGTAGAGAAGATCGACAAAACTCAGAGTTGGTTTTTTAAAAAAATGAACAAGATTGCTTAGCTAGACTTACCAAGGGGAAAAGAGCGAGGACTCAAACAAAATGATAAATGAAAGATGAGACATTACAATTGATACTACAGAAATACAAAGACTATAAGCGACTACTATGAACAATTATGCACCAACATATTGGACAACCTATAATTCATGAATAAATTTCTAGAGACATACAACCTACCAAGTCTGAATCATGAAGAAGGAGAAAATCTGAACAGACCAATAATGAGTAAGGAGATTGATGCAGTAATTGAAAACCTCCCAACAAATGAAAGCCGAGGATCAGATGGCTTCGTGGGGGAATTCTACCAAATATTTAAGGAGGAATTAATGCTGGTTCTTCTCAAACTCTTTCAAAAAACTGAAGAAGAGGGAGTACTCCCAAACTCGTCTCATGAGGCCAGCATTACCTTAATACCAAAGCCAGATGGGGATACGTCAAGAAGGGAAAGTAGCCCAGTATCCCTGATGAACACAGGTACAAGCATCCTTAACAGAACACCAGCAAACCAAATTCAACTGCACAGAAGTACAAAGATTACACACCATGATCAAATGAGATTAATCCCTGGGATGCAAGGATGGTTTAACACATGCAAACCAATCGATGTGGTGGATCACATTAACAGAATGAAAGCCAGAAACCACGTGATCATTTCAATAGATGCAGAAAAAGCATCTGACAAAATTCAACATTGTTTCATGACGAAAACTCTAAACAAACTGGGTATCAAAGGAACACACCTCAACATAATAAAGCCCATATTTGTTTACTCATCAGTTAAAGATCAGAAGGTTTCTCTCTAAGATCAGGAATGAGACAAGGGTGTCCACTCTTAGCCCTCCTATTTAATATGATACTAGAAGTCCAGCCAGGGCATTTAGGCGATTAAAACGAAATAACGGGCACTCAAATCAGAAAGGAAAAAGTAAAATTATCTCTGTTTGTTGATTGCATGATTGTATATATAGAAAATCCCAGACTCCACTGGAAAACTGTTGGAACTAATGAATGAATTCAGTAAAGTTTCAGGATACAAAATCGAGTTGTGTTCCTATATGCTAACACTAAACTATCTGAAAAAGAAATAACTCGGTCCCATGTACAATAGCACCAACAACAATAAGTTAGGAATAAATTTAACCAAGGAGGTGAAAGATCTATATACCAAAAACTTGAAGATAATGATGAAAGAAATTGAGGAAGACACAAATAAATGGAAAGATATCCTGTGTTCATGGATCAGAAGAGTTAATATGGTTTGAAAGTCCATGATACGCAAAGGCATCTATAGATTCAATGCAATCTCTATCAGAATTCCAATGGCATTTTCCACAGAAATAGAAAAAAACAATACTAAAATTCTTATGAACCCACAAAAAAACCCTGAATTGCCAAAGCAATCTTGAGAAAGAAGGAGGCTGGAGGCATCACACTTCCTGATCTCAAACTGTATTACAAAGCTGTAGTAATCAAAACAGTATGGTACTGGCATAAGAACAGACACATTGATGAATGGAACAGAATAGAAGCCCCAGAAATAAACCCCCACATATATGGTCAATTGACGAGAGCCAAGAATAATCAATAGGGAAAGGACAGTTTCTTCAATAAATAGTGCAGGAAAACTGGATGCAAAACATGCAAAAGAATGAAATTGGACTCCTATCTTACAGAACATACAAAAATTAACTCTAAATGGATTAAAGACTTAAACATAAGACCTGAAACCATACAATTCCTAGAAGGAAACATAAGGGAAAATCTCCTCGATATCAGTCTTGGATATTTGGAAAATTTTGGATGGATTTTTAGATATGACATGCAAATCGTCAGCAGTGAAAGCAAAAATCAACAAGTGGGACTACATCACACTTAAAAAGCACAGCAAAAGAAACAATAAAAAAAGTCAATAAAATAGGCGAAAATATTTGCAAACCACCCATCTGAAAATGGGCTAATATCCAAAACAGACAAGGAACTATGCAACTCAATAGCAAAAACCAAACCATCAGATTTTTTTAAATGGGTGGAAGACTTGAATAGACATTTCTCCAAAGAAGACACATACATGGCCAACAGGTATGTGAAAAGATGGTTAACATTCCTAATTCTCAGGCAAATGCAAATGAAAACCACAATGAGATATCCCCTCACACCTGTCAGAATGGCTGTTGTCAAAGAGACAAGAGGTAACTAGTGGGGAGGGTGTGGAGAAAAGGGAGCCTAGGCCACCTGATTGTGATAAGCATAGCATGCGTCACATCGTTACTCGGTGCACCTTAAACTCACACGATGCTGTATGTCAATTCTATCTCAATAAAGCTGGGGGGAAATTACTTTTAAAAAAAAAGTTACAGTCTTCAGAGTCAGACCTGGGTCCAAATACTGGCTCTGTCACTTTGTCGCTGTGGGACTTTGGGACAATTACTTAACCTCTCTGTGCCTCAGTGTCCTCCTTTGTAAAATGTGACTGACAACAGTACCTTATCTGATAGCATTGTGGGCATGAGCACCAAGACCTGTAAAGCACGTAGTGAGTGATCCCAAAATGTGTACTACTATGATTGTCTGACCACTCCAAGCTGCCCTCTGACTTCAGCTCTTCCCCTGTGCTGTGCCCACCTCTAGGAAGGCTCCTCCTCACTCTCTTTACCTAGCTGACTCTTCCCCATCCCTCAGATTTCAACATAAATGTCACCTCCTCAGTGATGCCTGGACCCCCCGCCCCTGTCCCACCCCAGCCTTTGTTATACTCCCTCGAGTGGCTCCTGTGTTCCTTGTAGTGCTCATCTTCTCTGCAGTCACATAGCTGCTTGTGTTCTTGCTTACTGGATGACGGGCTCTGAGAACAGGGACTGTGTCTGCCGGGTTCCCACTGCACCCACAGTGCCTGGCGTACAGGAGGTGGTCAGTGACTCTCTGTGCTTAGGGCCCCAGGTGTGCAGATGCCTGAGTGAGGAGCCATCTGGACTGTTGTCTGCAGAGCAGAAAGACATAGAGTCACAGGCTTCTGACCCTTTTGTTTGATGACAGGAAGACTTCTGGACCCTTTGGCTGCCCTTTTTAGACCGGAGAGTCTGGGAGGGAATTCCTGAGGTGTCAAAACCTGTGTTGTAGATGACCAGCTGGCCCTGAGACATCAGTTGGCGGGAGTGATGGAATGTGTACAGAGAGATGCAGCTGCCCGGCTCAGGAGTGAGCCGGCCTTGCTTTGCTAAACCAGCTGAATTCCAGAAATACCAGCGGGGGGATCGGGTCACGTCATACCTGCCTCTCAAGACGAACAAGCTGAAAGTTGGGGCGGGGAAGGGTAGAGGGGCTGGTGCCATAGCATCTGAGAAAAAGGAAGGACCAGATGCAAGGACTGGAAAAAGCCCCATAGCAGGTGGAGGTGGACATAATTAACGGAGCCCGGGAGCAAGCCTGGACATGCCAACACGTCAAAACCTTGTCCCCAGGGACCCTGGTCTCGCTGGCCCCCTCCCTGAGAAAGCGGAGCAAGAATAACTTGAAGCTGACGTGCCCAGTAAATGTACAGCAGGAAGTCCTCATAAGCCCGGGGTTTGCTCAGAGGCCCTGGCCCCTGTGGCTAAAATCAGGATTATGTCTGTGCTGATTTTCTTCCCAGCTGGGTTTTAGGAAAAGCCTCAAACAGACCACTGGGTTGTGCCCAAGATTGGCAGGCGAGAGCAGCCTCCCTCTTCAGGCTTCCCCTTCCTGGACAAAGAGCTAACACTCAGAGGAAAAGACCCCATCCCACAGCCTCCCTCTCCCCGGAACCCCCTTTGAGTCCCGGCTCTCGTCCCAGACAAGTGTGTTTGTGTGGACAGAGAAAAATGAATAACTTTTATGAGCTGAGCCCTAAGCAGACCAAGTGCCAGCTTTGCTAGTAGCGCCCAAAGCAATTTTGACCCTGGACCGGGGGTTCTCAGTGGAGATGCTATCGTTCAGTTGAAAATTTGTGGTGGCATGGCTTTGGCTGTCACAGGGATGGGGGACACTACTACTATTCAGTAGTCAGAAGCCAGAGGTGCCAGACATCTGCAGTGTACCTAGGAGACAGTTGTGCACCACCTGACTTCCCATACAATTTTCAGATTTCCCAGTGGACATTCATAAAAACGAAAAGCCATCTGTGCCTAGAGCCTGCTTTTATTTTGTCTATGAACACAAAGGATTTGTTTTGTTTTGTCTTGATTCACAATTTGACCACACACTGATATTTCCAGGAAGGCAACTTGACCAAGAACTGTTGACCACTGTGGAAAATCAACACCACTCAAGGTGTCTGAACCACGAGAGCAGAACACCCCTATCAGAGACCATTTGCTACTGTGGTCTTCTTGGTAATTCCACCCTTAGATGCAAGATTTCAACTGTTTCATTACGTGACACCTAATGTAGCTTTGCCCAGGCATTTGTGTACTGAAATAGTTACTTCACTATACATGACTTTCTTTTTATTTATTCTTTATATTACTATCAGGGCATTAGATTGATACAGGGGGAAATTATGTGTTTTGGAAAACTATATTGTCTATAAATTTCATTTTGGGATAAGGGAGAGTGTCATCAAGTATTTGTAATGAGGGGGAAAGGCATAGCTCAAGTGTAGAGTGCATGCTTAGCATGTACAAGGTCCTGGGTTCAATCCCCAGTACCTCCATTCAAAACAAAACAAAACAAATATTTGTAATGAAAAGGAGGAGGGTGCTGTGAAAAAACTAACCCCCGGGCCTCACTGCCTTCGTTGGATGGCAGTACATGAGCTGGTATGTACCTAACATTTTATTTTGTTTGTAAACGCGCACTGGTTTCTCAGGATTGGAGAGAATTTTTTTTTTCCCAGTGAGTGGTGCTGATTAGAGAAATTTACCGCACTGTAGGTGATATTACTGTATATAGTTCACAGGTGGAACTGCAGCTGCAGCTCTGTTTGCATGTTCATCAGAGTCCGAGACTTAACTGCAAGAGACCCCGGGGCCACTTTCGTTGCCCGAAGTGGTGTGATGGCGCCACCTAGTGGGACAGGGGAGAATAGCAGGTCTGTGAGATAGGTCAAGCACTTCAATCTGCAGGTGGGTAGCAATAACCGAGTAAATTCATTCACTAACATTTAGGGGGTGCCTACCACATGCTGTAATTTTACATACATTAACTCATTTCATCTTGACATAATCATTAAGAAATGGGCACTGTTATCCCCATTTGGCACCTGGGGAAACTGAGGCACAGAGAAGGTGAGGGACTTGTCTATGTTCAAGAAGCCAGGGAGAGGCAGGGCTGGGATTTGAGCCCTGGAGCGCTGGCTCTACAGTTGCTGCTCTTAATAACTGTGCTTTAGCCTTGCAAGTGGCAGCTCTCCTAGGAGACCCTATTCTGAGAGTCAGACTACTGAGTCTGCGGGGAGACCTGCAGCCATTTGGAAGATTTCCAAAAGAGAAGAAAAAGAATAGAAAGTTCATACCTAAGTATGAGGACCTGGTAAGATCCAGAAAAGTCTTGCCTTTGTATGGGCTGTGGAAATCTCTGTGCATAAGTGCCCAGAAGGTGCTTGACCCTGAAATGGCTAATCCCTCAATTATACTGTGTGTTTCATGAGAGCAGAGACACAGTAAGTATGTTTTAATATAACGTCAATCTTGAGATACATTTCACATACCATACAATTCATCCATTTAAAGTGTACAATATAATGCCTTTAGTATATTCACAGAGTTGTGTAACCATCACCACGATCCATTTTTATCACCCCCAAAAGAAAGCCCGCTCCCATTAGCATTCACCCACCTCTTATCCCCTACCCCCACCCCCAGCCAGCCCTAGGCAACCACAAATCTGTTTCCTGCCTCTGTGGGTGTGCCTATTCTAGACATTTCATAATAAATGGAACCATACAATATATGACCTTTGGTGACTCGTTCCTTTCACTTAGCATACTGTCTTCAAGGTTCATTCCTGGTGTAGCCTGTATTAGTACCTCATTCCCTTTTATGGCTGAATAATATTGTATTATAGGGATAAGCCACATTGTATTTGGCCATTCATCAGTTGATGGACATTTGGATTGTTTCTGCTTTGGGGCTCTTATGAATGATGCTACTATGAATATTTGTGTACAGGTTTTTGTGTGGACATATGTTTTCATTTCCCTTGGGTATAGACCTAGGAGTGGAATTGCTGGGTCATACATTTAACCTCTTGAGGAACTGCCAGACTTTTCCAATCGCGGCATCTTTTTTCTCATCCCCACCAGGAACGCGTGAGGGTTCCAATTTCTCCACATCTTTATCAACACTTGGCATTATCTGCCTTTTAAATTATTATTATTATAGCCATCCTAGTTGGTGTGAAGTAACATCTCACTGGTGGGGCCATTGCTTTTTAGATTCCCAGACCACTGGAGTGGGATGGGATCACAGCATTCAGGTAGCCCAATTTTGTTCATTTTGCAGGAGAAGCTGTGAAAGTGGAGAGAGAAGGGACTAACCCTAAGGCACAATTAGTAAAGGAGGCAGTAACCGAGTGTATATATTTTTTCTTTTAACCAGCTAAACTAAAGCCAGATGGCCCTGAAAAGATGAAAGGATCTGAATGATGCTATTCTCTAAAACCTAGAAGAAATTTCTGCACTGTAAAAAATCAGAAGACGATGAATCAACAACTAATAACTAATAGTCACAAATAGTCACTCCATGGACCTTCCAGATCATGGATCACAGATCAAAGTAAGCACTTTCCACTTGCTTCCCTGCTTTATACTGACAACATCATAGCTTGCAGAGTTGTAAGTGTAAATAAAGGGTCATAGATTCCTGGGGGCGGGTATAGCTCAGTGGTAGAGTGCATGCCTAGCATGCATGAGATCCTGGGTTCAATTCCCAATACCTCTACTAAGTAAATAAGTCTAATTACCTCCTTTCATTAAAAAAAAATTTTTTTAAGGTTATGGTCCAGTTAATGTCTGTTGAAGTTAATAGGGAGACACTCTTGGACATGCAGACACTTAAAAAGTCCAGCATCCACATGCCCTTCCCCCAAGAGTTACTAAGTTGTGTGAGAAATGAATCAAAATAAGGAATTCAGGAATGAGAAAGACCTTGATACCAAATAGCAGTAAACAACGAAGACAGAAAAACCGGGTTAATTATTAACGCAGTTTGCAATCTCAACACAAATGTCAAAAACTAATTTTTGAAAGAGAAGACACCTGATGTAAAATTTTAATAATGGCCTGAAGCTAGAATTGTAGTTTATGCCTGCAGACGTGTGCCCTGCGCGGCGGTGAGTTCGGCGGTGGCGGGTCCCCAGGGGCCGGTCTCGCTCCTGAACTCACTCTCCTGAGCTTAGAGGGGACACCCAGGATGGAGGGTTGCTCTCCGCGCGTGCCAGGCCAACTCCTGCTTCTTGTCCGCTGAAGGTGAAGTTCCTTCCACCTTCCCTCGGGTCCTCTTAAACTTTTGTTTCAAGAGTGTGAATATCACATTTTCCTAGTTTTAAGTGGCCACAGTTCTCTATTTGATAGCTTCAGTCATTTCAGCTGTGACCGGGGGAGGCGTGTCACTCGCCATCTTGGATGAAAGGACGAGAGGACCAGTTTAGCGCGGACTTAAGGAGCGTCTTGGGGTGATGACAGTGGGGACATAATCGCACGTCCTCGGACAAGAATTCTCAGTCCTATCCTCTCCCTCCCTCCCCCTCCCCCAGCATCCGGCCAAAGATACATTCCTCCATCACCAGGCCAACCAAAGCTTAGAGTGGGTAGGATGGGTGCTTTTCTCTTGAGCGTCCGTGTGTCCCAAATTATTCCCAACCTGTCCTCCTGTGCTTCAGGCTCAACTCCGCTGGAGCGGGCGCGGCGGGGCGCCGAGTGGGAGCGAGTGGCTGGGTTGTGTCCTGGGCGGGCTGGGAAGCAGGGTGGCCGCGGGGGTGCGGAGCCGCAAGGGCTCGGCCGGCCTGACACCACCTGGCGGAGTCTCGGGGAAGAGTCTTAAAGGCGCGCGCGCCCCGCGCCCAGCGCACTCCACCGGGAGCCGCCGAGAGCTCGCTTCCCTCTCCCGCACGGCGCTCCGGGAGGTAAGTGCGGTCCGCCGAGCCGGAGTCGGGGCCCGGTGGCGCGGCCCCGTGCAGCCCCGCGCTCGGGAAGCTCGGGTCAGGGCCGCGGTGGCCAGGCGGCGCCCAAGTTGTTTGAAGGCCTCGGAGGGCAGCTGGAGTGGTGAGCTCCTGGGCGGGGACCGCGGGGTGGCCGCGGGCCGGGGCCGTCTGAGGACGGGCGTCCCCGGCGGTGATGCCCGGGAGGCACCGGCGCGCGGCGCACGCTCCAGCCTCGGCCCCGCGCCCCGCGCCCCGCGCACTTGGCGCGCTCCGGCCGCGCCCCCGGCCAGCCCAGCCCGGCGGAGCCGCCACCTGGGCTCCGCGCCTTGCTCCCCGCCCGGGGCCCCGGCGGCCCGCTCGCCCCGCGGTCGCGCCCGGTCACGCCGGCAGGCCGCGCTCGGCGGCCGGCCAAGTCCGCCCCAGTCCCGCCGCGCCCGCGCCTGCGCCCCGGGCCACCCCGCCCGGCCTCTCGGCGCTGCGCCCCTCGCCTTCCCCAGCTCCAGTCGCTCGCTATTTTCACACCTCCCAGTGCCCCGGCCCCGGCGCCTGATTCAGTGCTTAGTAATTAATTTGGCGTTTCAGAATGGTCAGCGGGCTGGATAATGGGCGCATTCATCCCCCGGGCTAATCTGAACAGAGGTGGGAAGAAAGGCTTTCACAGGCAGAAAATGCCATTCGCTGAGCGCTCAAAGGGGCTGTCACTCCTAGAATAAATCGCCGCCGCGCCTGCCGGCTCCTCTGGCCATTTCCATACAGACCGGCCCGCGCCGCGGACCCACCGGCCTCGGCCTCGGCTCCCGGGAATCACTCACTCGACTGCCTTCGACGGGAAAGTCGGGCGACAGCGAGACCCAGGCGGGGCCCGAGGGGAAACCAGGAGGCAAGGGGCTCGGGTTAAGGCCGCAGGGGACAAAGAGCTTGATTAGAAAATCAAATGCTAAACTAGAAGGAGGCGCAGCTATTTCAAGCCGCGGACGTTGGAGCTGGGCTGGGGGAGCATCCGTCCCAAAGCCTGAGGTTCGCATAAAAGGAGGACGGCCCAGAGCCGTCCACAGCTGCCCGAGGTCACACAGAAAGCTTCAGGATCTCCAAATTGTACCTGGAAGCCAGCGCACCGAGCATTGATCGCAGAGACAGGGCGCGCTGGTGGAGTCCCGACCCTCACCAGACGTTTAATTTCGGATTCCCTGAGACATAAGCTCTTGGCCTGCGGGGCGGGAGGTGACACCATGCCCTCCGCGGCCTCCAGCTCACCACTCCTGCCTGGACCCTAGGGTATGCCCAGGAGCATGAGCTGAATCGGTGACCGCTCTTTATGCTCTGGCCTCGGGTCTCCCCGAGTGTTGGGCACAAGCTGTCTATGGGCTCTGCGAGTGGGGCCTCTCCCCGGCGGCGCCCCCTGCCCTCCGCGAGGGAGGATCGTGCGCGGCAGCCGCAGCCCTAACCTCGAGGGCCGCGCTGCTACAGCGCCCCCAGCCCGGCCGTAGAGCCTCGGGGTGGGCAGGGCTGGCTTGGCTCTCTCCAGAGTTAAGCTCCAGACACTTGACTCTCCTGCCGTGAGGGCTCACCGCGCGTCCACCGCACGGGGCAGATTTGGCCCTGGGCCCTTGCGCCCACGGGGAGCCTCCCATGGGGGAAAAGAAGGAGCTCTGGCCCTAACGCCCAGCCTCACCTTGGTTGAGAGGCTGGAACAAGGGAAGCTAGCTGGAAGGGGCCTTTCTGGAATGGCCAGATGGGTGTCCCAGGGTGTGGAGGGGATCTAACCCCATGCCACTCACCAACTTCTGAGTGGAAGTCACTCCTCCCTCTGAGTCTCAGTTTCCTTGTCTGCAAGGCAAGGGTGAAATGAGATCACACTTGGCTCCAAGTGCGGGAACCTGGGTAGAAGTATCCCAGGCACCGCTCACACCCCGACCAGCAGCAGCTCCCCGGCATCTCTCCAAGTCTTCATCAACACCTCTCCTCCCAGTTTAAGGACTCCTTGGATTTTTTTTTCTCGGTCTGCTTCCACCGATTCTTGCTGCTTCTGGGCTCTCCTTGAAAACACACATTCAAGAGCAGGAGGGAGCCCTTCAGAGACTCTCAGGCCATTTTACAGATGGTGATACTGAGCCTGGAAGTGGCCTGCGGGTGCCATCCAACTAATTAGTTAGGGGACTTGAACTGGAGAGGGCTTCATGCAGAGAAGCCATTCTGTGACTCTGGGCAGCAGCTCCTGTCCCCACCTCCCCAGGCTTCCCCAGGCCTGAGGAGGGGCCCAGAAATCTGCATTTTAAACAAAATTCCTAAAGCATTTTGATGCTGGTCGGGTAGAAACTATATTTAGGGAAACCCAGCCCAAACTGGGCTCTTTCCCTAGCAGCCCTGTCCCTCTCAGGACCACCGGCCTTGATCAGCAGAACAGTTTTTACGGTCTCCCACCCCTCTGAAGGCCTGTAGTGGGTGGCGTGTGCTGCTAGGAGATACCAGGGGTCTCCTGGGTGTAAAGCCTATGAGGGAGCAGATGTAGGGGAGCTGAGCGCCCTGCCAGATGAGGAATGGTCTCAGTGGGCTGCTGCTTGGACATTGCACTCCCCACCCCCAAACCTAGGGGCCTCCTCTTACCAACACACTTTCACAGCTGGACCTAACTGTGCACTTCAGGCCCCACACAGACAGTACAAGTGTGCCTGGAGGCCCCCCTTAGCTGGGCAAACCTTGCCCACGCCAGGGACAGAGCAGCCCGCCTGGGGATCGGTGCCAGCAATAACCCAGGTGCGAGCCGTGGCCCACAACACCCAACACCTGCCTCTTCCCCACCCTGGGGCTCAGAGGAGAGAAGGTGTGAGGGGGGGCAGGGGGCAGGCCTGAGAGGCTGGAAGAAAGTGAGTGGGGGGAGGAGAAGCTGTTAGGAACACAGGGGGGCCGGGGAGGGGACGAATCCCTATTTATGTGAGCTGTTTGTAGCTGTGGATTGTAAAACTGGGCAGGATTCTCTGGAGTAATTCATAGTGTTTGGACAAGACAGACATTGCTCTGCTTTAAACAAACCTCGAGAAAGGTCAGGCTGGTTCATCCCTTTGCTGCAAATCGCTGAGACTATCCAGATGATGAGAAAATCAGATCTTAGCTGAGGGGGCCCAGGCAGGAGGAGGCAGCTGTCTCCCGAGCCCTTTGGATCCAAGGTGAGGGCACCCAGCCCCGGGGAGGGTCCTTGGCTCCCACTCCGGAGACCGGAGACGTGGGGTGTGTGTGTGTGTGTCACAGGTGATGAGACATCATTCATGCCAAGGATCCTCTGCTTTCTTGAGCCAACCTGACCTGCAGTGAATCTTCTTCATGTGGGCGAAGAGTTAATGAGAATCAAAGGCCCACGGATGCAGAATTCGATCCACTAACCTCAAGCCCAGATGTGCTCCTGCACACCAAGAAATCCCTGCTCCTCACATAGGGTCTGGGGCCCTCGGTGTTCATTTGGCAAATGTTTCTGAGTGCCTTCTATGTGCCAGGCCCATGCTAGGTGTTGGGCATATGGTTGTGAACAAGAAAGATGTTGCTCCCCGACCCTCCCCCTCCCTGTGTTCCCCCAGAAGAGAAGCCTCTCCACCGCCACCATCACCTCAGCAAGCTCCCTGGCTGAGACCCAGCGTGTCAGGTCCCAGGCCAGGCCTGGCAGCAAGGACCGGCTTCCGTAAGTGTGAACTGCCATCGGGATTGTGATTTCGACTGTGGTTGTGACTACGGTTGTGATTGTGATGACGGCTCCGACGGTGATGATGGGGGTGATTATGCCTGTGGTTGCCATTAGGAGACTCCACTACTGAGGGATCTACCTGACCCTGAGCTGGATGCTTCGTATTGATACTGACTTTCCGTGCTTGTTGACTTACCATTAATATTAATTGGTAAGTAGTAAAGTATTGTTGATGCTTGTTAACACCGAAGCTCAGTCTTTCTCTGGTGCTCATTGTCACTGTCCTGTACCTGATCTCCTGGTGCCTGGGGTAGTTTGTCATCCTCTCAAGAGGATAATGGTAACCATGGTGATGGTAGTGGCACTGGGGTAGCTGGTTCCACACGACTTTATTAAAATTATATTTGTTCAAGCCTTTGGACACTTCAGGGTTTTTGTATAGGCCTTTTTTTTTTTTACTCTGTACTCCAGATATCCATGGGAGAGATGGAAGGAAAGAAGGATGGAAATAAAGAAGGAAGGAAAGGGGGGGAGTGTCTAGCTCAAGTGTTAGAGCGCATGCTTAGCATACACACGGTCCTGGGTTCAAGCTCAGTACCTCCTCCAAAAAACAAACAAACAAACAAACAAACAAACCTAATACCCCCCCCCAAGACGGAGGGAAGGAAGGAAGGAAGAAGAGCAGCAAAGGGACAGATAATCTTACTATCCCCTTTTTTTCAGAAGAGGAAATCGATGTTCAGAGAAGTGAAATGACTTGCCCCACTGTCTGAGTTCGGGTTGTTAGAACAGGCGACCACAGACTAGCGGCCTGAGCGACAGGTGTTTATTTCTCACAGTTCTGGAGGCTGGGAAGTCCAAGGTTAAGGGGCCAGCCCATTCCGTTCCTGCTGGGAGCTCTTTAACTGGTTTGCAGACAGCTGCCTTCTTGCTGTGTCCTCACGTGATGGAGAGAGAGATCATGTCTCTCATGTCTCTTCCTTTTTAAAAAAATTTTTAAATTAAATTTAGTTGTTAAAATTTAGATGTAATTGGCATGCAACATTGCATTAATTTCATGTCTCTCTTGTAAGGACCCTAATCCTATCATAAGCGCTCTACCTTCACGACCTAATCATCTCCCAAAGGCCCCACCTCCAAATACTATCACACTGGGGATGAGGGCTTCCAATAAATTTGGGGGAGGGACATAGTCATTCAGTCCCTAGCACCCACGGCCACAGAGGTGTGAAGGTCAGGAAGGGCACATGCCTGGAGCACAGTCTGAGCCTGCTCTGCCCCGCTGCTCACCTAAGCACCTCCCGGCCAACAGGGCGAGGAACCTGGGGCCCCTGGGAGACCCCATAAGCCAGGCTCAGCCAGAGGCGAGGAGGAAGCTCCCTAGGCTGGGTCATGTCCATCCAGCCATGTGTCTAGTTTCTGGCATCATTCTGGGGGCTGGCCCGGTGGCGCTCCCTGCCTGATGTTAGCATCAGTGAGTCCCCACCCCCCCATTCCTACTTTCCTTTAATACTTTATTATAGTTGAATAATCCATGCATTTATACAATCGGTTTGGAATCAATGGTCCATGTCTCTTTTCCTCTGTACCACCTCTTGGAATTAGCCCCCTCAGTTTTCTCCCTGTGTGACCTGTAGACCAGTAATACCTCATTTTTACTGACGTTTGCCGGAAAATAAGGTGTTCCACGTAGTTGATTTTTGCAGTTAACAGAAGCATACTCCTTTGAGCACAGAAACTTCTTATGTAATTGTTTTTCACGAAAAACGTGTTTCCATCAAAATCATGATTTTTCCCCAATCTGTGTTAGCAGAATCAAATATAGCAGGTGTGACCTACATGTGGTGGAATGGGTGACCCACAGCCCAGTCCAATGGCTCCTTCTGAAGCCATCTTTAGGGGCATCTGCCTCTGAGCAATTCACTCAGCCTCCCTGCCTCAGTTTGCTCACTTGGGAACAGGGGAGCAGTGGATGGACGTTCTCCCAGGGAGGCCCCCATGCCTTCCTACCTCGGCTGGGTTCTCATACAGTAATGCCCTCAGGAAGCTGGATGGTTGCAGGACCTGGGTGGTGGCTGGGACGGATTCTACTGTCAGCTGTCCCTTCTCAGTGTATCAGTGATCCCCAGTCACCCATTCCTCTGGGATGCTAATCTGCGGTTCTCTGTGACCCTGGAGAACAGAAGATGCCTGACCTCATCTTATAAACACTTCTAAGTGAAGAAGTCTGGCGTCCCTGAGGACTGAAATCCCCAGATATCGTGGTGATTCTTCTCTCAAAGGCCTAGGAGACTACTGACTTGCTTCTGGACTGTGTTCTGAATTGTAAAGGATGCTGCAACCCTGGCCTCCAGAAAAGGGGATTTACACTACCTTAATACAGACGTCAGGCACTTGGCAAGCTTCTAGGGGACGTGCTGAACTCCACATTGTGGGAGGTAAAACAGCAGGGAGATGAAGCCACAGAGCCCACGTGAAGAAGACCCAAAGGGAGACTTCAGGAACGTTTCAAAACCAGTGTTAGCACACCATCTTTCTGTTCCTTTCACTTACCCCAAGCTCGCCTTTTAAGAATTGCAAGAGTCCCTCTCAATCCTGGCATTTCTAGGATTTGGTGATGTCTTAGTTCCTGTGGTCTCTGTACCAAATTGCCACAAACTTGGTGGCTTAAAACAACGAAAGTCCATTCTTTCATCGTTCTGGAGGCCAGAAGTTCTAAATCAGGATCACCGGACTAAACTCAAGGGCTGTGCTTTCTCCAGAGGTTGGAAGGAGAATCAGCTCCTTGTCTCTTTCCGCTTCTGGTAGCTGCCAATATTCCTTGGCTTGTGGCCACATCACTCTCATCTCTGCCTCTGTCTTCACATGGTCTTCTCATCTTCCTTCTTGTCCTATCTCTCTCTGCCTCCCTCTTATACACTCATGATGGCATTGAGGGCCCACCCAGACAGTCCGTGATAATATTTCTATCTCAAGATCCTTAATCACACATGCAAAATCCCTTTTTATTTGCCATATACAGTAACATTCACAGGTTCTAGGGATTAAGACATAATCATTCCTGTGCGGGGGCAGGGGGGTGTTAAATTTTTTAGCCTACCACAGCTGGTCACATCAATTATCCATAATTTTGTGGTCTTTGATTAATTTTTAATGAATTTGTAAAGGCTTTCCTACTCTGTGCCAGGTAGTCTGTTAAACACTAGGATTCAAAGAGAAAAGACACAGTTCCTCACTCAGAAAGCTCATGGATTAATCAGGGCAACAATATGATATTAAAAGCCACAGGAAAGGCAACTTCAAGGCCTTAGAGTACCTAGGATGCATCCCATAGAGTTCAAATTCCTTATCAAAGTCTGCAAGGTGCTGCATACTCTGGCCTTATCAACTTCTCTGACCTCCCTTCTTACCACTCCCCTTCTCACTCACCAAGCCCCCACTAAGTTGACTGCCTTCTCATTCCTTAAACAAGACAATTCTACCTCAGGACCTTTGCACTTGCTGTCTCCTCACCCTGGAATGCACGAAGCCCCGGTCTCCTCACCATATCCCCACAGCAACCTTCCTCACTTAACTCTGCTCTACTGGACCAGAGAGCCCCCAGCCCAAGTACCTTGTCTAAAATCCACCTTTACCCCTGGTATGCTCTGTCCCCTCCTCTGCTTTATTTGTGTTCCTAGTACTTATCACAATCAAGTTGCCCTTGTCTGGGCCATGACCATGCTCCAAACAAGCATTTTGAGATGTGATGGCTAGAACTTTCCAGAAGATCCTAAACTCAAATGCATCCTGTTTTCATTTCCAATTCTCTTCCTTGTTTGGCCTGAGTAGCACATTGACCTAATTTCAAGTGGATCAGAGTGGGGTTGTGGGGGAGGCTTCTGCTAGGGTGAATCTGTAAATGTAAGGAGCCATTTTTCAGTTGTCATAATGACTGGTGAGTGTGTCGGGGGTGGGACTTAGTGGCATTTAGTGGACGGGAGTCAGAGATGCTGACTGTCCAGAGGTGGGCTGGACCGTTCTTCCCAGTGAGGAATTGCCTGGCCCCAAATGCCGACAGCACCTCTGGGGGAGAAACTATCTTAAGGAAACAGTTTGTATTTGAGTCCTAAAATAGTATTTTTCAGTTGTAATTGACAACCTTTCACTCTATAAGAGTATTTCAAATGATTTCTCCCCAAATACATCACCTTCTGCTAAACCTATGTCCCACAAACCATTTGCGTCCCCTTCCTCTTGGTGTCACTCCAGTGTCACCTCTACATTTTGTAGTTTCACCGAGGGGATGCCCTCTTTCAGATTCTGTGTAAGTGTTCCGTGAACTTAGCCCCACCTCAGGGCTCAGAGGCCCCCCCATGATTTTTCCCACCCAGAAAACCGTCCTTTTATTTGCACCCTTTGTGTCTTTCCTCCAAGGCCAGCCTTCCACCCATGACAAAGCTTCCCCTGATGGTGACCCATTTTCTTTATTTAAATAGCGTTCAGGGTGGGACCTTGTCAAAAGCTTTTTGCAAATGAAAATAAATTACATCTGCTGGTTCCCCTTATCCACAGGCGTTTTTCACCCCTTCAAAGAGCTCTGGTAGATTAAAGGATTTGGCGGATTTGGGGTTTGTATGGGCTTCTCTGCCCAACTCCGGAATCCTCAGCCAAGAAGCCGGCAGTAGGGAGGGCCTGAGCTGAAGGCGCAGATAAACAACACAGAGGCGACGAATAAACCTCCAGGAACCCCCACGCTATACGCGCCTGCTCTTCCATGCTCTAAACCCTTTTCCAGAACAGTCACATCTCTTGACTTGTCAGAGGACCTGGGATCCCTGGAGCAATCTCCATGAGGCTGATCAAGTGAGCTGAGTCTCGAAGCCTTGAAATGAGAGGAGGTCCCAAATTCTTCCAGGGTGAGCGATCTGAGCATTATGAGTAATAGAAAAAAAAAAAAAAAAGGAAAAAACCCAAACAATAAAAGCCCTAAACTACCATGTATTGAGCACCTACTCTGTCAACTTCTTTCCTTTCCAGTACATCTTTTTAATCACCCTAACCAGCCTACAAGGTAAGTGTGATGACCCCATGTCGCCGTGAGAAAATGGATGGGTTTTCTACTTGATGGGTGAAGCAGCTTGCCCAAGGTCACACAATTCAGTTGGAGTTGGACTCGAGGTTTGTCTAAGTTAAGTTCTCTCTGTCTCTGAAAGCAGCACAGTCACACGGACCACACTGACCCTCTGGGAGGTCAGATGCCTGCATCAGTTTCCTCTGCTGCTACAAACTCCAGTCTATGTTGGAAGTCCTGGGAACCAATTCATCTAACGTGTGTTCTCTTAACTGAACCAGACGTGCTCAGAAGCCAGTCCAGCCAGGTCACAGCTCCAATTTCTGGTAGACTTGGATCCCTCTCCTGTCTAGAAATGGCTGAGACCCGTTTGCATCAGATAACATCTTATCCATAGGTGGTAAGAGCTTTGAACCCTGCAACCAGACCATTTTAGTTCAGATCTACTTAGTGAGACGATCTTCGGCAAGTTACCTTCCCGAGTCTCAGCTTCCTCCTCTGTAAAATGGAGCTAATAATATACCTATCTCATAAAATTCTTATCCAAATTATGAGTTAATGACTGATAAAATGCCTACAAGAGGGCTTGGCACACAGCAAGCATTATATCAATGTTTGATTTAAAAAGTTAAAAAAAAAAAAGAAGAAGAAATAAAACCCTTAGTCATGCCCAGGATGAAGGTCCCTCGGGTCATCTCATTTCTTCGAATTCCTGACTCTCTTCCCTGCAAACCATTAGCCTGTGTCCTCTGGTCCTTCCCCCCACCCCCCCCATGGTGGGATGTTCCCTTCCCTGCATCCTCACCCTGTTCACTGGTGGCTCTCCTGGCCTTCAAGCTTACCCCACATACCCAGCGCCCAGGCAGGGGGAGCTGTTGTCCTCCTCAATTCCCACTGTTCCTCCCATCTTTGTTAAAACAACAGCAAGGCCCTGCTCCTTTAAGGCCGGAACCACACAACTGCTCTGTCTTCTATATCTCATCCTTGCCATCTCCACCCCATCGAGGTCACTCTTCTTTTTCTTTGAAGACACTAGCACCTGGGTCAGCATTCATCTTGGCTCCAAGCCGTGATGCTGGTACTGAGATGGACAGCCCAGCTGGCGCGTTGACCTCTCCAGTCACCTTCCCAGACTCAGCAGGCCTTGTCGTCACCCGGAGCTGTTCCACCTCTGGGACCCTCGGTGCAGGCATCCAGTTTTGGACCATGATCATCTCAGTTATTCCCATCTCATCTCTTCTTCTATCTTCCTGAACCTCTAGACCAGCTCTGTCCAACAGAACTTTCCGTGATGATGGAGATGTTCTTTATTGGAGCTATCCAAGTCAGGGGCAGCTGAGGAACTGAGCTTGAAATTCTATTTAATTTTAACTCATTCACTGAAATGGCCATGGCGACATGTGGTTGAACAGCAGGGCTCTAGGACCCTGGCCTGTTCCTTCTTCCATTGGTGGCCTGATTTCACTTCCTTCTCTCTTGAGCTTTGTCTCCACGTTCCATCACAGCAGCCACCCTCTTGCCCTTGTCCCTTGGTCCCACTTCCTGGAAAAAACTATCAACTTTAGATTAATCCAACTGTTCTGCTTTCTCTAGGTCTACACAGGGGCTGCTGGGCACTGCTGGGGCTTGACTTTGCTGGGAGACATTCTTTCTCATAGATGGTCACCAGCCTCTATCAGACCTTGAATTCTGTCCAGCCAGCACGTTCCCTTCTCCTTAAGGACCCAATCAAGACTTCCTGCCTTTCCAAATCTGCTCCCTTACTGTCAGCAGGTGGTGTCACTTCCTAGTGCATTGAAACAAGAGCAGCTTTCAGACCACCTGACCACCCATTTTCCGAGGCTAGTTTTATCTGTCTTCAGCATCCTCCTTCTGAGCCTTCTTGTCAACATTCAGGCTCGCTCAGATAGCCTTATCTTATAAACAACAATAGAAAATGCCAACCTCCCGTCAATCCCGTGTCACCTTCCAATCACCCCATCTCTTTCCTACCACTTGTTTTCACACCTCTCCAAAGCCATCTACACTTGCTGTCTCCACTTTCTCACCTCCCGTTCACTTTATAACCTGAGGCAGCCTGGCTTCTGTCCCCACCACTCCTCTGCCACTACCAGTCAAGGTCACCAATGACTTCCTTGT
Source organism: Vicugna pacos (assembly GCF_048564905.1). NCBI lineage: Eukaryota > Metazoa > Chordata > Mammalia > Artiodactyla > Camelidae > Vicugna > Vicugna pacos. Next base: position 16,411,900 of record NW_027328742.1, on the reverse strand, counting down.
AGTTTAATCCAAAGGACTCTTTCAGATCTTATCTTGACCTTGAAGGCATGTGATACTTGCTCACCGCCCCTCCTTCCTGGAAACTTGCCTGTTGGTTTCCAGGACACCTGAGTCTCTTGGTTTTCTTCCTCCTACTCTGGCCACTTCTAAGTTTTCTTGACACTATCTTTCTAGGGGGATCCTGGGACTTCACAGGTAAGGCTGGGTGCCAAGAAGGGCGGCTCCCCCTCCCAACGCAATCCTTGCTGGAACACCTGGGAATGCGCTTTCTCACCCAAGAGCCTCCCTGTTGTGTTTTGAATGCGTTTGTCCTGTGAATCCTGCCACTCAGAGCCTGACACGCCTTTTCGGGTGTGTATTTATCACCCCCACTTTGAGAAGCTCTCACAACACTTGGACATCTGTTTTATTCATTTGCCCCCTCAAAAGGCCGTATGCTGGAGGAAGGGACACTGACAGATTAGAGAGCATTGGGAGAGGCTGCAGAGTGGTCAGAAAAAAAGGGTCCTGTGAGAACTCATACAAAGAACTGGGAACATTTTGCCTAGGAGCGATAAAACCGAGGGGTGACACGGGGCTGATCTTCAAAAATTTGAAGAGGTAGAGCCTTGGTCGGGGCTGCTGTATGGAATCGAACCAGCTGTACAAGTGACAGGGTTTTCCCAGAATGCTGTGGACCTCCAGGCTGCAAAGTGACAGTCCTGGGCACCAGGACCTACCGCAGAAGATAAGCTTAGACCTCAGTGATCACAATAAAAGTGGGAAGTGCCCTCCCTGCCCCACATATCCTTCCTGAAGACCACTGGCCTAAGCTCAGCTGGCGAGGTGCAACCCCAGGGAGTACAGCTTCAAACTTGCTGCCACGTGAGGCCCATCAAAAGCTCTGGGACAGAAACATAGCAGGAGGAAGGCTTGAGAGCGCTGGCAATCCGGTCTTGCAGATACTCCAGGAATCAAGTCAGGTGGGCAGTGAGCAGGGTAGCCCGATGAGCCTCTTTCAGACCCATTTTTGTCAGACTGTCTTCCTGACCTGTGTTTTGGTGCGAGGCCATTAGTGTACACTGTGGGCCATCACAGACACCCTCTGAGGGGCTTAGGGATGTTGAAGATGTTTGCTTGTTACCTCACACTGTGTTCTCTTTATGAGGCCCCCCAGGAGAAATTCTTGTCTGATTTTAGTACCAAGAATAGTTGTAATTCTCTTGAGTAATAGGTCTGTTTTTATCCCATGGACGCTGGGAATTGTGTAACTGACATGGTCTCCTTTTCATTTTGGCTGCGGGAAAGCTGAGAGACAAATTTGTGGCCCACCCCCAGGAAGTGAATAGGGCATTCTAGGGGGCGCTTAACCTTGATTCCCATCTCTACTTTGTCTTCCCTCTTAGTTTCTCTTTCTTCTCTTAGTTCTCCTTGTTTTACTGTGTACAGTCAAGAACAGACAAGCAAAAACAAAAATCACCTATAATCTAATCTCACTTTCCCAAGATACCTACAAGGAACAATGTTGTCTTTTCAGGCATACTTTAAAAAATAAAAATGAGAGTATGCTATGCATAGTGTTTCTTGGAGGGGGCACAGTATTCTGTAAATGGCTTTTTTCGTTTTATATGTCATGAACCTCTTTCCATGTCATTAAATGTCCCTCTTTAAATAATTTTAAAATTCTATGAAGAGCTAGCAATTTAAAACTAACAAATAACATTTCCGCAGCCCCTTAATGTGTGCCTGGCTTTATGTATATTCACCTTTATATGAAAGTATACTCACATAGATGGATCTAAATACAATATGTATGCATACATATTATAAGCTATAATTTCTGTATGTGTTAACTCATTTAATGCTTACAATCCTGTGAGATAGAAATTATTGTCCCCCTTTAACAAATGAAGAAACTAAGGCACAGAAAGATGCAAAACTTGCCAAGGTCATACTTTGGCTCCAAAGCACGTGCTCCTAACTGCTCTGCTGGCTTTCCGTATGCCACTGGGATTTCACAGTCCACAATGGTTAAACATTTCACAGTCCACCTGGTTAAACATAAAAAAGAAACATTTATCTCCTTCCACCTCACTTTCTTATTTATGTTATTTTGCTTTGTTTTAAGTCCCCTTGTAAGTCACCCAAAATCCCCTCTGCCACAAGGCAAGTGTAGAGAGTGGTACACAGCACAAGAAGGCAAAGTTAAAGTGTTCCCCCAGGGGAGGGGATGAATCCAGGCTGCCCTGCAATGGAGAGGATTTATGTCTTTGGTCTGCGGTGAACTTCCATCCCTGGAAGAGCTGGCTTGGGTGGCCGTCTCTCAGGGAGGCTGGGGAGGGCTGTCGTCCAAAGAGAATGAGCTGGGCCAGACCAGCCCCAAGGCTCCTTCGTACATTCTCGGAGTTTATGAAAATACCAGTAAGACAAAATGAGGCACTCAATGGAGATAATGCAGCAAGTCAGCTGTTGGGCCAGAACCAGGACCCTGTGCTTTCAATCCAGGATCACTCATCTAAAAGTAACAACCGCAGTTTAGTTCCAAACTCTCAGCCCAGTGTATTCTTTCCCCAGAGTGCTTTGGCTACTGCTGCAAGATGGTCAAAAGGATGCTGTCACTGTCCTCTGTCCTTTTGTTAGTGTGGCAGAGAGGAAGGGAAGGAGAATCTGGGTGGCCCTGAGGATGCCCTATGAGACTACAGTTGGGTGGGACTATCCATTTGACAAACGGGAGGACAGGAAGGAGCCAGGTTTCTTTCTATTCCTGGATGTGATGTTTACTAGCTGGGAGATCTTGGTCAAGTTTCTTACCTCCTGAGACCTGAGTTTCCTCATCTGCAAAATAAGAGTTTAATACCTACTTGCAAAGCTGTTGTGGGCTCCCAAGAGATAGTATGGGCTACAGCACCCTTAAAAACTGAGCCAATAAGTACCTATAAGGCTGCCTCTGTATCTGGGGGCAGCTAGACAGAGGCCTGGCAGAGCTGTCCGGGAGGGGCGTTGGCCAGTGCCCAGATGCTGTCTGGCTTTTTCCCCACTTCACCCTCCAGCCCACTACAGCTCCTCCGGCAGGAAAGGGGCCGTGTTCCCAACAGAGGCCCACAGCATAGTGACAACTGTGCGGGGGTTGGGGGGCTTGGGGTGGGGAGTCAGAGCTCTTTCTCGCCGGACTCCAGGGGCTTGGGGCAGGAGGAGTAAGCCAGCAGAGGTTCCATCCTCCTCTTCCTCCAGATCCCGGGCTGTCTGCCCACGGGGCACGGCCCTGTACGCGGTGCCACCGCGGCCATCAGGCTGGGTTAGAGGAAGGCCCGACCCCAACGCGGCAAAGAAAACAAACACAGATGTGTTTGCCCGGGACCAGGAGGGAGAAAAATCTCCCACTCCCCCGCCGCCTGAGCGCTCCCCTGGGCGTGGGGCCGGCGGAAACCTGCGGGGCTCTCCCGGCAGCGCAGGGCCGGGGCGACGCGGACGGTCCCCGGCCGGCCCCTCCTCCCTCGGCGGGGTGCGCGCCGGGCCCAGCCCCCCTCTCCGGGGTTTCCCCGGGCGCTTTCCTCGCTTTCTCTTTGTCTCTGCTTCTCTTTCTCGGGCGCCCGGGTTCCCACCCGATCGCGCTCCCGCTCTCTCCAGGTCCCGGGCCGCTTCCCTGTAGCTTTCTTCTTTCCCGGGGTTAAAACTTTGCTCGCGAGCGGGCGGCAGCTCGCCGACGTTATTGGCCGGCGCCCCGCCCGGCGGCCCCGCCCCCCGCCCCCGCGCTCCCCTCCGCCCCCCACTCCCAGCGCGAGTGGCGGCGGCGGCGGCGGCGGCGGAGCCTTTGGGGGCGTGCGTGCGTGTGTGAGTGCGCGCCAGCCAGCGGGAGTGTGTGTGCGCCCCGGGCGCGGGCTGGGCGGCACTCGCACGGCGGCTGAAGCGGCGGGAGCCGGGCGGTCGCGTCGTCACTCGAGAGAGAGAGGCGGCGGCGGCGGCGGCCGGGCCGGGCCGGGCCGGGGCTGGGGCAGCGGCGGCCGCGCCGGGCATGGAGCTGGCAAGCCCGCGCTGAGGCAGGACTCGCCTGCTAGCAGCCAGCGAGAGGCTCTCCGCCGTCCGGCGCGCGGGCTCCCCGGCCGGGGCCGGGCAAACTTTTCTTTCTCTTTTGCCGTCTCCAGAGGTAAAGTCCCGAATGCGGACTCGCCGGCGGGGTTGCGATTCGACACAGCGGAACGGGACCCCGGGCTGCGGGGAGGAGGGGGCGCGCGCCGTGCGGGCTCGGGGCGGGGGGGAGGCACGAGCTCTCCTGTGTCCGAGATCTGGGATACTGGCGGGCCGGCCGCGGACAGGCAGACGGGCGCGGGCATGACCCTCGGGCGGCGTGGAGGCGGTGGTGGCGGGGAAGCCGAGTGATCGCCCGCGGTCCCGACTCGCCGCCGGCAGGGAAGAAGAGGCGCGGGCCGTACGGGCTTGGGGGGGGTCCCCGGATTTGCCTGCCCCCGGGACGCGGGGAAGCGAGGCGGGCGTTCGGCCGCGGGCTTGGTGCCGGGGAAGCCGGGCGTTTGCCCGCGCCCCCGCTCGCCGCGCCCCCGGCGGGTGGAGGGAGCGGGGCGGGCTGGCTGAGCGCGGCTCCCCTCTCTCCGCAGGCGCCTTCTGCGGCGGGCAGAAGACTCTTCGGCGCGGCGGGGCCGGGGCCGGCTGGACGCAGCATGATGCGCGCAGTGTGGGAGGCGCTGGCGGCGCTGGCGGCAGTGGCGTGCCTGGTGGGCGCGGTGCGCGGCGGGCCCGGGCTCAGCATGTTCGCCGGCCAGGCGGCGCAGCCCGACCCCTGCTCGGACGAGAACGGCCACCCGCGCCGCTGCATCCCCGACTTTGTCAACGCAGCCTTCGGCAAGGACGTGCGCGTGTCCAGCACCTGCGGCCGGCCCCCGGCGCGCTACTGCGTGGTGAGCGAGCGCGGCGAGGAGCGGCTGCGCTCCTGCCACCTCTGCAACGCGTCGGACCCCAAGAAGGCGCACCCGCCCGCCTTCCTCACCGATCTCAACAACCCACACAACCTGACGTGCTGGCAGTCGGAGAACTACCTGCAGTTCCCGCACTACGTCACGCTTACGCTGTCTCTAGGCAAGAAGTTCGAAGTGACCTACGTGAGCCTGCAGTTCTGCTCGCCAGGCCGGAGTCTATGGCCATCTATAAGTCCATGGACTACGGGCGCACGTGGGTGCCCTTTCAGTTCTATTCCACGCAGTGCCGCAAGATGTACAACCGGCCGCACCGCGCGCCCATCACCAAGCAGAACGAGCAGGAGGCCGTGTGCACTGACTCTCACACCGACATGCGCCCGCTCTCGGGAGGCCTCATCGCCTTCAGCACTCTGGACGGGCGGCCCTCGGCGCACGACTTCGACAACTCGCCCGTGCTGCAAGACTGGGTCACGGCCACCGACATCCGCGTGGCCTTCAGCCGCCTGCACACGTTCGGAGACGAGAACGAGGACGACTCGGAGGTGGCGCGCGACTCGTACTTCTACGCCGTGTCGGACCTGCAGGTAGGCGGTCGCTGCAAGTGCAACGGCCACGCGGCCCGCTGCGTGCGCGACCGCGACGACAGCCTGGTGTGCGACTGCAGGCACAACACGGCCGGTCCGGAGTGCGACCGCTGCAAGCCTTTCCACTATGACCGGCCCTGGCAGCGCGCCACCGCCCGCGAGGCCAACGAGTGCGTGGGTGAGTGGGGCGCCGCGGGGACGCGGGCGGCGGGCGGGGACCGGGGCGGCGGCTCCTGAGTCTCGCGACCGTGGGTTCTCCGGAGCGCCGGTGGACTCCGCCGCTGAGGGTCGCCAGCTGCGTGGATGTGGGAATGGTGGGAGGCGCGGGTGCAGTGTGAGTTTGGGGTGCCATCAAGAAGGCATAGCTGATGGGGCCGTTGGGGATTGCTTCCTGAGTGCCTCAGGCTGGTGAACGATGCTGGGGTCTGCCTTGGCCTTTTTAGGTGGTTCTGAAGAAACTCATTGAAATGGCCTTTCCATGAGGAGATGCTGTCCTGGCTCCCTCCGCGGAGGCTCCACACGCTTGGCGGCTCTTCTTGGAAACACTGGTTGCCAGAGCAGCTGTGTCAGCCTGGCTTCCCCAGAAAAGAAGGGAAAGCCAGCAGGGTGCCCTCTGCTAACCCAGGGGCCTCTTTCCAGGAGACGCTCCCAAGAGCAAACCACGCAGGAAACGAGAACCCGATAGCGAGGAGATGACAGTGGAAAAACAAGGAGGCAGAGAAGAGAAGGCAGGAAAACTGAGAAGGGCTAGGAGATGCGAAGGGCTTAAGAGACATTCTCTCTGAGGACAGGCCTTGCTTTGCATGGACAGGCCTTGCTCTGTGGGGGAGGACAGCGGGCTGAAGGGTGAAGACAGTTTGGGGCACGTTTTCATTTTCAGAGGATTCTTCTTTCCCATCACCTGGCCCGGAGCCCTCACTGTGACTGCTAACATTTTTGAAATACACTTCAAGGTATTTTCTCCTAGTGACAAATCTGTTTCTTTCCCAGCAGCCCTGGGACCACATAGCTGCTAGGAAGGGAGGACAGCCATGGAGCAGCAAAGAAGGAAGACAGGTTATTAAGGAAACTCCACATTCAGCAGGAGAGGGGTGGAAATGCATTGCAGGTCTGAGAAGGAGGCTCAGAAGAGAGAGAAGACAGGACAAGAGGTATGAGATGTGGCTGTTTCTGCTCTTCAGTTGCAGGTCAAACAGGCGGATTAGGAGGGACAGAGGACATTTAGCAGAGGTTAGGAACACCCAGACAGGGAAATAGGATGACTTACCCCTGGGAGATGCAAATGCCTCAGCCCATGGTGGGCCCAGCACACGTGCAGCATGGCCCCAGGGCAGCGGGCACCAGGGTGAGGAAGGTGTCCAGGTGAGGGGCCAAGCTCGGGCTTGCAGGGTAGTGCAGATTCCAGCTTGGCGAGGGGGTAGACAGCCGAGAGTTCCTAGAACCCCAGGGGGATGCAGAAGCTGAAGTAAATAAAGGACCAAAAATAGATCTGGGTGGTAGATAAGATGGCTGCAGGGAGTAGGGACTCACTTCTAGAGGCCAGGTTGGGGACCCCACACAAAGCTTCAGAGGACAAGCTGGGATTTCCCCGAGGCAGACCCCCAGGAACCAGACCAGGATGGCCCACGGGTCAGCATATACCCATGACCCGCTTGTGGAACTGATGCCAAGTAGGACCCTGCAGGCCACCCTCCCAACCCCTGCCTCTTGTTTATAGAACAGCTGACATCTCCCAGGCCTCCCTGAGCCATAAGAGAGTAGGCTCAAGTGCTTAATCTCTCTAACTGTTACCAAGCCTGCTGCCCGCAGGGTCATCCCCCTGCACCTCCCTCGAATAGAAACCAGTTGCTCTTATCTAAGTCTCAGGAGGCAGCCGCAAAGAGAAGAAACAAGAACTGGTTAGAACTAACAAGGCCCAAGATGGAGGAGGATCTGACTTCCGGTGGACCTTAAGCCTCATCACACTCACTGCAATGCTTTAGCACGCTAAACGACGCACCCACCAGAAGCCATGACAGTTGACAGCTGCCATGACAACAACCGGAAAAGTTCATACAAGGATGGAAAAAAAAAGTGGGGGTTGGCGATTGGCTTCAGCACACCCAGAAGGAGGACATGATGGCAGAAGCTTCTCATAAAAGTCCACGAGGCTCGACTCTGGAGCTGGAGCTGTCTCTCCTGGCCATCTTGGCTGACAGCTCCTTGCTCGAGCCCTTTCTTTCCTTCTCCCCTTCTGAGCAAAAAAACAGGTCTTCCTTTTGTCCCTCTGCCTCTGCTGCAAATCCTTTCATGGCTGGCGACAAGCACGCACACTTCGGTGGGCTTCTTATTTAAGGGGTCTCACTATCCACCAACAGAACTATGACTCCATCCTGCTACTGTAGGACTTTTAAGTTCTGCCTCCACTCAGACACAACTTGGAGAAAGAGAAGAAGGTGGAGCGATATCTTGAGGGAAACTGCCCCGAATCTTTGAATTGATTGAATCCTCAACCCAAAGACATCGAGTGGAATGAAAGAGTCTCTTTTAAATTGGAAAAGAAGAAATTAATTTTAATTGGTCAATTAAGTTTTCTGGGGACTCAAATAAAGATGAAATCAATTATAGATACTTTTTGGAGCTACATTTTTCCCCCCTAAAACAGAACTGCAGTGTAAACTTTCTGACCTCCCTGTTAAGAATGACCTTTCACATCCACAAACAGATTTAGAGCCTGAGTCTTCTTCACATTATCATTTTTGAACTTGACATCAAATCAAAGTAGATGTTTTCTTCCAACTTTACAGATGCAACAAAAAAAGATGCTCAGTGATGGTTGGAACTTTATTCAAGTTCAACAGCATGGAAGAGGGCCTCTTACAGGTCCGTTTCAAAACAGGCTGCTGAATCTCAGTCTAACGTATTGGTTCTCACCCGGGGCCATTACTGCAGACAACTTTGGTTGCCACACTGAGGGGAGAGATGCTACTGGTACCCTGTGGGTAGAGGCAGGGATGCTGCTGAACATTGTGCGGTGCAGACAACAACCCCACGGCAAAGAATTATCTGGCCCCAGATGCCTAGTGCTGAAGTAGAGAAACCCTCTCATACACACACTATTGGGGGTTGATTCCAAGGGGGGAAATTGTATCTCTCCTTTCACACTCGTGAAAATGGACTAGGATTCAGAGCCAGGGTGACTGATTACTATTTAATAAGGAAGACACAACTGATAAACCTTAACTTGCCCGAGATAGAACCTCATCGGAGCTTCGTGTCTAAGATGGGTGAGTCAAAGATTTGGTCGGATAAAGGGGAAATTGTGAGCACCCTGGGCATACTCAGAGCAGATAATTTTTAACTTCCTTTCCTCTGCACAATACAGTTATCTTCAATAACAATCAAATTAAAACAAATAACAACAGCCAGAAAAATGAACTTTTTAAATTGAATGTCATATACATAATTACGGTGGTAATAAAAAATAAATACAGTGAAAAAGGAAGAAAAGAATTTTATATGAATAGTTTAAAATTATATTAATGCATTTTCTTTCAAAGGAAAAAAATATATACCTGTATATTGGTCTGTCGCAATAACGAAAAATAATATTACAGAGTGTATGTTAACTGACTTCTTGCAAATTTGTCTTCTGTAAGTTTGTCAGTGATTTCATGAAAATTGGTCTTCTTTTTCAAAATTAGTCTTCTTTGTATATTTATGTTCACCAGACAATGCAGCCACATTTGTCAAGCTATCTTCACTCATAGTTAATCAAAAATTTTTTTATTACTTTTAATTCTGAAATTTCTTTCACACAAAGCAACAAGCTTACAAATAGGACTTGCAATACCTACTTCAGGGCAAGTTTGGCTGAGATACATAAAATATCCCATTTCTCAATAAATTTCAGAAATGCCAATACTCCCCATGTCTTTGTTCCTCTTCAGGATTTGTTCTAGCAGCATTCCAAAGTTGGCATGGTTGAAAATTTCCATTTAAAATATCTCCAGCAGAAAATCCATCTAATTTCATTGCATCTGGTTAAAACTTTGAAAATTTTTCTTCCACAAAAACAGAAAATGGCTGAACAACAGAAAACATTGCCATTATCATTTAAAAAATCACTTCAGACAGTAACCCCCCTTTCTGCCTACACTCAGGGCTGATCTGTCTTGCCCCCCAGCTCTCAGTACTCTGCCTGGGGATGCTTCCTGGAGGAGGTGAGTTTCACTATTCAGGGGAGGATCTGTGTGGTAAGGCAGGCTTCATGGATTCAGTGTTCCACCATGAGGTCTTTTTTTTTTTAACTTTTTTTTTCTCTTTGCATAAAGAATATGCAAATACAGGAGGGAGGGTAATAGCTCAGTGGTAGAGCATATGCTTAGCATGCACAAGGTCCTGGGTTCAATCCTCAGTACTTCCATTAAAATAAATAACTGAATAATTAAAAAATAATAAATGAATAAGAATATACAAATAATAATCATAAAAGTAATAAATAGATAAGAAATTTGCAAAGAATATGGAAAAGGAAACACATTAAAGAATAAAAATGACACATTGCATTAGGAGTATGTTTGGTTTTCCATCCACAGTGTACAGCTTCTGCCCTCAAAAATGCTGATACATTGTGGGCAAACTATCACTGTAGGAAGTCAGCCATCGCAAGAGGGACTGGGGGAGTGCTTGCGCTGGGAGTCGGGTGAGGTTCAGAGGAGGGAGTGACTGCATCCAACCAGGAGACTAGAGGAGATGTCACAGGAAAAGAGACACCTCAATTTGTCCTGAAGAATGAGTAGGGTTTGGGTACTTGAAGAGGATGTTAAGACCTCCGTTCCTCCCTCTGCAAAACGAGAACCAGATCACTTCGTCCCTTGGGTCCATGTGGAAAATAACACAAGAGGAGACAAGGTGCTCTGTTGGACAGAGCCTGGTCCCAGAAGTAAGGGTTTGCTGTAACTGCGCTTGGCTGTGTATGACGTTCAGCAAGTGCGTTTCCTTCTCTAGAAGACAAAACGAGAGATTTACCAGACGAAACATCTCAAAGGCGCCCTCTGACTCGACCATTACTGTGTGATCCTAAAAGTGCCTTGGGGCAGATTTCTGAGAATGGAACTGGGTTTTCTGTTTGCACACTGGTGAATGAGTATTGCTTAAGAGAGTCAGCTGTGGTGTTGATAAGGTCACAGGCTTTCCCTGTCCCATCACCTGCCTGGAGCCTTGTACCTCTGTCCTCCCCAATCACACCCACCTCCACCACTGCCAGCCAGCACCCAAGGGAGGGAAGTGAGAAGGGAGATGGAGGGAGTGGGGGAGGGGAGAGCTAGCGGGTGGGGGAGAGAGGAAGGCAGAGGACGACCATCCCAGGGCACAAATAGCTCGAACCCCAGCATCCCACGAAGAATTGTGAGGCCAAGGGAGGGGAGTCTCCTCCCCTTTCTGCTCACCCACCCCCGTCTCCTTTTTTAAATCACTTTTCCTCTACTTCAGAGATTCATCTTCTTTCAAAAGAAAGAAAGGCACTTTGGTCTTTTAAGGGTACCTTCTCCTGAGGCTTTTGTGTGTGTCCGCTTCCCTCTGTAGTTCTGGGGAGGCAGCAGGGAGGCAGGGGCACCTGAAAGGAGGGTGATGGGTTCTCTGCAAGGCTGCCCAGGCGGGAGGTGGGGTGGGCTGGAGACAGGGAGAGGGATCTCTGGGCTGTCGCAGAGGCCTTGTCAAAGGGCTTGTTTTCTGGCCTTCAAAGGTATGAACAGAAAAGTCAGGAAGCAGAGACGAAGGAAGGACAGAGATGGGGAAGACTGATTTTTAGGGAAGGCAGACCTGGCTCAGCGGCTTCTCTCTTCTGAATCCTAATCTGATCTCAGAGGTGGTGGGTTGGGAATCAGCACCCTGGTAGAGGCATTTTAAAAATTATTCAAAATTCATTAATTAAAGCTGAGGAGGTTGGGGCATGTTTGCTGGGTGTTGAGGAGACGGTGATGGGCTGCGGTCAGCACACCCTCCCCGCTCCCCCTGGGGACATAGTTCAGGCTGCCCGCTCCTCTCTGAACTTGGATGAGGCTTGCTATTGACAGCCCTCAGTTTCCTTGTTTATTCTACCCCGAGCACCTTGTAGGGTTACTGAAAGGACCAGAATGAGAAACAGATGAGCTACCATCCTGCGATGCAAAGGTGTTCAGACGCTTTGGGAGCCTCGGCGAGTGGAAGGAAGACTTCCTTCCCTGAGAGCATCTTCCTCGTGTGAGAAGTTCAGGAAGAGACCTCCCCTCTTCTCTCACCTGCTTCCCAAGTCACAGGAGGCTGCCAGGGCAGAAGAAACCTGGAATGTCGCTGGACCTTGTGACTCATGCCGGGAGCCACCTACTAGCTGGGAAAAGTGCACAGTTCCCAGCTGGCCGGGGCCTGCGGGTTCACACTGAAGGGCCTGGATTTCTGAATCTTTGCATCCTGGGACTCATTTTCAGGGGTGGGACAGAGTTTCTAGAGAGAAGTGGCTCAGGGACTGCTATCTGTTTGGGGAGTCGGTATATTTAGAAGAAGTTGAGTCATGTTAGTAAAGCAAGAATTCTGGTTTTACTAAGTACATGCTGATTTGTGGAAGCTTTCAGAAATTAGTGCTGATCACCAGGTACAAATTTCTGTGATGCTCCGTTACCAGTTCATCTTGGAGTGGAAAATTAAGGATGTGATGTTGGTTCTTAGGGGGAAGGTTGATGTTACAGCAGGGGCACTAGACTGGGAGTTCGCCAGCCTAGGGTGGACTCCAGGCTCCACCAGCAAATACTTGATTTCTCATCTTAAAAGAAGGTTAGTAGATGAGAGATTCTCCAAGATTCTTTCTTAATTCATTCCCTCTCTTCTAATATGTCAGTGTAGGAATCTTACAAGTAAATCTAGCCTAAGGGACAAAAATGCTAAATGGTCTCATCATGTTTTATTATGTCTGTGTTACTCATCTGACTTTCAAACCAGAATGAGGACACAAACCCTGGGTACCTCCTGCAAGGTCAAGGAAAGGGGGAGGTGGGCAGCGAGAGGGAAGAAACTAATACTTGCTGAGTGTCTAATATTCCAAGTTGCCAGGTGCTTTATAAATGTTACCTTGTTTAATGCAAACAGTATTAAGACAGCATTAAATGACTGTGAGGCTCAGAAAAATTAAGTACCATGTTACTAGCTGAAAAGACCTTCTTCATAGTGATCGCTCAATGAGTATCCATTTATCAAATAAATGAATGTCAGAGATGCAGGGTTTGAGTCCAGGTTTAATTCAACCCCAAAGCCTTAGATCACTAATTCACAAGCTGCAGTTGAAATCACCTGGGGAATTTTTTAAACTGCTGATGCCTGCATTCCACCTACCCCAGCAGATTCTGGTTTCAGAATTCTTTGAGCCTTGGTTTCTTTAAGTGAAAGGTGAAGACTACAGCCTCAGATCCACATCCCTCTCAGGGTGTTTTGATAGTCAGGGGTGTACAGGGGAGACTCAACTAGGAGAGTTCTGTCAGACCGCAAATCAGGCTGGTCTTCCACACCAGAGGCTGCACATCTCTGGGCGGTGCAGGCAGGGGTGTCTTTACAAGCTCCCCAAGATGATCGTTCTGTGCATCCATCCTTGGCTGTAAGCCATCTATCGACTGAGCTCATGTAATGAAACCTGAGAGCTGTCCTTGACTCTTCTACCAAGATCCCTAATCTATCCATCCGTCTCATCCCTAAAGCCTTATTGGGAGACTATTGTAGGAAACTCTCTCACCCTCCAACTCTTCCTGATTCCTTGCCATCCATCTTCCATGTAGCTGCCAGGATAATCTTTCTAATACAGGAATATGCTTATGTCATTCCCCTGATCAGGCTGAAGTCCAAAGGCCTTGGAGGGATATGCAGGGACATCCATGGTCTGGCCGTACTTCATTTTCCACCATGCTCCCCTTTGGACCCTGTGATCCAACGATGCTTCACCCTAGGAGGGTTCTGGTTTCTCTCACCTCTGTGCTGCTGCCTGGAATGTCCCTCCCCATCTTTTCCTGACAAACTCCTGCTTTTCCTCACTCAGCTCAACCATCACCTTCCCTGTGGAGCTCTCCCAAACCCATCCTGTTCCCCATCAAAGAGTGAGGGAGGCTAGGGGGCCACTTCTATTTTATGGATTTTTAGGGATATTTCAAAAGATGAAGTAGTGCCAAAGAAAATGACTCCCAAAATTGCCATTCTATCTCTGTGAATGTACATGTATTTGGTAACAAATCACATATCCTAATTTGAGACCTTTCAAAAATGTAGGACTTGACCAAATGACCATCCTGCTCCCTACCCCCCCCCACTCAAATACCCTGCTTTGAGCTAGCACAATCTTCAGATCGGAGGAGCCATGTAACTAATGGGTTATGTGTGCAGAGGCAAATTTTAAGGGAATTTCTAGTTCCTCAACTTCTACATACTTTTTCTTAAACGAATCTGCCCCAGAAAGTGCTTGTTTTTTCTTTTCTTTTTTCTTTTCTTTTCTTTTCTCTTCCTTCTTTCTTTCCTTCTTTCCTTCCTTCCTTCCTTTCTCCCTTTCTTTCTTTCTCTTTCTTTCTTTCTTTCTTTCTTTCTTTCTTTCTTTCTTTCTTTCTTTCTTTCTTTCTTGGTGAGGGGGTGGTTAATTAGGTTATTTATTTATTTACTTACTTACTTATTTATTATTGACGTGTAGTCAGTTTAGTGGCGTGCTATCCCCCCATGCCAGAAAGTGCTTGTTGATAAGTCCTCATGCTGTTTCTCCTTTTCTTTCCTGTCCTTTCAAAGTCATACTCCTCACACCTTACCCAGGATGAGCATACTTCCCGCCCACCCTAAGTCTTACTTATGGGGGGCTCTGTTCCAGGTGTAAATACTTGGGGCACCAGGCGATGATGAGGAAGTTGACTGTCTTTAAAGTCTTTGGTTGTCAAGGCAGCACAATCTCCCGCGTCCGTCTCCCTAGATATGCAATTCTATTAAAGCTTTGCTTTCTAAGGTCAGTAAGTGCACCAAAAAATTTAACATGCGCGTGGTTTTGATCAGTTGCGTAGTAGCAATAAAGGGAACTGCAAGTTACACCTAGGGAAATATTTTTAAACTTTTGGAGTCTTATGTTCAGAGAGAATAAAAATAATCTCAGTCGATAGATACAGTTTTATGGCTGAAAAACATGGAGAGTCGATACAAGACTTTCAAGCAGAAAAATATATAATGTTAGAAACAAATTCAATGAGGGGAAAATACAATGGAAATAATAAACTTGAGGGGAAAAGGAGTGGCGTACAAATTCCAATGGCATTTTTCAAATGGATGCTGGCAGATATCAGCTCACTTGGGTTTTGGTACCTCATTGGCTACATTAAGAAGGGCCGTGTCATGCTTTATTAAAAGGCTGATATTTAGAAGCAACTAAATATTGCCCTTTTTGCAACTAAAACAACCTTGGATACAAATCAATACAATAAGCGGCAACATATTGGGATATCTCTAGTGAAAAGCCTATTGCAATGTCTACTGCATGAAAACATCCCTACCGTCAAACCATCTCTTACAGCCATGTCACTGTTTATTAGAGTCCAGTCCGCAGCTTATGAAAATAAATACTTTGAAAGAGTGTGTTACTTTAAGACTGCTGACTTGAGAGAGAGGGGCAAAGTAATATTCAGTAAATATCCAAAGGACGGAGCAGTCTAAAATATTTAGTTCCCCTAGTCCTGACTCTGACCTGTGTGAAAATAATACAGCCCTCCCAACCCCATCATTCTCAGTTGCCTCAGCCTAAGAGGCACAGATGGTCTCTCAGGTAACGAATCCAGTATTATTAACAGTTTCCACTGTGAATGAATTGGTCTTGCTGAAAAGCACACAGTTAGGTCTGCTTGTGGATGAGGAGCAGAAGCCCTGAAGTACTTCAGTTGCCTCTTTTTCATCAGGCTGTAGGACGTTCTCTGTGGTAGCAGTTGTCTGGGGAAGCTTGCTGGGTTTGAAGATCTAGTTTGATTTGAGTAATTTATTAATAATTTGGAAAAAAATCCAATTAAATTTGTGTGTGATTCTAAATTGAGAGCTCCTACAGGGACCCAGAAGGAACAGAAGTGTAAAAGGAAAAAGTTCAGAAGATTCTCATCTGCATTTCCCCAGCCCCCTCTCCCCTCCAATATCTTGCTTTCTCTGCTCTTCATCTTCTCACTCTGATTCTTCATTTGTTTCTGACTCTCTCTCTCCCTCTATTTACACACACACACACACACACACACACACCCCGCTACTAATCAGAGGTAGCATGTGAGAATAGCCCTCTTTGGGGGAGATTTACTCACTCCCATACTGCAGAATCAGACGCAGAGCGCTGCCCTCACTCTTTTACCCCCTCGCACTCTAGACTCATGTTCCCCCTTTCCTTCTTAATCTTCCAATAGAATTGTAAGCTGTCAGAGCTAGACAGAACCTTAGAAATTCTACCCTCTCACTTTATAGAAGAGGAAACTAAGAGAGGATATATGTGACTTGTTCATGGGCACTGAGTTAGTAGCAGAACCAGGACTAGAACCCAAGCAGCAAGTGATAAATGATGGGGAATAAGAAAGGAAAAATATACAATGGCTTTTCTCCGGATAGGCTTCATTTTAAAGTCTATCGCTGGGCCCCACAGAGACTTGCCTCTGCTCCATTATTTCTTCAGCCCATTAGATCATTTAACAGCTCCGTATTAAGCCTCTCCCCGGGGCTGACATTCTAGCACAGGAAAGAGAGACAAGGAGGAATGAACGTGGGTTTGTTCCTGTCCTTGAGTGACTGTAAAAACCCTGAGAACTGAGTTCAGATCCTGTCTTTCCCTGTGGGCTAGCTACTTGGCCTTGCACAAGCTCGAACACCTCCCTGAGTCTCCAGTTCTTTGTCTCTAAACTACACTGAATTGTGTCTGTCTCACGGGAGAGAGGGAGGATTAAATGAGATATGAGTGAAAAGGATCTGGCATGCAGCAGATTCCAGATAAACCTCTGTTCTCTCCCTCCCTTTTCCTTTGCCTTGAAAGTGTTTTGCTGCGTCCTTCCCACAGCAATCACCTGAATTAGGCCAAACTGTTGCATTTGCTTTAATACAAATTGTGCACGATGGGACACTAATGTATTAAAATTAGGTGGGATGAGGGAGTCCTAATCCCAAAAGGAAACAAAAGTAAGGCTGTAGCATCTGAATGTTAAAGGAACTTCTTGGTTTTAGCTGGCATCCGTGCCACGGGGTTTTAAGACATTAGTTACAGCTTCACGGCTGTGCAGCTAATAATTCCATGGGAAATTAACGCTTTATTTGAAAAATAAGAAATAAATGGAAAAGTTTTAAAATACAAAGAGGTATGAGATCATGCAGTAGAGAGGACTTAGGGGGACAAATAGGAAACAGAACAGGATCTTAGTCTCAGCTCTGAGGCCAAGTGCTTGTGGAAAATCACTCTTGCTTCTGGGCTGGTTTCCTCATCGGTGAGATTCTTAAAGTCACTTCTAGTTCTTATAAGATTCTAGCGCACCTGCTATACAGAAAGATTATTTCAAATGCTGAGGAGCTGGTTCTTGTTTGGAGAACGCAACTCCAAAGGAGCCACACACCAAATGAACGAGAGGATTGGAAACACTTAATGCCCTTTATTCTAATATTCACCTTAGAGTCTTTTTAGTTTCTTTCTTTCCTTCTTTTTTCTCTCCTTTGGCTCTATTTCTGTTCCCTTATCTGTTGTCTGTTACTCTATTTGTTTTTTTGTTCTTTTCTTTCTCCTTCTTTCTCTTAGAATTAATCTCTGTTAATCTGTCCTTTTCAGTTGACCCCAATGTGGCATTGAGATATAATTAAAAATATGTGTGTTCTTAAAACTTACGAATGAATGATTATTTCAAACTCTTAACTTTTAGATTAGATGAGCTGAACATATTATGTGTTTCGCTCTTAAAAAGCTACAGTTACAATGATCATTGTTACCATCACTTTTTCTTGCTGTCCACTGATTTTTTTTCCCTTCATTGATATATTTTGCCTCCATTGATTTATGTACATTCCCATAACAAAGAAAAGAATAAAGATTAGTTCAGGTGAAGTTCACACCAGGGAAGGGGCAGATCCTTAAAAGCTTCCCATGAATTTATCGTATTTTCCCATTTATTTTATATTTTCACTATTAAAGTGGAGATGGCTTCTTGACCATAAAAAAAATTTCTCAGATAGATTTTCAATATAGTTTTCAAATCACATATTTAAAAGAACATATGATTTTCTGATATAAGGTGAACAAAATTTAAAAACTGTTAAAGATCTGAAAACAAATTACTAGGATTTGCTTAATTTTTGTTCTAGCTACTTTACAGTCCAAAGGTAAAACCATGCCCATGGCTGAAGCTGGCAGGGAAGGCCGGGCTGCTCCCTCCTCTTCAGTTTTCTATAAGATAATTTAAACTTAATTGCTTACTTTTTCTTCACAGTTTTGGAAGCCATCAGTCTGTCACCATCAGTGAACGCTTTGTTATCCCTTCTGTCTCAGATGCCATCTCCTGTTCTACCCTTCAAATCCCCAACACAATTTTGTCCTAGGAAACAGCTGCACATCTCTCAAGCCAAATCATCTCATCTTTGATGCCCGCGTCTAAGGTGAAATTGACCCTTTGGCATTATTCGAACGTTTCTTGAGCCCCCTCTGCATGCTGGACTTTCCTATGCTTCATGGTCTGAGTCGTGCCTGCCTCCTCCTCTTCCCGCCAGGCAGCAAAGACCAGAGGGAGGGTCGTGACACACTCCTTTCTCTGTATTTCCAACAGGGCCTGATTGGAAGAGGGGTTTAGTAAATTATCAAGTGAGCATGTCGGTTGCCCTGAGCTCGGGGAAGGGAAGACTAATAAAAAACACATATATGCAATGGAGATACTAATTCAAAATTGTGGTGACAGATGAATGAGCAGGGAAACACATCTAATAAGGGGACAAGAAGACAGCAAGTAGTGCTGGGGGACTGAAACACGGACCCCTGGGACCTAAGTGAATTTTGCAAGGAGTCCTCAGTAATTTTGCACTGGACCAGGTCAGATTTGAGGACTGGAGATAAAACTGCTTGATGAGAGGTATGAAAGGGAATCAACATTAATAATCGTAAGACTAACCTTCTGTGAATTAACTTGTCTAAACACCCCCAAACAGCTGGAGGTCCTACCACTAGCCCTGAGGCATAAAGAAATGGCTCTGGGCACTCAGCTAGTGAGTGGAGGAGGCAGGGTCTGAACCCAGGCTCCACACTTTGTCACTTAAGCTCTGTGCTCTACGATGGCTGTGTTCACCACAGAGACTCACAGTGGGGAGCAGAATGTGAGAGCTAGTATGTATAGAAATAATAATAATCTGAAGCCTGGAAAAACGCAATGGTTGCCTTGAAAAGAAGGGACTGACTAAGTATAGCATAAGTTTGAGCTAGCCCCGTTCCTCATTACACACACACACACACACACACACAGTTGCACCCCCTTTAAACCTTTACTCAAAAGTCAGTCTTTCCTGGAAGCTGCAAGGGTGGCATCAGTAATATACATGTAACCAGCTCCACTAAACAATAGTATTGGCTGGTGGGTATAGCTCAGTGGTAGAGCAGGTGCTTAGCATGCATGAGGTCCTGGGCTCAATCCCCCATACCTCCACTTAAAAAAAAAAATGTATTGCTGAGGTTTTGCATTTGGAGAATGTGACCAAAGCTAACCTTGGGCTTCTTAACTTAAACAGTTGCTTCTCCCACAAGGAGGATGAGGAGGAAGCAGGAAGTACGGCAGGGCTCCCACTTACCTAGCCAGCAGGACCCATGCTCAGAGACACTTGGAGTTACGTGGGAGAATGGTTTGTCCAGGATGTCTAGTGCCCTCTCCCCAGTATCCTTCAGCCAGCCTCAAACCATTGTGCTTTTCTTCCCCAGTGGAGCAGGGTTCCCAAAATGAAGGCCCCTTGCCCAGGGGGGCCCAGGAGGGCTTTGCTGCATCACCACCAAGTGGATGGAGGGCTGGGCATCCAGGGTGCTCTCAGGTGCGTACTCCTTACTGGGGTCCTTGCCTCGGCAGTCATACAGCACGCAGGAGATGAGGAAAACCAGGAGCAAGATGACGTAGCTCGCAATGAGGATGATCAGGTTCAAGGTGACCGGGTCCATCTCCAAGTAAAACTCCATCACGTCGCTGACGGTTGGGAAGTGGGTCTAGAGAAAGGTGGTGGGGCCAGTTTGGGGGTTGCCTGGAGCAAACCCTCGTCCATAGGAACAGCTACATTGGCTTGGGAATAAAAATACATTAATCCTCACTCTTCCGGGAGCCTCCCAGATTAAAGCTGCTTGGTTTAATAACTTAAGCTCTTGCTGTTAATACCACAGCCACCAAAGCACAGACGCTGTCTCTCATCAGTTCACCAATGCAGAGAGAGAAAGAGAGGGGTGGTTTATGTGTTACCAAAGTGTGGTAGGTAAGCAAGGGTTCCATATAATTTGGTGTCCAAACAGGCAGCTGTGGTGAGCAAAAGTCAGGGCTGTTAATAAGCACACTGGTAAAAGTTGGATTGTCCTGGGAAAATTGTGAAATATGGTCACTGTTTATATAAGGGAGGTTGATTTTTTATTTTCTTTTTATTAAAGTATAGCTGATTTTCAATATTATATTAGTTTCAGGTATACAATGTAGTGATTCAATATTTTTAGAGATTCTATGGCATCTAAAGCTATTATAAAATATTGGCTGTATTCCCTGTACTATTCAATATATCCTTGCATCTTATTTATTTTATACATAGTAGTTTATACCTCTTAATCCCCTACTTCTATCCTGCCCCTCCATGCTTCCCTCTTTCCACAGGTAACCACTAGTTTATTCTCTATATCTGCGAGTCTGTTTCTGTTTATTTACATTTATTCGTCTAATTTTTTTCGATTTCACATATAAGTGATATCAAACAGTATTTGTCTTTCTCTAACTTATTCCACTGAGAGTAATACCCTCCAGGTCCATCCCTGTTGTTGCAAACGGCAAATTTCATTCTTTTTTATGGCTGACCTGTGTGTGTGTGTGTGTGTGTGTGTATCTCACGTCTTCTTTATCCAGTCACCTGCTGATGGACACTTCCGCTGCTTCCATGTCTTGGCTATTGTAAATAGTGCTGCTGTGAACACTGGAGTGCATGTATCTTTTCCAATTAGTGTTTCTGTTTTCTTGGGATATATACCCAGGAGGGGAATTGTTGGACCATACGGTAGTTCTGTTTTTAGTGTTTTGAGGAGCCTTTGTAGCGTTTCCCATAGTGACGGCACCGGTTTACATTCCCACCACAGTGCACGAGGGTTCCCTCTTCTCCACATCCTCGCCAATGCTCATTGTCCGTGTTCCTTTTGATGATGACGATTCTGACAGGCTCGAGGTGAAGTCTCTTTGTGGTTTTAATTTACTTTGTCCCGATGATTAGTGATGTTGAGCATCTTTTCATGTTTGGAAAAATATCTTCTTCTGCCCATTTTTTTGTGTTTTTTTTTTTTTTTGATATTGAGTTGTATGAGCTGTTTATATATTTTGGATATTAACCCCTTGTCAGTCACATCACTTGCAAATATTCTTTTTCCATTCAGTAGGTTCTTTTTGGTTTGTTGATGGTTTCTTTTGCTGTGCAAAAGCATTTAAGCTTAATTAGGTCCTATTTGTTTATTTTTGCTTTGGTTTCCTTTGCTATATAAGCGAGGTTTAAATACCAAGTATCTATCTTTGGGGTGATTTGGTTCTTGGGAATGGATGTGTTTCTTTAATAAGCAGAACACACCCCGTGCATGACATGTTCACCCTTTCTGCCTCTATTGGTTGCCTCATTCATCAATTCAAAAATACTTTTTGAGCATCTCCTGTCTTCTAAGCACTGTACTACACAATAATAAAACAGAGAGCATTTAGTCCAGCAGGGGAGAGAGACATTAACAAATAATTATGTCACTGTTTAAAAACAACGGGAATAAGTTTATAAAGGACAAGCAGAAGGTGATAGATGAGCGTGTTCCAAGGTGGGTCAGAGAAAGCTTCCATGAGGAAGAGACATTTAACCTATGACCCGATGATAGGCAATATTTGGCCAGGTTAGGACAGGGAGGGAAGATTCCTCCAGCCACAGAGAATAGCATTCATGAAAGATCTGAGCAGAAAGAAGCCTGGAAAACTGCAGGAACTGAAAACAAGGGCAGCGTGACTGTGGTTGGGGAGCAAAGTGTGGGAGAGCGGGGCAGGGGTCAGACTGCAAAGGGAAGTGTGGGTGCTGTTCGGGGCTTTGGAGCTGATGCTAGAGCAATGGGCGCAACTGGATGGATTAATGCAGGGGAGTAACTGGACTGATTTGCATTTTAAAGAGATCATCTGGACTGCTGTGTTGCTGCAGGAAAATAAGCAAATTGAAAAGGAGATCAGATGAAAATAGAGATATCTCTTGATTTATAATCATCCTCCTGCCCCCGTGGTGGCCTGTCCCAGTAGGCACGTGACCCGGGCGGTTCTGAGCAAAAGGCCCCACACTTGGTTTAATGCCCTGCTGTCTCCATTTTGAAATTTTTAATCTTTCTTTTTGGATCTGGACTTACAAATTATAGATCTGACCTTGGTCTCCTATACGCATTTTTGGCCAAAAAGTACCACTTCTCCAAGAGCTAATGGGGCTCTTTCGCCACTCCAAGTTCAAGTCCAAAGGTTCCCAGAGGTCTGCTGGTGTCTCATCATTATTAGCTTTAATGACCTAGCAGCTTCCCATCCAGTCCTTTATGCCCAGCTTCCCTGGGAACCTGAGGGTTCAGTGTGGCTGTAGAAGGAGTTCCTATTGATTTCTCCAGATAAAATATTCCCTGATTCTGTGGTCCTGGACTAACCTGTGGAATTACAGCCAAGAAGGTGAATTGTTCTCAAACACTGCAGGTGTCGATCCAGCCCCATTGGAATCAACTGGACTTCTTGGGAATACAGATTCCCAGATCAACCCCAGATCTATTGAATTAGAATCTTTAGGGCTGGAGTCTGTGAATCTGCATCAGTGAAAAATCTTCGTGGATAATTTTGACATGCAACCAGGAGGGAGAATTGTGGCGTGGCGATAGAAGTATGAAAGAAGGATGTGTAGACAATGGGTCATCAGAGCAGTGAGTGGCCACTAAGAGATGTCATTGGAGGCATTCGACACAGACATCACACCGTCTGAGGTTCTGAGTCCAACAAGCTCAGATCATTCATTTTTTTCTAGAGAAAGTCCTTTGCCTGGTGGCTATTCACATTTACCAAGCTCGTAACAGACTGATGTTTAAAACAGAACACCAGTTTATTAAGTTACAGTGAAAAAAACAACCGTCAGAAGGTCCAGAGGGCTTGTGCTGGGATGACCAAAGTTTCTCGGCGAGCCCAGGATCTCAGACCGTGGAGTTGTCTGGTGCGTCTGTAAGTCACGTTGGTGCTCCCAGATCACCATAAGGCTTTCAGAGGCAGCATAAGGTACCAGGAGGCTACTTTCTTTTGCCCACTCTGCACTCCACATTCCTGACTTCTGAAGCAAACTGATGTCTGCACAGCACAGACAGTACTCGGGGGAGTTCTCTGATGACTTTAACCAAATGATACAAACACTTGCTGAAGCTGACTCTGAAATGAGGACTACATACGGGTTAGTCCACATTTAATTGAACTGAAACGTAAGCAGCAGCTCAGCTGGACCGAGTGGAGTTTCTGCCTCGGCTTCAGGGTTCTCTGTGCAGCGGTGATGAGCGGTGATCATGGTGGTTGATCCGGTCTGGTCACCTCTCTTCTTGTTTTGTCTCAGTTCTGCTGACTCCCCTGTGATGTCCCAGAATATCTCATTCAAGGCTATTGTCTTTGCTTCAGGATCTTATTACTATCTGCAGAGACTATTTTTGTCCTTGTATCTACCCGTGCTCAAAGGTCATTTCAAATCCAGCCTTGTGGAGGCTTTGCTTCCTTCCAGTGTGTTTGGTGAAGCGCTGGCTACCTGTTTTGTGAAATTAACCCCAGAGGCGGCTGCCTTCTTCAACCTGCAGCCCAGCATCACCAAAGCCTCTTTAAAGACATTTCCTCTTCTGCCATCTAGTGGCCAAAGCAGAGACTGCTAAATAAAGAAAACGACAATGGCCAAGCTGGGACGCTCTTTTAACTAGCAGGAGAGGGTGGAAGTAACAACAAGCCACGTTGCAGAACAACCCATTGAGGTATTCAGGACATTGTGATTCCTTCGTTCATTTACAAACATGTGTTCTGCCTTGTCCACTTACCATATGGCAAGCTGCTATGCGCTTTGGAGCTTGATGGAGTGATAAACACTGAAATGGTACTGTGTGCCCAGAACTAGGGAGCGAGCACCCATGAGAAGGGGAGGCATCCGCTGTATCTTAGGCAAGATGAGACAGAAGCTCAGAGAGGCAATGGAACTCTGATAGGCTCATTCACTCTCCCTTTCTCCCTCTCACCCTGCCACCTTTCTTTTCTCAGATATCAGATAGTCCCTGGACTCTCTGTGTGTACACACTTGTTCACAGCACAGCCCCTTTTGTCTGTTGACCTGGGATGTCACCTAATGATACCAGATAGATATGTGTTCCATGTAAATGCATTTCTAGGCAACTAGAGTTTGTTTGTTTCTTTAAAAAAATTGGTGAGGAGAAGTGGTTAGATGGATTGATTGATTGATTTTAATGGATGTACTGCGGGTTGAACCCAGGACCTCCTGCATGCTGAGAACGCACTCTGCCACTGAGCTATACCTTTTCCCCTGGAATTTATTTCTTAAAACACCAAAGTATGCTTGGATTTTTACCTCTTCTGGATAGGAGTTTATCTGCCATGACACAGTGCCTTACTTCCTCAACAAAATGCAACTTCCCCAAAAGTCTTAGTGTAGCTTTCATTTTCAATAACTTGAGAGGTGAAACTGCCACAAACTTACCAAGGAGGCACTGGAAGTTTATTTTACCATTGAGGACATTGAGGTTCAGGGAAGTGATTTGCTTCAAGCCAAGCAGGTGGTAAATGACAGAAATCAGACTGCAAGCCAAGTTTTGAGTTCTAATCTAGTGCATTTTCACTGGAGCCACTGACTAGATAGAGAGGAAGATGAAAGAACTCTGGATGCAACAGATGCTAGAAACATGAGAATGGTAATCATCATTAAAAAATGCTAACCATCTATATTTTCAAAAGTCCCCTTGACCTAAGAATTTGCACTAAGAGAGCATAACTCTACTTCCAACCCGCTGCCCCTCTCAACTTTTGTCAGAAACTAGTCAGTGGCTCATCTGGGAGCTTCTGGAAAAAACCTACCACACACAATCACAGACGACTGCAAGATACGTTTTTCTATCTGTACTAAGTTGAGTAAGTCTCCTTCCAAATTCATATCGTCTTAGAAATTCAGACTGTGACCTTATTTGGAAATAGGGTTTTCACCCATCTAACTGGCTAAGATGAAGTCCTCCTGGGTAAGGATGGGCCTTAAATCCAATGACTGGAGTCCTCATGAGAAGGTCGTATGAAGACACGGAGACACACAAGAGGAGAAGGCCAGGTGAAGATGGGGACAGAGACTGGGGTGAGGCAGCTACAAGCCAAGCCACGCCGAGGATTTCTGGCAAACACCGGAAGCCAGGAGAGGGGCATGGGTGGGATGGATTCTCTCTCAGAGCTTTGGAAGGAACCAAGCCTCATGACATCTTGATTTCAGACTTCTAGGCTCCACAACGGTGAGGGAGTACATTTCTGTTGCTTTGAAGTGACCCTGTTTGTGGCACTTCGTTACAGCGGTACTAGGAAATCAGTACACCTGCTCTCTGAGGCTTGGATAAAACCAGGCATGGCTTGGGGCAAAGTGGGAGATAAGCAGAGGTCTACTTCGGATACATCCCCCCATCCTCTCTTTTGGTATGTGCCCTTCTAGCTCTGGTTTTGGTTCCTGGCTCCTTCTGCTCAGATAGGGAGGTTCCATGGAGAGAAATGCCTGAGATGAAAGAAAATTCCTGTACACAACATTTGCTTCCATAAAAAAATAAACACAAGGCCTTCAGTTTAAAATAGCAATTGGGATCACAGAGAACTATATACAATATCTTATAATAACCTTTAATGAAGAATATGAAAATGAATATATGTATATATATATATATATATATATATATATATATATATATGCATGACTGGGACATTATACTGTACACCAGAAATGGACACATTGTAACTGACTATACTTCAATAAAAAATAAATAAATGAGATAAAATAGCAACTGGCTGGCAGCTCCTGACGTAGCCTTGTATATCTCCCCAGTAAAAGTCCTTGAAAGACACAGAAGAATACAAAGACCTACAAAAGAAATAAAGAGCATGTAGCAGGGAGTGATACTTTAAAGCTGCTAAGGCATTGCTTCTCCCCTCTTCCCTCACCCATTTCTCTTCCCCTTCATTGTCCAAGATTTCTAAATGTAGTGAGTCTCAGGAGAGATGCATCCTGGTCAAGTCAAATTCATCATTCTTGAGCCCCTTTGTAGACTTCTGTAAATGTATACTGAAGTCCATTGACTTAGAGCCAGGCATTGTGCAGAAAGCAAAGACCTTCTTTAATATGATAAAATATTAGCTTTGCGTACCAAGAGACTTATAAACATAGAATTTACAGCACAGCCCAAAATACAGGAGAGAGAAAGTGATGGATGTGAGCAACTTTCCTACCTATGGGAGTAGGAGTTGAGACGGGGATTCTAATGGGAGGTAACCAGAGCTCAGATGTCGATGTGCCCTTGTGAGGGGGCCCTGCCCTTCCCCGACACCATCTATTGGTGGAGAGACTGTAGAATGGCCCAGACCGGCACTCCAAAGCAGAAAGCTTTGGGATTTGAGTCCAGATGGTATGTCTCTGGGAGACTGTCAGATTCTTGCAGAGCCCTCAGTGCAGATATGACACTGAGCAGCAGCGTGCTGGAATAGCAGAGAACAATTTCCGAGAAATGTGGCTAACTGGACAAGCTGTCTTACAACTGCAGGCAATATCAAGATGGCCTAAGGAAAATAGCCAAGAGTTTCCAAGACTCCAAAGTGGGATTGAGGTGGAAGAGTTGAGAGATGTCTGATTGAAAAGGGCTTATAGTTCGAGCAAGGGCACAGAGTGAGCAGATCTGACAGCTGTGGGGCTGGAGGTCCGGGCACGAGCAGTGATGTGGCTGGTGCAGAGTCCGACGCCCAACAGCAGATGGGACAAGCCCCACGGCAATAGGGGACATTGAAAACAAATAAAAATATGTAGACTGTATATTCCTTCCCCAAAGCTGGGACAGTACCTAAAAATCTGGAACTTAGATGACCCCCAGAGAGAAGGTGGTAGGGAGAAAGGGATAAGGGAGAATCCAGAACTTGAATAAATATTTACTTCCCAAAGATGGAGCTTTAAACAAGAAGTAGCTGAGTTACTTTTTTTGGACATAGTTGAATTTTCACCATTGGCAGATGTGGGGACTTCTGAACTAATTTATTTTACTAACAGAGAAATGAAGGAAAATGAGATTTGTATATTTGATTCGTGGCTGTGAGTTATAGATGTATTCAAATAAGACTGAAAGACAACCTAATACCAGAATTTGAGTGACTGTCGACTCTCATTCAAGCTGAATTTAGCAGTATTTAGCCCTCACTGCAGGGCATAATCAGGACTTGCATTATGAAAAATAGAGAATGTTTAGGGATAGTTGGACATTTCTCGGACCAACCCCGCCATCTACCCCTGCATCATAGACCCAGGACACGTGGAACCTTCTCACTCTCCTCCCATCCTGAGCATCTTTCATCCAAGAGAAGTGAGTCGGGAAGGAGGGGGTGGAGGTGGTGCTGGCACCTTACATCATGGGAAGCTATTCTTCATAAGTTAGATATAAGGGTGGTCAGTGTGATGGTTTGACATATGTTATATATCAATTATACCTCAATGAAGCTGGGAAAAAGAAAAGAAAAGCAAAACTATTTTTTTTAAATAAAGGAAGCAAAAGATAAGAGGAACTTTGAGAGAAGTCACAATGGGCAGGAGATTAAGGAGGGGTCAGATCACAGGGATGGGTAAGCTACACTAGAGTCTGGATTTTCTCCTGGTTGCTGTAGGAAGCCGTCGGAGAGATGTAATAGAGTGACAGTGATCACATTTAATCTTGGAGAAACTCTCTGTGATTGATCTTCAGAGAATGAGGCATAGAGAGACGCGAGTGGGAGAAGAGAGATCGAGAAGGGCAGCAGTGTCATAGCTGAGATACGGTCGTGACATGGACCAAAATATTGATGATGATGTGATGAAGAGGCTTGGGTTTGAGAAATATCTGCTGCACTTGCTGAGGACTGGATCTAAGTGATGCAAGAAAGAGGATTTTGACCTGAGCAACTCAGTTGAAGTGGGTACCACCTATGGGGTTACCACTTCGGGACATGCACATGGCTGGTTTGGGGGTGGGTCAAGAGTTCTCCTCTGGATTAGTTAAATCTGAGATGCTGAAGGAGATAGCTGAATATCTGAGTGTGGATCTTAGTGGGAAGATCAGTGTTGCACATACAGATTTTGGAGTTGCAAATATACAGGTAGTATTCACAGTCATGGAACTGGGTAAGATGACACTGGGAGAAAGGGTAGGCAGGGAAGAGAAGAAGGTTTGGAACAGGATCCAGAGTATTTCAACATTTAGAGATTCAGCTGAGAGGAAGGAACACTCTTCAGTTTCAGCAGATGAAACTGAAGAGTGGCCAGTGAGGTAAGAGGTTAAGAGGCAAGTCAGGGAAGCATGGTCTCAGGGAACCTCTGGGGGAAGTGGGTGTAGAAAAGGAAGTAGCCAACTGGGTTAAAAGCTGCTAAGTGATTGGGTCATGAGAATAGGAAATCGACCATTGGTTCTGAGATCTTGATAAAAACTGAAGGAATTTTTCTTGGTTGGGGGGAGGGTGAGGGAGGGAGGGGTCACATGAGAAATGAGACTCCAAAAAAGCAGGTTGAGCAAAGAGTAGAAGGTAAGAAAGAAGAGGCAGTGAGTAAAGGGTATTTCAAGGAGCTCGGCTGTGACAGATTAAAGAGCAGTGGGAGTAGCTGGAGGCCAGTGTGGGAGGGAAAGACTGGTGTTTTTTCTTAAATTTGTTTTAGATGAGTGATAATAACACATGCATGTCAGCCAATGGGAACACTCCAGTTGTGAAAGGGCAGTTGATAACACAAGAGAAAAGGGGAGATTATAGGGGCAAGTTCTTTGAGCAAGATGGTGTCCAGTGTAAACCTGGAAGAACAGGTCCCAGCTGGGAGCTGGGGTAATTCCTCCATCATGTCAGAGAAGAAAAGGTGAGTTCTGAGTGGCTTTAGTAGTAGTGATGCAGGAAAATGGATGTGGCGCATGAGGAGGGCTGTGTCTCAAGTCTCAGCTGAGCCCTTGGGATGGGCCCCACCATGTGTGGGTCCTTGGCTTCACACAGGAAAGAATTCAAGTGCGAGCCACTGTTGAGTAAAAGTTGATTTATTTAGAGAGGTACATACTGCATAGAGTGTAAGGCAAGAGAAAGGCAAGGAAATGGTTGTGGGACTTGGGTGCTCAGGTTAAAGTAAAAGTAGGTACACACTCCACAGACAGAGTGCGGGCCGTCTCCCAAGAGAAGAGAGTGGAAAAGGCCACTAGGTGTGGTGTTGTCAGTTTTTATGGTCTCAGTAGCTTCATATGCTTACAGGTGGGACCATTCCAACTACCCTGGGGCTGAGATTCCCAGGAAATGGGCCACCGCCCATTCTTTGGCCTTTTGCGGTCATCCTTGGGACTGTCGTGGCGCCTGCATGCATGTCATCTATCACGCCATTACAATGAGCATATAATGAAGCTCAAGGTCTACTAGAAGTCAAACGTTCTTAATCCTCAAGGCCAACTAGGAGTTGAATCTTCCACCATTTTGGTGTTAAATTACTGTCATTCCTTTGGCTGTGCCCTGCCCCCTTCCAGCCTGTCTCAGTAGGAAGGTGAGGTTAGCTTTGTCCGATTCCTGAGTTTTGTTTTGTTTTGTTTTTCACTCAGGAATATGTCAAAGTCTGTAGCAGAGACTGGGTGAGGGATACGTGTGGTCTATTGAAAATAAGAGGTTGTGAAATATTTGGAGAAAGAGAAAACAACTGTCCTGGAGAAGCAGCAGGAGTGCTGGGCAGTGCTGAGTTGAGACTCATCATCACAAGTTTAAAGTGAGACAGTTAGCTCAGAGTTGGCAGACAGTTTAGGTAAGCAGATTGGAGGCTTAATCTGGCAAATAAAATAGAAGGTAGGACCAGGAAGGGTGTTAGGGAGGAGATGATTCTAATACTAGATCAAAGCTTCTAAGCTGGAGGGAAATGAGGTCAGAAGAAGGGTGGAGTAGTGATCAATGGTAGGGTCAGGGCAGTGGTGGTCCCTGTGTGGCCCACACAGGGTTGGAGCAGAGAATTGAGTCCATGTGCTGGGAGGGTAGGAGGTGGTGGGTGGAGAGGAGCTTGACTGATGGAGATTTTGGAGGGTGTATAATTATTGGTGATGACAAGATTCAGGGAAAGCCATGAGAATATGGATGACCCAAGTGATGTGAGGGGCACATCCTCTCAACCGAGTAGTAAAACATTTTCAGGAGCAGAGGACTTGTTGAAATTGCCAAGAGTAAGAATGAAGAGGAGAATGAAGCCAGCGGAGTGCTAAAACCCTTGATGATCAGGGGGTGGTCAGTAGGTGCCCAGATGATGTTAAAAGGAAGAGGTGTCTGGTGGTCAAGTCTGATGGATACAGGGGAAAAATCTTTTTAGAAGTAGCGATGCAGGGTAACAAATCACCTACTTAAAGTGCAGCCTTGAAGTATATGTAGTTGTATTAGTTTCCTGCGCTTCTGAAACAAATTAATACAAACTTTGTGTTTGAAACAACAGAAATTTATTCTCTTATGGTTCTGGATGTCAGAAGTCCAAAGCCAGTATTACTGAGCCAAAATTCAGGTGTTGGCAAGGTGGCACTCCCTCCAGAGATTCTGTAGGAGAATCTGCTCCTTGTCTCTTTCGTCTTTTGGAGACTTGTGGCACTCCTTGGCTTGTGGGCTCATCATTCCAACCTTCAAAGTGAGCATCTTCAAATCTCTTTCTCTGCTCTGTCTTCACATTACCTTCTCCTCTGTATATGTATTAAGTCTACTTTTGCTTCACTCTGAGCAGGATGCATTTGATTGCATTTTGAACCCACTCAGATAATCTAGGATAATATTTGCTTCTCAGGATCCTGAATTTAATGGCATCTGCAAGAATTGCTGTGTAAGGTGACATTCACAGGTTCCAGAGATTGGAATGTGGATCTCTTCTTGGGAGGTCATTTTTCAACCTGCCACATGGAGTATGGGGGAAAACAATCAGCTTTTGTTTGAGAAAGGTGGTGGGGAACAAGTGTCTTCAGAGACAGATAGTCATTTTTCAATAAAATAATACTAGTTAGTAATAATAACTGTAATAATTTTTACTAAGTAAAAATTTACTAAGTCAATTTACTTAGTAAAAATTATCTTGAGTTAGTATCTCTGACTGTATGAACAAAAATCAGGGAAGAAAAAGATGACAAGAACGATGCTAAATTCTTCATCTTAAGTAAGAAAACCTCAAGTTACAACTTCTTAACTTCAGCAATCAGAAAACAATTTTGTAGCTTGCTGTTGGAAGTATTGACAAGAACTCTTAGGCAAAAGTAATTGCACCAGGCTAGTCACCCACTTTGAGAGAAAGCAAATTTTATCACTTTCCTGGTCTGCCTTCCTGTCTTCTGCTCTCTTTTCCTTTTCTGGTTAGAAATGCTTCACATGCATGATGACAGTCTGTATTTCTTTATCTGAATATCATACCATCTGGAGGCATTCTGCATCCCTTTTGGCTTTGGACTTTTTATAACCTGTGATCAGGGTATAGATGGTTAAAGATGCCTGCTTTATCCAGTTTCCCATGTAAGGATTTATGTAAGGTTCGTGTTCATTTTTTTTGATGTGTAGATTGCATTTGGGAGGACGTGCATGGATTTAAGTTGTATACTTGGCTCCAAGATGTAACTGGAACTTTGGCAGGATGCCAAAAGCAACCAAGAGGAAGTTATAAGCACCAGACGGAATAACAGAAAATCTTGGTGGTTCTGCATTCAAAACATATCAAGCATCTAAACCTTTCTTACTATCTTCACTGCTTCTACTTTTGTCAAGCCACTGTTACCTCCCAGCTTGACAAATGCAACCAGCCAGCCTGCTCACTGCTCCCCACTCCCCACACCCATCCTGAGATGCAGAGATTATCCTGGATTCTCTGAGTGGATATGCAATCAAATGTATCCTAAGAGTGAGGCAAAAAGAGATTCAAGACATGTACAAAGGAGAAGGCAACGTGAAGATCGAGCAGAGAGAGATCTGAAGATGCTCGCTTTGAATACTGAAGTGACATGACCACAAGACAACACAACCTGTTCTCAACACAACCGCAGGTGTGAGCCTTTAAAAATGCAAATCAGATCGTGCTTCTCCTTTGATCAAAACCTTCTAATGACTTCTTATTTCACTCCAGCAAAAGTCAACATCCTTACAATGACAGTGAAGAACTGCTCAGGGGGCCTGACCCACCCCTCCTCTCATTTCCAAGCACTTCCCCCTCCTTTGTTCTGCTCTGGCCTTGGTGGTGTGCCTAGCCACTCCCACCTCAGGTCGTCCCACCCCACATTCTGTTGGCCTGAACTGTTCTTTCTCCCATTATCTGCATGGCTTGTTTCCTCAAGTCATCGCTAAGATGTGACCTTAGGAAGGGGGCTTGCCATGACCACCCTTAGAAAACTGTCACCCTTACTGTCCAGGGTGCTCCCTTCTTCCTTCTTCTTCCTTCTTCTTCCTTCTTATTATTCATAGCACCTGTTCACACCTGACACACTCCAAGCGCCAACACGTATTATGTCAGATGTATATGGCGCCCCCACTGGAAAGCATGTGTCACAAGGGCAGACAATTTATTCCATGTATGGCTGGATCCTGGCATAACTGCCCAGAACACGGCCCGCTGGGGGCACTAGGGACGTATCAGGATGGATGAATGAGTGAGTCATTCACAAGTACACCTCTTGCCTTTCTTGCTAAAGTCTCAAACTGTCCATTATGATGTAAGGGTCATGAAGAGAGACTTCCTTGACAGGGGACTGGAGAAAATAATATAATGAGGAGAAAGGTCCTAGCCTGGGGTTGTGGGTTGGATTGATTGTGTTCCCCCCAAATTCAGGTGATGAGGCTATAACCCTTAGAACCTCAGAATATGACTGTATCTGCAGACAATTTCCTTAAAACGGGGATTAAATGAAAATGAGGCCATTAGGGTGGGCCCTAAGACAGTATGACGGTTGTCCTTATAAGAGTGGAAGCTTGGACACATAGGGAGACACCAGGGATGTGTACACAGAAGAAAGGCTGTGTGAGAACCCAGGAAGAAAGGGACCATCTATAAGCCAAGGAGAGGAGCCTCAGGTGCAACCAAACCTGCCAAGACCTCGGTCTTGAACTTCTGGTCTCCTGAATCGTGAGAAAAAAATTTCCTTTGTTTAAGTCCTCCAGTCTGTGGTATTTTATTATGGCAGCCCTAGTGAGTGACTCCACCTAGCTCCAGGGAAAAGTGACCATTTGGTTTGGCTTGGAAATGCCTGGGTGCCCTTGTATCTATGAAGCCAAAGGGGGAACATGAGCTCATTGAAGGTTTCTACAGTTCTATCCATTCAGAGAGTTCTTTGTTACTAAGAGAGAGAGATGTTCTACTTGGAGCAGTTGTGTAAGGCTAGATTGACTTCATTTATTTATCTATTTTTATTTATTTATTTTTTAACATTTTTTATTGATTTATAATCATTTTACAATGTTGTATCAAATTCCAGTGTAGAGCACAATTTTTCAGTTATACATGAACATATATATATTCATTGTCACATTTTTTTCTCTGTGAGCTACCATAAGATCTTGTATATATTTCCCTGTGCTATACAGTGTAATCTTGTTTATCTATTCTACAATTTTAAAATCCTGTCTATCCCTTCCCACCCTCCACCTCCTTGGCAACCACAAATTTGTATTCTATGTCCAGGAGTCTGTTTCTGTTTTGTATTTATGCTTTGTTTGTTGGTTTGTTGGTTTGTTTGTTTTAGATTCCACATATGAGTGACCTCTTATGGTATTTTTCTTTCTCTTTCTGGCTTACTTCGCTTAGAATGACGTTCTCCAGGAGCATCCATGTTGCTGAAAATAGCGCTATGTTGTTGGTTTTTATGGCTGAGTAGTATTCCATTGTATAAATATACCACCTCTTCTTTATCCAGTCATCCGTTGATGGACATTCAGGCTGTCTCCATGTCTTGGCTATTGTAAATAGTGCTGCTATGAACATTGGGGTTCAGGTGCCATCCTGACGTAGGGTTCCTTCTGGATATATGCCCATGAGCGGGATTCCTGGGTCATATGGTAAATCTATTCCTAGTCTTTTGAAGAATCTTCATACTGTTTTCCACAGTGGCTGCACCAAACTGCATTCCCACCAGCAGTGAAGGAGGGTTCCCCTTTCTCCACAAGGCTAGGTTGACTTTAATACTTCCATCCTGAAGTCATGAAGGATCCACCGAGAGGCAGACCACTGCCACCACAGTCCTCACTACCGTCACTTATTCTGACTGAGGGTCTGCCACGGGCCAGGTTCTCTTCTAACAGCTTTGAGTGCACGGAGCCATCCAATCCCCATGATTGCTCCACGAGGGGTTATCACTTCATTTTATAGATGAGAAAACTGAGGCACAGAGAGGTGGAGAAAGTTGCCCACGGTCATACGTTTTAAGAGACAGAGCCAAGGTTTGAAACAGGCAGTGGCTCTGAAGCCTGGGCTCTTAACTCTTGCCCTTCACCTCCTTTTATATATCCTTCCCTGTCTTCAAAAGGCTTTTTCTGCACATTTAGATTGGCTAGTCAATGGCCTACAAAGGCAAGCTCTTAGCTTAGCTTTCTATTAGCACCAACCTACCTTTCTAGCTTTATTTTTTATTATTCACATACTTATAGAAAAATTGAATCATCCCTTGTCTCTTAACTTTTCCTTGCTCCCTGCCCCTTCCCCCAGGTCCTTGCTTTCTTGATCTTTGCTTTTTTTTTTTTTAAAGGTCATTCTAGTTTCCCATAGTGCCTTCTGTCCGAATTCTTACCTACATTATCCTTATCTAGAATCTACTCTTTTTTTTTCTTTTTTCTTTTTTTAATTGAACTACAGGCAATTACAATGTGTCAATTTCTGGTGTACAGCACCATGTCCCAGTCATGCATATACACATATATATCCATTTTCATGTTCTTTTTTATTAAAGGTTAATATAAGACCTTGAACATAGTTCTCTGTGCTACACAGAAGAAACCTTTTTTTTAAAATCTATTTTTATGTACAGTGGCTAACATTTGCAAATCTCAAAACTCTTAGATTTATCCCTTCCCACCCCCTTTCCCCAGGAATCATAAGATTGTTTAGTCTATTTCTGTTTTGTAGATGAGTTCATAGTATCCTTTTTTTTTTTAGATTCCACATATGAGTGACATAATATGTCATTTTTCTTTCTCTTTCTGGCTTACTTCACTTAGAATGATGATCTCCAGGTTCATCCATGTTGCAGCAAATGGCATTATTTCATTCTTTTTTATGACTGAGTAGTATTCCATTGTATAAATATACCACAACTTCTTTATCCAGTCATCTGTTGATGGACATTTAGGTTGCTTCCGTGTCTCTTGGCTATTGTATATAGTGCCACTATGAGCATTGGGGTGCATGTATCTTTTCAAATTAGAGTTCCCTCCAGTTATATGCCCAGGAGTGGGATCATAGGATCATATAGTAAGTCTATTTTTAGTTTTTTAAGGAATCTGAATACTGTTTTCCATAATGGCTGCACCAGACTACATTCCCACCAGCACTGTAGAAGGGTTCCCTTTAGAATCTACTCTTGAAGACCAAATCCAAATCCTACCTCCCTCGTAAGGTCTTACATTAACTCTCATTTCTGAAAATTTCATCACACGTACTACTAATTTGGGGATGAATCATGCACTTTTTAATGAAAATTCTTCTATTGATGGCTCAATAGTCTGTATAAATATTCTCAAAGCATAACTTTCTACCAGTTTTATGTCCCATCTTCAAAACAGATTTAATTCATTGAGGGCAGGAATAAAATACCTTCTGCATATGATATGTTGAACATAATGAAAATAGAGATATATTGATCTGCTTTGACTTGGAAAGAGTCAAGATAGGAGAAGGAAGCAATAAATATAGTCATTCTGATTAGTAGCTAGCACCACGCTGAGTGCATTATGTACATTAGCTCACTTATCCCTTACATTGTATAAGTGCTGTCTGTAAGTACTATCACTATCCCCATTTTATAGATGAGGGAAAAGAATCTTAGACGTACTGTGTAGTTTGTCCTGGGTGACACAACTTGCAAATGTTGGTGCTAGCAGTCAGAAATGTGATGGGCTAACATGAGGGATTTATAATCAGGAGGAATTTGAACAGAGTGTGTCATAAAAAGGGAGAACATGAAATGACCACCAAAGTTCTGGTAGCCATAGCCTTGAATTTCATTGTTCCCCAAGATCTGTGTTCCTTTTGGGGACACAGCTAGACTGCCACAGTTAGGTGTGGTTTGTGCCTGAGCTCTGGCCAGTGGGATGTGAGCACAAAGGATGGAATTGTCTTGTCTATTCCAGAAGGGGACACAGGTGGAGATAATGATGTGGCCCTGAAGGATGGCAGAGCCACAATATGGAAGGAACCTGGTCCCTGGATCACCATGCAGTGTGCTGCCTGTTGGGCAGGAACACCACCTTGAGACAGTTCCATAAGCAAGAAAAGAGCTTACTTGCGGGGGGAGAGGGGGATGGGCTACTTGTTACTCCTGCCTAGTTTAACTAACTGTTACACTCTAGTAATTGTCAAGACATCTGTCAAGGGAGTGAGGGTGCTCTCAAACCATCCTGGTACTGAATAAAATATCTGTTGTGGAGTAAAGCTGAGCTTAAAACATCTCTCACTCAGCAATTAGCAGCCACTATTTCACATATGGTGGGGGTGATATTAGTAGTGTTTGTTCAGTCAACTGTGGCCTCTGATCCATTGTGCTATGAGACAGTTTTAAGTAAAATGAAGCAAACTGGAGAATAATACCTTTCAAAGTTATGAGGAATAGACATTTCCCATCCGCCCCTAAACTGGGAGCCCCTTGGTCCACACACGTCAGGTTCTCAGGCTTCTGAACTGAAATGGTCCATACCACAGCAAATACTTTATAGAACAATAGAGAATTTGTAAAGCGCCATAAAAAGCCAAATGACAGTACTTTTTGTTATCTTAGTCAGTAGTTTAAACATAAAAACTTCTGAAAATATTTTGAATATTGATACAATTAACCCTGGTTGAAGTCTTGGAAAGAATTTGATATTTTTCTGTCCACTCTCCCCTTGTCCTTCCTTCTTTCTTTCCTTTTTATCAGTTGACACATTTATTGAACCTCTGGCCTGCGGCCATATTCGGGCTTGGCCTGGTCTCTTTCCTCAGGGCGGGCGGCTGCAGTCTCCCTCGCTGACAGTAGAGGGCACCAGAGGACAACAACCGCGCCTAAGTCAGATCTGCGGTCCCATCTTCCTTCACATCTGGTTTTTGGATGATAATGGAGTTTTCTCATTTTCCACTTCTTTATACCACTGTGACTTTTTTTGGCAACAGCTGAGAAAATTAACTGATTTCTCCCACATGACCACTCATAGTTTGCACCAACCTTCCTTCTCTCTGCTCTTCACACTCTTATCCGTTTCCAGATGTTTTTTGCTCCATAAAGCACTTGCTAGATGGTCTGTGGGGAGTGTCCAAACCCCAGGACACCACAAGTTTCAGAGACCCCCTCCTGCCTCTTCTCAGATGTAGGGCTCACGTAAGATCACTGTGTGGAAAGCCTGAAAAATTAAATCATTTGGAAAGAAGATATATCCTCTGAATCCCATAATACACTCAACAAGCATATTTTGGTTGATGTGTGGTTTGGCAGATTTGTAGTTTAAAATGGTGGTGGGCGTGTGTTGGAGGGCTGGATTGGGATTCTGCTGCGTTTACATTATTTACTTTCTCAAATAGGCTTTTTATTGCCAACCAAACATGGGAAAAAGAGAGAGAGAAAATTATCTGGGCCAGTTATCTCTGGCTGCGATGGAAAATTGAGAGACCAAAGCTGCCACGGCCAGAAAGGACATTTTTTCTTCCAGTAGGGATTCTCTGATGCATTCAGAGCCTTTAACTCCTGCGAACACAGTCTAAGTACAAGCATTCTGTATTCGGCCAAGATACAATAAGCCGTATTTTTTCAGAAGTCAGGGCATGTCAGGAAAGGAGAGAGGATGGTCTCCCAGGGCAGTTCAATAACTTTCTAAACGGAGGCTCAGAGGCTTAAGCTCACTCAGCCTGTTGAACTTTAATTCTCCTCAGTCTGTGGCTCTTTCTCCCACATCTTGCTGTATTGTTAACTAAGGTAACCTGTCAGGGAAATCATATTCTCTTAGAGTTGCCTGAAGCTGCAAGTAGGTGTTTCTCTTTAGAAATTTATATCTCTATCTGTCTCTCTCTTTCTTGGAAAGAAATGCCTCATGTGACCTCTTACCAAGAGAGGGCACCCTCTGAATAGAAATTTTCCCTTCTAGACCGTCTTATAGTCAGAAAAAGCAGACCAGCCCTACATTGATCCCTGGAATGGAAACTACCAATGTAGGTTGGAAAACCTTGTATCTAACCTCAGAAAGCACTCCGCTTAGTAGGGAAGGCAGGGACCAGGCTCTGCCTACCTGCCCCAGGAGACTGGTACCCGGTTCCTCCCGCAATGTGTCTCCACAGCTTCATGTGTGTGCTCATGCTGGCCTCTGCCTGAGATGCCCTTTCCTTTCTTCCTCCTCTGGACAATTCTTAGCCATGGGTCAGAGTCCTAAATCGTCCGTTTCACATTTCAGACCTTCTCTCCTTTGTACCCCAGAACTTTTCACATTCCAGGGTTAGACTTATATTGTTTATTATTTTAGTGTGCCACGTTATCACATTTTTATCCTCAGTGCCTAGTCCAATGGGGGGGGGCCATAAGAAATACTGGACAATGCTCTTACATATATGAACACACACATCAACACAATTATGATTTTTTACCAACTTGGATATCATCATAGATGGGTAGGATTATCTGAGGAAGTCTTAAGCTTATAGCTTAATTGGTTTTGCTTTCATTGCTAAGATATTTCAAAGAACATGTAGTTTGCACATACAGAAATGTTGGCAAAAGAAAAGGACTGTTATCCAAAATGTACAATGAACTCTTAAAACTCCACGCTAAGAAAACAAACAACCCAATTAAAAAAAATGGGTCAAAGACCTTAACAGATAGCTCACTAAAGAAGATACACAGATGGCAAAGAAGCAGATGAAAAATTCCTCCACATCATTTGTCTGTAGGGAAAAGGAAATTCAAACAACAATGAGATACCACTGCAAATCTATTAGAATGGATGAAATCTGCAACACTGACACCACCAAATGCTGGTGAGGATGTGGAGAACAGGAACATTCATTCATTGCTGATGGGAATGCAAAATGGTACAGCTAGATTACTTGGGAAGACAGTTTGGTGGTTTCTCACAAAACTAAATCTATTCTTAGCATACAATTCAGTAATCATGCTCCTTGGTATTTACCCAAAGGAGTTGAAAACTTATGTCCACACAAAAATCTTCACATGGATGTTTACCAAAACTTGGAAGCAACCAGGATGTCCTTCAGTAAGTAAATGGAAAAATAAACCAGTGTCTCCAACAGTGGCATACTATTCAGGAGTGATGTCACCAAGATGGTGACATAGGTTTTTCCTGACTTCATTCCCCATCACAAGAAGGACAACTAACAAAGATTCATGGGTAAGACATCACCAAGAGAATCCTGGAACTTGAGGCTGAGGCTGAAGCACCCCCTGTACCACTGTTACCATGACAGACCCATTAAGAGGGAGAGGGAGGAGCTATAGGCTGCTGGCATGGCCCCCCAGATTGCTTCAACACGACACCCAGGTCATCCCTCAGCCTGTGATTCCTCCAGTGGGAAAAGAGAGGCAGGAGGGACATCCAGCCTCGCCCCCAGGCATTGTGGGTCACTTCTTGGGAGCCCCCATGGGGACTGCAGGGGAATCTGCAGGGCATGAACCCAGGGAAAGTGACTGTGATGAAGAAGCAGGAGAAACTTGCAACAACGAGTTCTAGGATCTTGGCCGACCCAGCTCCTACCTGCAGAGCCCAAGTGGTATCGCAGCCAGCAGCTGCAGAACCAAATCGGTGGTTCTTACCAATGTAACTCTCGCCTGGCCCACTTCTGTGTATAGTTCTGGAATATTATTCAGTGCTAAAGAGAAATGAGCTATCAAGCCACAACAAGACATGGAGGAACCTTAAATGCGTGCTACTAAATGGAAGAAGCTGATCTGAAAAGGCCACATAGGATATGATTTCAATGGCATGACGTTCTGGAAAAGGCAAACCTATGGAGACAGTGAAAAGGTCCATCATTACCAGGGGCAGGGGTTGGTGGACAGAGGAGTAGGTAGAACACAGAGGAGTTTTTAGGGCAGTGAAAATACCCTGTAGGAAATTACAAGGATGGGTATATGTCCTTACAGATTTTTCTAAACCTATAGAATGTGTAACACCAAGAATGAACCCTGAGGTAAACAATGGGCTTGGGGGTGATTGTGATGTGTCAGTGTAGGTTTATCCTTAGTGGAAAAGGTACCACTCTGGTGAGTGATGTGGATAGTGGGACAGGCTCTGCACGTGTGAGATCTGGAGGTACATGGGAGATCTCTGTAGCTTCCTGCAGATTTTATTATGAACCTAAGACAGACAGGGAAAGGAGAAGGAAGGAAGGAAAGAAAGACAGAAAGAGAGAAAGACTTTTTTTTTTAATAAAGAAAGAAAAGTAGCTAAAAAGATTTGGACAAAAAAACCCAAGACACCTGGGTAGAATTTAAGCTCTGCCACACACTTCCTGTGTGACCTTGGGTGTGTCTTAACTTCTGTGGATTTTAGTGGCTGCAGTCTCACTTTTAGTGATTCTTTCAGATGTTTAATCTGGGTCTCCTCTAGCGCTATTTAAAATCACATGAAGAAGAGCTCACTGATATTAATATTTATTCTGAAGAAGAAAAGGAAATATTGGTCAGAACCATCCTTTTCATGTTTCCTCTAACTGCAGTACACAAGAGATATTCAGACACAGATATTAAAAACAGAGTATGTTTAATTTTTTTAAAAGGCTAGTTGGTTTTGAAAATAATCAGCTGAATTTCCCAGTGAGTCATAACTAATTTTCCATTAAAAGTACTTTATACAATATTTAAACCTAACTTTTCTTCCTAAATAAATTAGCACATGTAGATACAGCCTAGCTATAGGAGATGAGTCATCACTGAGGACATCGTGGTCCACCTTGTTGAGTCAACTGAGACTGTTTCCAAGGTCAGTCGTAAAAGACTCCAAGGCAGCCCTTTGGGGATGAGGTGTTTAACTGATAACTCATCAAACTGAAAGCTGAACTCTCCCCCGAAGCTGGAGGGAAGCAAGAGAAACAAAATGAGAGAAGTCTGATTTAAAAACAACAAAGCTGCAGAAACCCTTCACAGGAATCTCTAAACTCCACTGAGATTTGGCAGAAGATCATTTGGATGGATTGCATGTAAAGATGTTAGCAATACAACTTGGCTTTCCAGAGATCACCCTGGGAAGTGAAAGTCAGTGGTGGTGCACAAAGGTGGGGGTGGTGGAGGGGCAGGGTGGGGACTCCAAATCACTCCAGCTCAAGGATGTGAAGTTAGTGTTGCTTTCTGAACCCAGAGCCTCAGATTGGAATTGACTTTATCCCTTCGCTTCCATTTACAGACCGAGCCCAGGGGTCCTTTGACAGTCCAT
Source organism: Vicugna pacos (assembly GCF_048564905.1). NCBI lineage: Eukaryota > Metazoa > Chordata > Mammalia > Artiodactyla > Camelidae > Vicugna > Vicugna pacos. The sequence continues at coordinate 16,370,326 of NW_027328742.1, read as the reverse complement.
ATTTTAGTAGGGCAGAAAAGGTTTTCTGTTTAGTAATTGGAGTGGGAATCTAAAGGGTTGTAAAACTGATGAATGCAGATGGCTCCAAGAGGCAGTTAAAAATTCAGGAAAGCAGAAAAAATTGCTTGGATGTAGAACTCCTCACTTGGGAATGGTCCAGGAAAAAAGAAGGGAATTTTTTTTTAAACCCTTTTCCCTTAGGCAAGTTTAATGGTAGACATAGGGAGACAGGTTCAGGAAATAAAACAGAGGTATCCCAGTTGGCTCTGGCCAATAATAGTGATATAACTTTCCCTGCTCCCCCCCCCCCAGTCATCATCACAGCTCAGATCTTCTGGATTTTCAGATTCTGTTTCTATCTCCTTCCAACCCATCCTTCTAAAGCAGCACATCTTCCTCACTCTGGTCCCTATCAAGCTGGATCTCCATCGTCCATAGATTAAAGGCATAGCTTCCGAGTCATGTAAAGACCTTCAGAATCTCAGCACTGCCTCCCTCTTCCTTTTCTCCTGCCAATTTCCCCACACATGAAGCTTCCCATTGTTTCCTGTTCAAGTGCTGGTTTCCCGGAGGCCCATGCCCTCACCTTCCTGCAATGCCTTTTCCTGTGGGTTGGGTGAGCTCCTATGAATTCTTCAAAACTTGCTCCAGCTGTCACTTTCTTTTGGACTTTTTGCATCTCCCCAAGCCAGAGTTCTTTACACCTCCTTGCATTGTCTTAGCGTAGTGTACACACAGGCCTCCATTTTTGTTTTCATTTCTCTTTCCTGAGCTGAACTGTGACCATTTAGTATTTATCTTTGTGGTCCTGCTCCTAGCAACACATATTTGTGGAATAAATAAATTTCTTGTTACTTAACTGTTGATAAACGTAACCTTTGATAAAGTGGGAATGTTATTTCATAATGGCTGCACACTGAGAGAAATAAATGCAGAAGGAAAAAAAAAACACTTAAACTACTTTTCCCTTTGGAAGCCAATCCTGTTTTGTACAGGCTACTTTTATTCTGGTCACCTATCAGTACTCAGCCACTGTTTTACATAAACATAGACTTGTAGGAGACATAATTGTTTAAGAAGTTGAAGGCAACCATAATAATAAGTTAAGAAAACACAATAGTCCTGAATGGGACCCGAGCAGGACCTAAACAAATCAGACAATGGAAAGATAACATTCAAGACAATGAGATGACGTTCAGAGATATTTGCCATCATGTGGAAGAAGTATCTATCCATTGTGCACGGGGAGGTCATTCATAGGTAGCCCAAGGCTCAGTTGTGTGTATGACCTAGTCCCCTCACCTTCTGTTTTCATTTTCACTGCTATGGAAAATGCCACCTGTGGATTTTTGTGGAGTCTCCCTGTCTTCGTCCATGCTGTAGTCCCAGACATTGTTCTTCGCTTCTGCTCTACTTTCTTTTTCTCTCTTATTGAAGCTTCGCAGGAACGAAGGGACCATATCAACATAGCACCATATAGATGACACCATATCGACGTGAAAATGAGCGTTGCATATCATTGTCCTAAAATACCAATATGTTATTGGCTGGCTACATGGAGGTGATGTGGAGGGCTGGCCTTCCTTTCCGTGGCTCAGACATTCTGTTTATCTTTTCTTATCATCCTGCTTGGGTTTCCTGCTGAGACCTAAAGTCCTTCCCACTTAATTGCGTAGAACGATTCACTTCTAATTTTTCATATCCTTCCAGATTATGGCCTGAGGTGGGGCGGGCGTTCACAGTGAGGTTCAACACAATGAATATATGTTTCTAAATGAAGAGCATCTCCTCTGATCTGATGCTACTCTGCAGGTAGGCACAAGAGACCACAGTCTGTTCGAAGTAGTAATTTTCTGCTTCTGGGTAACCAGAGAAATAGTTGCTTTCTAGGCCCAGAATTTTCTAGAGCCAAAAACGTGAAAGCCAAGAAGGCCTGATTTGGAAGCAGTATTAGAACTCAGACAAACAGGATATATCTATGTCTTTTCTTTTTCTTTTTTCTTTCGTCCATGTTTTCAACAGTTGATCTACATGCTATGAAATCCAGCTGTGTAAAGGCTACATGGGAAGCTATTCTTATAGCATGAACACTGGCCATGACCCCAAAATGAGTCCGATGCTTCCTGCAGGCTTTAGTTAGCCCTACTCCTCCTTATTCAATAATGCTTTAAGTCTATCCAGTTTAATTATTTACTTTCAGCAAAATTGAACTTAGATGTCTCAAAATATGATCATTAAATATATTCAGCTTTGATTACAATTACAGATTTGTCCAACACACCTCATCAAATTTATGGTTTCTAACAGTCAAACATATTAGCAATAGGACATCCATCCATAACTAGCTAGTCTGTTTTTAAAAATATTGAGAAGTAATACAAATAATTTTAAAAAGCCATAATTAATTGAGTATTCCTGTTTGCCAGTCACCCTTCTAAGCCCTTTGTGAGTAATAGCTGCCTCACCACAACCCTATGAGGTAGGTACAGTTAGCAACCCCATTGTGCAGATGAGGAAACAGAGGCACAAAATGTTCACTAACGTGTCCCAGGAAGGAAGGCATCAGCAGGTGGTCTATTGGGTGACATTTGGCCTATGGGTTTCATGTTGGGTTTTTCTATTCCAAATGAGATGAAGAGACTAAGATCCACAGAAGTGGAGATGTTGTAAAGAATTGGACTCACATCAGTTGACATCATTTTGGTGCATTTGGCATTATAGTACCAGATCTGAAAAGCTTTGGAGTTTCAATTTTTGAAGAAGGGGTGTGTTTTGCAGCTCTCTGGAAGTAGTCAACAAATGGCAGCCAAGGTATTGCAGTGGCCATTTGAGTCATCTGTTACTAGGAATATTTTGCCATTGTTTTCAGAAAAGAAGTAATTATTATGTATTAACCTGTGACTGATTCAGGAATGCCATTGGTCATTACAATAAAAAGTTCCACTGCTATGACCCTTTGTTAACCTTAGAAGTGTGGTTTATCATTCTTGTTATATAATTAAGCTTAAACTTTATAGAACAGAGAATGGCATGGAAAAGAAGACAAAATTTCTAAATGTGCAATCATCTTTAATAATCTGGGCTCTCTGACAGCAAGCCACTTTCTGTCTGAGCAAATGACAAGTTAATTTAGAAAAATATAGAGCCATCAAAAAGATCTTCTCATGACAAATTTTCAGTTCAGTTGAAAAAAAAGTCAATTTAACAGTAGCAAATTTTTTTTGTTCTTAATAATAGAAATTGGTTCCTGTTAGCCTAAGCAAGAAGGAAGAATTTAATATGATGGTAGAGGAGGGTGACCTGGGAGCCAATGGCAAAAATGCAGCTGTGACTCAAAAGGGACTAAGAAAGCCAAGGGAAGCCCAGAAAACAGGCTTTCTCTCTGTTTTGTTTCCATGTCTTTCAGCAAATCCTTTTCATTTGGCTGTCTTTGCAAGCCATCGCTGCTATTTCTACTCATAAGCTAATGGCTGTGCCCCAGTTCTCATGTTTATGTAGTTTTCACATAGGGGAACCCAGACCCACGTTGAGAGTTCATTCTTAGTCACAGAGCTCTGATTGGCTGAGTTTGGTTCTGATGCTCAGCCACTGCCAATCAAATGAGTCCCAAGCAGTGGTGCTATGTAACTAAAACATGGCTTAGCAAATCAGAGTGGAGAGCAGGGTACACACCACAAAGGTCTCTCCTGTTACCATGTAAACTAGGTCTCTGCGTGAACCAGCCCTTAGAAATTCAAGGACTATGTCGAATTCAAAGACAGTGACTTTTCTATCCAGTGAGGAATAATTTTAGACTAGATCGTTGAGTGTGTCATTTAGTCAACAAATTTAAAAAATCAGCCTGAATGAACCAAAATGTTCATGTGAGTTTTCTGTAAACCAAAGAATATAATGGATTCCAAAGCTAAGTGAAAGTGTTTTGGATTATTCTTGATACCACACCCTTAATTTGTAGGGATAATTGAGATGCAGCCAAGCTTTAGGTCTTGCTGACGATGCCTAAGATCTAGCTTAAATTAAACTACCACATTTCCTGCTGTAATTGATGGTCAGATCTTTGGAGACGGTAGGGTTTTCAAATGCCTGCATATAATTATATAAATCAACCTAAGGGATGCATGAGTAGAGAAAGAGGAAATCCTTGTCATGTCTTTTGTATTCCTCTAAGACCTGAAAAACTTGCAAGATCATCCAGTTAACGATCCCCTTATTTTACAGACAAAGTGAAGCACAGAGAGGGGAACTGACTGGCTTATTATCCAATGACATTTGAGGGGCAGATCCAGTATTAAAATCCTAGTTTCCAGTCTACTTTTTATTATGTCTTACTATTAATTGAAAGGACTCAAAAACATTTGATAGCACTGCTAGGGTGATATACCTTCACCAGTTTTTAAGTTAATTTTTCCAACATCTGGATTTTACTTATTCAGCCTAATCATTTTTTCAGACCTTGAGTATAAATGCTCTGTATAATTTTCTGGCTAATTCCATTAACTTGTAACAATAACTCAGCAGCACAGATGATTAAATAGTAGAGAAAAATGTTTTTTTTTTTTATTTTTGCTGTCCATTATTTCAATAGAGAATTACGTTTTCTTAATTGCAGAAGGAATACGAGCAAACAAACACTTTGTAAATTGGAGCAAATTTGCTTTTTACTACAAATTGTTAAGAAATCTGTAAGGACAAATGTCCATAATTATATGTTTGTGTTTTGGAACCATGAGAATTCATGACCCATGATGTCTTTTGTCTTTGTTTACTCTACTCCATGAAGACAGGCTCAAGAACTGGGATTTAGATTAAAAAATTAAGGACTGGTTCATCTATTTACCTGTGCACAATGTTCTTTCTCCTTTTATTGTTCACCGTGAACAAAGAGGAAATATGACTAAAGAGATTTTACTGATCCAGAGACGGCCATGTTAAATTCTAATATGCATTCTCAAGTCCAAATAATTTGAGGAATGAAGCATGATGATAAACAGGAAATTGAAAAAAAAAAAAAAGGTAAGTGCAATGTGCCAATCTCTCTTGGCCAAGTGGCATGGGGTTAGAGTTCTGAATTCCTGGATTGTAATTTTTTTTCTAAAAATAAAAGGGTTTCCTGGGAAGAATAAATACATTGATCATCATAATTTTTTTAAAACATTTTAATTAAAATTATTATCAAAGAAAAGCTAAGAATCATAGTATAAAAAATCAAATAGAACTGCAGTGGTCCTGCTCCCTAACACTGACTCATGTTCCTCAGGAGCAGAAACTTTCAACTCTTAGCTGATTCATCTGAATTTTATCTCCATATTACTAAATATGTTGGAAAAATATCAATTTTTTTTTCAATTTTAGATATTATTTTACCAATGGACTCTGTGCACAGTTTTCCCAACCCCTGTCCTCCAGAGTTACAGCTGTGACAGTGTTTGCATAGTCATCATATTATTAGCATGGAATTTTGGCTTATCCAGAAATTACAACACTAGGAAGGTGGAGGTAATAGTGTATGCATGTGTATAAGTGAGGGATGTTATACGTACACCCTTCTTTCACCTTTTCTTTCATCATCAGCCTGAGGGAAGAGAGCTGCTGAATTGCCTAGACAAACGACTGTTGACTTAATAAAAGGCTATACATTGATGAGCATCATTCTTTTTGAAATGGAGGGACTTTAGAGTATCTTCCACTCTTTAGAAATGGGAGCAAGGGCACAGGCACCAATGTGTTCAAGTTTAAAAACTTCATCCAGTTTGAATCTTAGGTTATTATGTATTTTCTAGGTTTACCTTTGATGATAATATTTATCATTTGTAGATCCTATAAAAATAAATATACACTTATATCACTAAGATTTCTCCATTTTTTTGTTGTTTTCAAATAGAATCTGATTAATAAGGCCCAATACTACCTCTCCAAAACTGCTAAAGTGAAATCTGTCCAGACTCAGATAAATGTGAAAACTTATAACAACACCTAAAGTTGATACTGACAGTCCTCATGATGCCATATTTGGGGAAGATTTTCCAGTACCATCATTTTTTTTAACTGAACCAAGAATAATTATAGTGTGTGACACATATTTTGTTACTTGGAATTGTGTAAAACTTGAAAACCTAACAGGGATAATTTTCCTTCCTTATAGCTTGAGCCTTGGGTCAAAAATGAAGAATTTGTCCCATCTAGAAAATTGCATTATCCGTCCTTTAAGTCAAAAGTAACAATTTTTGAGGTAACCGGAAAATGGTTCTAACTCCTTCCAACCCCACCAAGAAACTCCATCAGTGTAAATAATGAGAGGGATTGAACTAGCAGATTGCTTTCTGAGTGGTTTATTCCCAATATGTTAAGTGGCAATACTAGATAAGAGACTGATAAAACCTGGTCATAGTGCATGTTTGAGATGAAAGAGTTTCATACATTATGCTGAGTCAGTGTCAGAGAAATAGTGTATGGAGAGGAATGTTAAGCTTTAATTCAGCAGAAATGTACTAGATTCCTGACAAACATGGAGAAGTGGCTTACGACTTCCTTGAATGCCTGATAGAATGTATTTAAAACATATGGACATTCAGTAAAATGATTGAATATAAAATAAATATATACATAATATTTTTGCATTATGTGGCATCACTCACCATTTAGAAAGCATTAAGTCACTCAGTCAACAAATATTTATTGAATGTTATCTACAGGGCACTGTGAAGATTCTAAAAAAGATTCTGTGCAAAACAGAAAAAATAGAGGCAGCCTAAAATGAACTGAATAAGGAATGTAAAGACCTGTAAGAAGAAGACCAGAAAAGTGAAACAAAACAAACAAACAAAGACGTCTGCTGAATGAAAAATATAGACTTAAGTATAGGGTAAGAGATTTTGTTTCTTTTTATAGGAAGCGTAAAACTATAAAGATGTAGTAGGCAGAATAACACCTCCTGCATCCCCAATTATATCCTTATCCTAATTCCGGGAACCTGTGAATGTATTATCTTACATGGCAAAGAAGAATAAAGGCTGCTGATGGAGTTAGGATTACTAATCATCAGACTTTAAAAGATGGAGGTGATCCTGGATTATTTGGGTGCGCCTAATGTAATAACATTATGTTAACTACGACTCCCACTTTTTCCTACCACTCCTGCTTCAACCTTATAACTGCCCTTGGAACAAAACCACAAGTGGAACTGGGATGGGGTGGAGTTAGGATTACTCTCTGGGCTGAAATCAACGTAATGGAATGAAAAGTGAATGACACCCTGCATTCAGAGAACTGGGCTCTAGTCCAAGTTCTACAGTGAGCAGCCCTATAGAAAAAGAAATCGTTAAGTCGAAAGTGTGATCAAATAGATGATACCTGAGAAGGACTCAACCAGCTGTTGAATGGCTCTGAAGATGCAGGAAGGGACCCCAAGCCAAGGAATATGACAGCCTCTAGAAGTGGGGAATGACCGTCAACAGACAGCCAGCAAGAAAATGGGAACCTCTGTCCAAAAATCACAAGGAGCTTAATGCTACCACCAATCCAAGTGAACCAGGAAATGAATCCTTCCCTAGAATATCCAGAAAGGAGTGCAGCCTTGTCAAAACCTTGACTTTAGCCCAGTGACATCCACTTCAGACTTCTGACCCGTAGAACTGTAAGACAGTAAATTTGTGTTGGTTTTGATGTTAAATTTGTGATAATTAACAGCAACAACAGAAAACTAGCACAAAAGCTAGGAATTCTTTCCAAATTAATTTACAGCATTTAAACTACTAGTCTAACCAGAGTCCCAAGGGGATTTTTTTTCAATTTTACAATTATCACCCTAAAATTAATCTAAAAGGATATATGAGAACAAGTATAGTCAAAAGTTTTTGAAATAGAAAAGTAATAAAGACAATGTTTAAAACCTGTTAAATATATTAAAATGCTACAATAATTAAGACATTCTGGAAGTAGCACTGGGACTAGGCAAATTAACAGAAAATAATTGAGTGGGCATGATTTTTTTCTTGATATACTAATAATCATAATATATGAAAACTCTATACAAATCAATAAATGAAGAATGAACACATCAATAGAATATTAGTAATTGACACAAACATGAATATATTAAAAAATCTTAGTTTTAATAAGAACAATGAAAATTAAAATTATGTTTATCAAGATTTTAAAGTACTCATATGTTTGTTTTATTTTATCGTAAGGTTTAGAATTTTAAACATTTTTAAGACTATTAATTCAGTGGCCTTAGTATAGTCCTAATGTTGTGCAACCATTCCCACTATCCATTTCCAGAATATTTTCATCATCTTAAATGAAGATATATACCTATTAAACAACACCCCTTCTCCCCTCTTCACAGCTCCCAGTCAACTCTATTCTACTTTCTGTTTCTATGAATTTGCCTAATCTATATACCCTCTATAAGTATAATCATATAATATTTGTCCTTTTGTGCATGGCTTATTTTACTTAGCATAATGTCTTCAAGGTTCATCCATGTTGTGATATATATCAGAATTCTCCCTTTTTTAAGGCTGAATAAATATTCCATTGTATGTATAAGCCACATTTTGTTTATCCATTCGTCTGTCAGTGAACAGTTGGGTTGTTTCTACTTTTTATAACTTTTAGATATTGTGAATAATGCAGTTATGTTGGTGTGTAAGTATCTGAATCCCTATATTTTCAGTTTATAACTAGAAGTGAAATTGCTGATCATTTGGTAATTCTATGTTTAAATATTTGAGGAACCACCATTTTGTTTTCTACAGCAGCTTTGCCAGTTTACATTCCCACTAGCAATGCACAAAGGTTCCAGTTTCTCCATATATTAACCAACACTTTTTATTTTGAATTTAAAAAAAAATAATAGCCACTGTAATGTGTGTGAAGTGTTATCTTATCTGAATTTGATTTACATTTTCTTAATGATTGATAATGTTGAACATCAGTTTTAGCCCTTAGGGAAGGTCTTTGATCCATTTTGAGTTAAAAATTATATACAGTATAGGGGTCCAGCTTCATTTATTTGAATATGGATATTGCACTATTTGTTGAAAATACAACCCTTTCCCTATTGAATGGTTTTGGTACCCTTGTCAAAAATCAGTTGGCCAAATATATGAAGGTTTATTTCTGGGATCTCTATTCTATTAATTGGTCAATATATGCGTCCTTATGCCAGTACCACACTATTTTGATTACCTTTGATTAGCTTTGTAGTAAGTTTTGAAATTAGGAAATAGGAGTCTTCCAACTTTGTTATTCATTTTCAAGATTGTTTTGGTTATTCAGGCTTCCTTGAGTTCCACAAGAATTTTGGAATGGGTTTTCCTATTTCCAGAAGATGCCATTGAAATTTTTATAGGGATTTCATTGAATCTGTAGATCACCTTAGGCAGTATTTTTTATCTCATTTTCTTAATTTCCTTTTTGAATTGTTCATTGTGTATAGAAATGTAACTGGCTTTTACATGTTGATTTTGTATCCTGTAGCTTGTTGAATTTCTTTAGTAGCTTCATATCATTTTATTGTGGAATCATGGTTTTCTACATATAGAATCATGTGACCTGAAAAAAAGATAATTTCTTCCTTTCTAATTTGGGTGACCTTATTTCTTTTTCCTGCCCAGTTGCTCTGGCTAGAAGTTCCAGTGTTATACTGAATAGAAATGGCAAAGCAGGCATTCTTGTCTTGTTCCTGATCTCAGGAGAGAAGATTTTAACATTTCACCATTGAGTATTATATTAGCTCTGGATTTTTTTGCATAACTTTATCATGATAAGGAAGTTTCCTTGTATTCTTAGCTTATTAAGTGTTTTTCCAGAAAGGCTGATGAATTTTGTTAAGTGCATTTTCCAGCATCGAGATGATTGTGTAATTTTTCTTCCCTTCATTCTATTAATGTGGTATATTGCGTTGATTGATTTTTATATGTGGAACCATCCTTGCATTTGGGAAATATATCCCACGTGGTCATGATGTATAACCCTTTTAGTATGCTGCTGTATTTGGTTTGCTAATATACTGTTGAGGATATTTACATCAATATTAATAAGAGATATTGTTCTGTACCTTTCTTTTCCTGTAGTGTCTCTCTGGTTTTAGTATCAGGACAATGCTGACCTCATGGAGTGGATTAGGAAGTGTTCTCTTCAATTTTTTTGAAGAGTTTGAGGAAAAATGATGTTAATTCTTCTATAATGTTTAGTAGAGCTCACCAATGAAGCCACCTGGTTCTGGACTTTTCTTCATTGGGAGGTTTTTGAGTACTGATTCTGTCTCCATACTTGTCTATAGTTTTTTCCCTTTTTATGAATCAGTTTTGTAAATTATGTGTTTCAGGAAAATTTCTATTTCATCTGGACTATCCAATTTGTTGACATATAAATATTCATAATATTCTCTTATAATCCTTTCATTTCTATAAAATCAGTAGTAATGTCTTCACTTTCATTTTAGAGTTTAGTAATTTGAGACTTTTATTTTAGCTTTATTCAGGTATAATTGGCATACAAAAAATTGTATACGTTTAATGTGTACATTTTGTAAGTTTGGGCATATACACACACCCATAATACCATCACTGCAACCAAAATACTAAACATATCCATCATTCCCTAAAACGTCCTTGTATTCTTTGTGGGATTTTTTTGGGAAGAACACTAACATGAGATCTAATCTATTAATGTATTTTAAAGTGCACAATGCTGTATAGTTAACCATAGGTTCTAGGTTGTATAGCAGATCTCTGGAACTTACTCATCTTGCATAACAGAAACTTTATACTCATTGTAAAACAGTTACTCATTTCTCCCTTCCTGTAGCCCCTGGCAACCATCATTCTTTTCTCTGCTTCTGTAAGTTTGACAGTTTAGATAACCTCTTACAAGTGGAATCATGCATAACTTGTATTTCTGTGACTGGCTTTTTTTCACTTAGCATAATGTCCTCTAGTATTTCCTTATTTTTAAATGCTGAAAATATGAAAATATTCTATTATGTATATATATATATATATATATATATATGATTCATTTCTCTGTCTATTTATTTGTCAGTGGACATTTAGGTTGTTTCCATATCTTGACTATTGTGTATAGTATTGCAGTGAACATGGTGGTACAGATATCTCTTCCAGATCCTAATTTCAATTCTTTTGGATGTGTACCCAGAAGTGGGATTGATGGATAATATGGGAATTCTATTTTGAATTTTTTAAAGAACCTTCATATTGTTTTCCATAGTGGCTGCATCATTCTACATTCCTGTCAACAGCATATAAAGGTTCCAATTTCTCTACGTCCTAACAGTTATTATCTTTTTTTCCCCCATAATAGGCATCCTAAGAGATGTGAGTTGATACCTCATTGTGGTTTTGACCTACATTTTCACTGATGACTAATAATGTTGAGTCCCCAAAATTTGTCAATTTTGTTGATCTTTTCCAGAAGCCAGTTTTTGGTTTTTTATTTTTCTCTGTTGTTTTCCTCTTCTCTATTCTGTCTTTCTCTGTTCTAATATTTATTATTTCTTTTCATCTGCTAACTTAAGATTTAATTTGCTCTCATTACTCTAGTTCCCTCAGATGTAAAGTTAGATTATTGATTTGAGATCTTCCTACTATTTAAATATGCATTTATAGCTATAAAATTTCCTTTTAACATGCTTTTGGAGCATCTCATAAGTTTGATATGTTGTATTTCATTTTCATTTATCTCAAGGTATTTTCTAATTCCTCTTGTGTTGTCCCTTTTGACCCATTAGTTGTTTAAGAGTGTGTTGTTCAATTTCTACATATTTAAAAAAAATTCCCATTTTCCTTGTTATTGATTTCTAGTTTCATTATATTATGTTCAGAAGGTATACTTTTATGCTTTCAGTCCTTTTAAATTTATTAAGACTAGTTTTATGGCCTAACGCATGGTCTGTTCTGGGGAATATTCTACATGGACTTGAGAAAAATATGTATTTTGCAGTTGTTGATTGTTGATTGCAGTTGTTGTTATTTTGTATATGCCTGTTAGGTCCAGTTGATCTGTAGCGTTGAGTTCAAGTCCTCTATCTGCTTTCTGATCTTTTGTCTGGTTGTTCTATCCAGAATTGAAAGTGGGGTATTGAAGTCTCCAATCATTATTATGTTGCTGTCTATTTCTCTTTTCAATTCTGTCAGTTTGTTTCATGTTTTGGTGCTCTGGTGTTTGGTACATATGCTGTAATTGTTAGATCTTCTTGGTGAATTAAGCCTATATCAATATATAATGTCCTTTGTTTATTGTAACAGTTTTTGGCTTAAACTGTCTTTTTCCTGATATTAATATACCCATTCACCCCTGGTCTCTTTTGGTTATCGTTCACATTAAATATCTTTTTGTCTATGTTTACTTTCAATATATTTGTATTTTTAGATCTAAAGTGAATTTCTTGTACATAGCATATAGCTATATCATGTATGTTTATCCATGCTACCAGTTTACCCCCTGTATTATGGCTATTTCCTATTTGTTTTATTTATGTCTTATAGGTTTTTTTAATACCTAATTATCTCAATTATGGCCTTTTGTGTTTAGTTGATTCTTTCTATTGCAAAGTTTTAGTTATTTTCTCATTTCCTTTTGTGTATATGTTACAGACATTTTCTTTCTTCTTACAATGAGGATTATCTATAACATACTAATTTGCCCATATACTTACCCTTACTGGATATGTTTATATCTTCATATGGCTTTGAATTTCTATTGAGTGTCACTTCATTTCAACCTTAAGAACTCCCTTTAGCACTTCTTGTAGGGAAGATGTAGTGACAAAGAGCACTCTCAGTTTTTATTTTTCTGGGAATATCTCTCTCATGTTTGAAGGACATTTTTGCTGGATGTATAATTCTCATTTAACAGGTTTTTTTCCCAATGTTTAAATATATTGCCCTGTTGCTTTCTGGTCTGCAAGGTTTCTGCTGAGAAATCCACTGATAAACTTATTGAGAATTTGTAGTATGTAAATGAGTTGTTTCCCTTGATACTTTCAAGTGTCTTTGTCTTTTAACAGTTTGTAATGTGTCTTGGTATAGATCTCTTCGGATATATCTAATTTGGAGTTCACTGAGGTTTTTGGATTTGTAGATTCATGTCTTTCCTCAAATTTAGGAAGTTTCAACCACTATTTCTTCAAATAATCTTTTCTGTCCTTTCTTTTTCTCTTGTCTCTCTGGAGTTCTTGCTTATATTGATCAGCTTGATGATGTCTCACAAGTCCCTTAGGCTGTCTTCACCTTTCCTTTTTTTCTTTTTTATGTCAGACTTGATGATTTCAACTGGCATATCATTAAGTTCACTGCTATTTCTTTTCCGTGATTAAATCTGCTGTTGAAACTCTAGTAAATTTTTTATTTCAGTTATTGTACTTTTCAGCTCAAGAATGTCTATTTCATTCCTTTTTATAATTTCTTTCTCTTTGTTGATGTTCTCATTGTTCTTGTATCCTTTTCTTGATTTCCTTTAGTTCTTTGTGTTTTTCTTCAGCTCTTTGAGCATGTTAAGACAGTTGTTTTAAATTCTTAGCCTAGTAAATCTATGTCTAGGCTTTTTCATGAATAATTTCTGTCAGTTTATTTTATTACTTTGAATGAACCATGTTTCTTTTTTTCTTTGTATCCTTTATGATTTCTTGTTGAAAATTGGGTATTTAATTATTATAATGCAATAACTGTGAAAATTAGATAAATTTCCTTCCCTATGGTTTGCTGTGTTTGTTTTGTTTTGTTGATTGTTGATGGCTGTAGTATGTCTTAAAATTGTTCCAAAACTTTTTTTTGCAAAGGCTATTCCTTGTCATATATATGAAGTCTCCATTTCCTTAGCTCATATTCAGCTAATGTTTTGACAGATGTTTCAAGGAAATATCTTGAATGAAAGGAGCTGAAATTGACAAACAAAAGTTCCAACCCCGTCCCCCCAAAAAAAGAGTGAGCAACCTCCTCTCTGTCTTGCTGATTGTGTTTGTGCTGGAGCAGTTCTTTACCATTTAGCTGTATTTGAGCCTAGGAACCAGATGGAAGCTGAAGATCTTCTCAAGCATTTTCTGAGTATGCATTCTCTTTGGACCATCATTTGGTTTTCAAGGTTTTCCCACATATGTTGCTGCTTTCGAATGTTCTAATTTCCCAGAGTCACACCCCAGATTATATGGACCTTAGATGGTCTGTTGTGTCTTCACTCAGAATCTTATGCCCCAGGCATATGTAGGTATATAGTCTCATTGTAGTTTTTATGAGAAGTGCCTAAGACTTTTCCAGCCTGTGTTCCAAGTTATATGAGACAGAGATGAGTGAGTCAGGCCTTCAGGTATCCCTAGACAGTGTAGAATAAATACACAGTAATTTTCAAATAAGATATGCTATGCTCTTGCTGGTTCAAGATGTGGGCCTAGGAACTGGTTTGCTGCTGCTCAAGACCAGGAACATCTCAGCCACACCATGGAGGGTGAAAATTCCATGAAACTTTCCAACAATTTTGAAGATGGCTTTTTCTTGATTGAATGTTTGCTTAGTTGCCATAAATCTCTGATTGCTTTTTAGAGCTCCTACAAAATTTTTTTTCAGACAGCTTATGGTTGATTTTTTTGTTATATTTCTGTAGGTGAACAGGAGTTACTTGCTCTGCCATTTTGCTAATCTGTATTTCCCTACAAAGTTTCTTACAAGTGTTAATATCCAGTATTGGCTAATGTTTGGTGACAGTTAGGCATTCTGATATACTGTTTGTAAAAATGGAAATTAATATGCTTTCTGGAAGGGAAGTTAGATATATATATTAATTATTTTAAATGCTTATACTCCTTGACTCATTAAGTATGCTTCTAGGAAATTGAAAGTTGTTGTGGTATAATGTTAAATGGAAAATGTGCATATAAAATTGTCTATAGTATATAGTATAATATCAATTCATACATATCTATATATCACTATTTTGATCTATCTGTTATCAATCTATCTGTCTGTCTATGTCTTTACTTTTAGGACCAGGCAAAAAGGTCTGTGGATTGGTTCAAGTTTGAAAACTGGAAAGACTTATGACTTAGATCAGCTTAAGTGGTTTTCATTTTAATTTGATTACTGAAACTGTTAATAATATGTGCAAATGATGCAGTAATTAAAGGACAGAAATGGAAGAGTGACTCAGTTGCCTGATGTCTCCCTAGCAACTAATTGAACTGTGTACAAAATTCAGAGATGGAAGAAAAAATGCAGGGGCTGTCTTTCATAAAAATGAGGAGAAAGAAAGATACGTCTGAATATTTAATGGTTTAACTATTTGCAAATAAGGCAAATCATGACTTAGTCCACAGTCACATGTATCTATTTTCTCTTTCTTATTGCAGCCTTGTGTTTACAGCATGCCTGGCCAATGGCCTATCATAATTACTTCAGAAGCATTAAAAAATTGTGTTAGAAAAAATGTTTTCAATGCTAAATACAGTTTTTTTTAACATCATAGTAAGAAGCAAGCCTCTGTCATATAATATTTTAACCAAAGAGTATGAATAGTCTTCTCACTCAGCATTCTACCCAAGTATAGAAAATATATTGCTATTCTAACCTAGATAATAGTATAACCTCAGGATAGTGAATGAAAAGGGGTCTTTTTAAGTTGAATTACATCTTTTCTACCTCAAAGGAAAATCAAAGCGTCTGTAATTTCACTTGTTTTGTTCTTCCCTTTAGAAGCATCCGTGGTATGTCATCACGTAATAGGAAAATCTCACCAGTAGCATCATGAATAATGGATCTTCTAATGCAGTCATTCTATTTTTCTTTTTTCAAAGTCTGTTGAATGGAAAAATAAATGAAAGAACATGTCTAGAGTATTTTATTTTTCACTTTGCTAAGAATAATTTGGTATTTTAACTCCTGGAAAGAAAAGAGAGATTCTATAGATTCCTGCCAAATTTCTAGACCTTTCTAGTAATAGAGATGAAGATGGTTTTGTGGAGGACTTTTTTAAAAAATTTTTTATTGATTTATAATCATTTTACAATGTTGTGTCAAATTCCAGTGCAGAGCACAATTTTTCAGTCATACATGAACATATATATATTCATTGAGACATTTTTTTCTCTGTGAGCTACGACAGGATCTTGTATATATTTCCCTGTGCTATACAGTATAATCTTGTTTATCTACTCTACAATTTTGAAATCCCATCTATCCCTTCCCATCCTCTGCTCCCTTGGCAACCACAAGTTTGTATTCTATGTCTATGAGTCTATTTCTGTTTTGTATTTATGCTTTGTTTTTATTGGTTTTGTTTTTTGTTTTTTTATTAGATTCCACATATGAGCGATCTCATATGGTATTTTTCTTTCTCTTTCTGGCTTACTTCACTTAGAATGAGATTCTCCAGGTGCATCCATGTTGCTGCAAATGGCGTTATGTTGTCAGTTTTTATGGCTGAGTAGTATTCCATTGTATAAATATACCACCTCTTCTTTATCCAGTCATCCGTTGATGGACATTTAGGCTGTTTCCATGTTTTGGCTATTGTAAATAGTGCTGCTATGAACATTGGGGTGCAGGTGTCATCCTGAAGTAGGGTTCCTTCTGGACATATGCCCAGGAACGGGATTCCTGGGTCATATGGTAAGTCTATTCCCAGTCATTTGAGAAATCTCCATACTGTTTTCCACAGTGGCTACACCAAACTGCATTCCCACCAGCAGTGTAGGAGGGTTCCCCTTTCTCCACAGCCTCTCCAGCATTTGTCATTTGTGGATTTTTGAATGATAGCCATTCTGACTGGTGTGAGGTGATACCTCATTGTAGTTTTGATTTGCATTTCTCTGATAATTAGTGATATGGAGCATTTTTTCATGTGCCTATTGATCATTTGTATTTCTTCCTTGGAGAATTGCTTGTTTAGGTCTTTTGCCCATTTTTGGATTGGGTTGTTTGGTTGTTTCTTAATGAGTCATATGAATTGCTTACATATTCTGGAGATCAAGACTTTCTCGGTTTCATTTGCAAAAATTTCTCCCATTCCATAGGTTGTCTTTTTGTTTTACTTATGGTTTCCTTTGCTGTGCAGAAGCTTGTAAGTTTCATTAGGTCCCATTTGTTTATTCTTGCTTTTATTTCTATTGCTTGAGTAGACTCTTCTAGGAGGACATTTTTGAGATGTATGTCAGATAATGTTTTACCTATATTTTCTTCAAGGAGGTTTATTGTATCTTGTCTTATGTAAGTCTTTGATCCATTTTGAGTTGATTTTTGTGTATGGTGTAAGGGACATAATAAAAGCTATATATGACAAACCTACAGCCAGCATAGTACTCAATGGTGAAAAACTCAAAAGCTTCCCACTAAAATCTGGGACAAGACAAGGATGCCCACTATCACCACTCTTATTCAACATAGTCTTGGAAGTCCTAGCCACAGCAATCAGGCAAGAGAGAGAAATAAAAGGGATCCAAATTGGAAAAGAAGAGGTAAAAGTGTCACTATATGCCAACGACATGTTACTATATATAGAAAACCCTAAAAGGTCCACACAAAAACTGCTAGAGCTGATCGAAGAATTCAGCAAGGTAGCAGGGTACAAGATTAACATTTAAAAATCGGTCACATTTCTTTACACTAATGATGAATCAACAGAAAAAGAGAGTAAATAAACAATCCTCTTTAAAAGAGCACCCAAAATAGTAAAATACCTAGGAATATATCTAACCAAGGAGGTGAAAGCATTATACACAGAAAACTATAAACCATTGATGAAGGAAATTAAAGAAGACTTTAAAAAATGGAAAGATATCCCATGCTCTTGGATTGGAAGAATCAATATTGTTAAAATGGTCACACACCCCAAGGCAATCTACAGATTTAATGCAATCCCTATGAAATTACCCAGGACATATTTCACAGAACTAGAACAAATCATAATAAAATTTATATGGAACCATCAAAGACCTAGAATTCCCAAAGCATTACTGAAGAGAAAGAAAGAAGCTGGAGGAATAACTCTCCCAGACTTCAGACAATACTATAGAGCTACAGTCATCAAGACAGAATGGTATTGGTACAAAAACAGACATACAGACCAATGGAACAGAATAGAGAGCCCAGAAATGAACCCACAAACTTTTGGTCAACTCATCTTCGACAAAGGAGGCAAGAATATACAATGGAATAAAGACAGTCTCTTCAGCAAATGGTGTTGGGAAAACTGGACAGCAACATGTAAAGCAATGTGGAGGACTTTTTATTAGACATGGAGATAATAAAATTATACAGCCTAGTATAACTGTAGTAGATTCCAGTATTGTAAACATTTTGAACCATTTTTGATGAATTGCCTACATAATTAATTAAACTTTGTTCAGGTGAGCATGCTTCAACATACAGAAGTTACATATTTTGTTGTATATAAGTTGAAGACTGAACTTTTATGTAAGAATGAACATTGAAGAGTAAAATTATTTCAACTTAACTCTTCCTATTTGAATCCCACTGAGAACATCAAAAAGAAAATAAAATAGAAAAGAAAACTCATTCTTCAATGACATAAACATTGACAAATCCTAAATTGTCTAAATCATAAGTTTAAGAAAATGAATACAAAATACTGTGAGATTTGGCTGAAAAGGATGGTCACAAAATGATCTTCAAGAACTCAAGAAAGAAGAGGAAGAGGGAACTAAAATATGCTCCTTCAGAACTTAGGCAGTCAATAGATTTCCCTGAAAATAAGTGTCAGTATCCTTAAGAGTTTAGCTAATGATCCTTGATTAGAGTGCCCATATCTATGACTACAGCAATCTCCTTAATCCAGCAAATTGAGAGGAGTAATTCCCCTAAGCAAAATATTTAAGGAGGTGCTAAGAGGTAGAAAGCATGATCATAGACCTTCATTGAAACTGCTGACTGCTCCCCTCATTCCCTTCATGCTTTCCAGAGTATTTTTCAGAAAATAGATGACATATAAAACTTCCTTCTTTCAAAGATAACTAATAACCAAGGAGTAATCTCCATATGATTATCTACATATTTCAGTTAAAAGTAAGGAAAAGCAGGTACGCAAAATATAGATGCCGACTATAAATTAGAAATGGAAATTTCCCAGAAAACAGGAAATTTTAGGACAAATAAATATCCATAGACTCAAGGAATTTCCTGGAGATATAATTTTGAAACAAGAACAATTTAAAAGAATTCAAAGAAGAGACAAAAGTTGAAAAAAGATAGTAGGACAACAGAAGGAGATGGAAAGTGAGCGAGCATAGCTCAAGGAAAAAAAAATAGAAAGGGATAATTAAACCATTAGAGCAAAGGAAATCACATTAAAAGCTATACTACAATTGTAAATACAATTGAGAACACAATTATGGTAATGAAATTTGGATATGTGAGAGTTGTCAAAGTTAGTTTAGGAAAGAAAAAGATGTTTGTGATTAAAAAGGAAAAAACATTGCTATGAAAGACAAGCGGTAGAGATCCAACATATTCACAGTTGATTTTCCTAAAGGGAGTGCTGAATAAATGAAATAGACAAACCGTTGTAAGGTATTCTAGAATGAAATTATCCTGACTTAGAGATTTCAGTCTACAGATCTATGGCTGCATCAGTATATATATGTTTTAAAAAAGGAAATACAAAACCTCAGCGGCATACAAGTGTTCAATTGCTCATGTAACTGAGTGGTCAGCTAGGCAGTTCTGCTGATATTGGTTAGGTTCACTCATATTTCTGGATTTTGCCTGCTGTTGGTTGATATAGGGTGTTCTTGACTGTGGCAAGTGAAGGACTTGGTTTTGCTCTGTGTCTCTCATCCTACGTGAGGGTTAGACGGCCATGTGCTTTTGGCTATGGCAGAGATGCAAGAGAGAGAAGTTTCCAGAATGCACATTTCAAACCTCTGACTGCATCATGTCAGCTAATATCCCACTGGCCTAGGCAAGTCACATTTGAGACCAAGATCAAGGGTGGGACAGATCAACCTTCCCACATGTAATAACTTCATAGCTACATGGTGAAGGGTTTGCTTACAAGGAGGGGTGAAAAAACAGTGTCATCACTGCATTCTACTCTGTACTGTTTTTAAGGAAAATTGATGTATTTCAACATCAGGACATATCTGAGTGAAGTTATGGAATGTCAGTGATAAGAAATAATTAAGGCATCCAGAGATGATAATCAAGCCACTTACAATTGGTTCAGTATATCAGAGAATATGAAGTTCTGAGGTAGTAATTTCCAATAGAAATATAATGCAAGTCATGTAAGTTTTAATTTTCTAATAGCCACATTAAAAAAATAAAAAGTAACAGGTGACATTTATTTTAATAATGTACTTTATGTAAGCCGGTATATCTAAAATATCATTTCAATATGAAATCAATACAAAGATTAATAATGAAATATTTTATACACTAAGTCTGAAATCTGCTGTGTATTTTACACTTATATCACATCTCAATTGATTTAGTCACATTTCACATGCTCAGTAACCACATACGGTTAGTGGCTACTCTATTGGAAGGCAGAAGACATTCTCAAATATGCAAGAGCTTACAAAATTTAGTGCCCATGGGCTTTAAAAAAAAACAAACCAAAACAGACAGAAAATATACTCTACTTGATGATGAAGTTTATCATGGCTTTTCCATTCCTTGCTTTCCATTCCTTCCTTCCAAGGAATGGAAAAACCATGATGAAAGGACTGGTGGCATGCACTGAATCCTTTTCATTTTTTGATAGAATTAGAACAGATCAACCATGGAGATAGTGGTTGCTTGAAATGGCTATACAAATTATACAATCATTTTTATATTATCAAAGTTCATTACTAATGAAACTCAGGAATTGAGGGTAGGTACTTTGGGAGAAATGTGGGCTAGTTTTTTATTTCCTAACAGGAAGTTAATAGACACTATGCCTAATAAAAGGCATATGTACCAGGCACTGTTCAAAGTACTTGGTAGGAATGATCTCATGCAATCACCATAATAATGTTAGGAGACAGGTATTACTATTTTTCTAATTTTGAAGATAAGGAAACTGAAACACATATAGGTTGAGTAACTTGCCACCTTGGTAAGTGGTGGAACTAGGTTTCGGACCCAGAAAATCTGATTTTGAGTGTTCATGCTTTTAACCAATTTGCTGTGTTACCTAATGTAGAAGAGTATAGTAAAAAATATATATATATCAAAAATGGCTCTTAATAATTTTTAATATTTAAAAAACTTCAGGGAACTCTTTTAACAACTAATACCTCGTTATGATGAAACATTTATCTAAAGTGCAGTAATTCTTTAATTTTTTTCTTTACTCTTCTTCCTGCTAAAAATCAATGAATTAAAATTAAGCTGCCCATAAGCATAAGACCTATTGACCTATCTTTCAAGTGCGAGGGTTTTTCCATCCTTGAAAATGATTATAGTGCACAAAAAAACGTTACTCATAAGTTCCATTAGCTATAAAAGTAATATTGAGTTTATTAAAGTCACAGACTCAAAAAGCCAGTTATTCTTTTAGATTTTCATTTAAGTTTTAAGTATCACTGTATTCATATATATAGCTAATTACAAAAATCAACTTTAAGAGAGCTTTTATAACTTAAATTTGCATAAATATTTTCAGTTATATAGCTTACTTTAATTACTCATATAACTAACTGGAACAGAATAGTCCCAGTAAACCTGAAAGTTTGGTGAGTCTTGAATTTTCTTAGCTAAACCCTACAAATATTTTTCAAGAACTTATTATTGAACAGGTTCTGTTCTTGGCAGTTAGATGGTAGCAGTAGGTGAAACATAAGGAAATCCCTGCCTTCATGGAATTTTCATTCTAAATGTTCCCATTTTGTATATAAGCTTAGAAAGATTTCATTTTAAATTCATAAATTTAAATCAATTGTTTAATTGCATATTTTAATTTAAAATGACAAGTTGACACATTTCTCCAATAGAGCAAACCCTCAAGCGTATTAACTTTTAAAATACCAAAATATAAACAATTTTTAACAACAATTTTAATACTATAGGTTTGATTCTCTTAAAAACTTCTGCACTGAATTATAAATCTCAGGATTTTAAATATGCTCAATTACTAAAAAAGAATTTTGTTATCCTAAATGATTTTGGGAGATAATATCACAGATTGTGCTGGTTAGTTTCATGTGTCGACTTGGCTAGGCTATGGTGCCAATTGTTTAGTTAAACACCAATCTAGATACTGTTGTAAAGGTATTTTTTTAGATGTGATTAACATTTAAATCAGTAGTATTTGAGTATATCATATTACACTCCATAATGTGAGCAGGCCTCATCAAATCAGCTGAAGGCCTGAAGAGCAAAGACTGATGTTCTCTGAAGAATAAGAAATTCTGCCTCAAGACTGCAACATAGGAATCCTGCCTGTATTTCCAGCTTGCTAGCCTGCTCTGAAGATTCTGGACTCAAGACTATAATATTAACTCTTACTTGAATCTCTAGCTTGCCAGCCTATCCCACAGGTTTAGGTCTTTTCAGCCTCCGCAGTCCTATAAGCTAATTCCTTAAAATAAATCATATATGTACTTGAAAGGATGAATATGTTGCATGAATGCACAATTTAGATGTAATTTTTATTTGCTAGTCAATGAAAATTAGAAAAATAAAAATAGCTAGTCACCATCTTAAGCACTTTACATGCTTTACCTAATTTGATCATCAGTCAAATTACTCCTCCTATAAATTTTAATAAGATTCAGGTTCTTCCATCATCAACATACTGCTCTCTACTTAGCCCAGGACATGATAGATCAATGCAATTATTAGCCACAGACATATGTCAAGATGCCATGAGTATTTTCACATGAACTAAATTGAATGGGATAGAAATCAATAACTGTGTCAAGGAAACCAGACTCAGACCTGAAATACAGCACATTTCAGTGGAAGGTGACAGGTAAGGAGTGACAGAAAAAGAATAACATATTGTGAACAAAGTGCATTCAACCACTAGGAATTGGATCCAGCAGCCAATATATTCAATAGTGAATATAATATGCTTGTACATTCCCCATTGTTACTTATCTTCATGTTCGCTTTAGAATATATGCACAACATTTGCCTCATAGATCACTGTATGTAAGAAGAGGCATCAAATCTGAAATTATAGAGTGGAAAAATATTTTTTGCTTTCATTTTTGCTATTATCCTGCCACTTTGGAACCCACTAAAGAATTATTGCATTATCTCAGTGAAAATAACATAGTAATTTATTATGGAAATGTAACTATTAAATGTAACTGATGTGCTATGAGTGTTAACCTAATTACTCAGCTAAACTTGTTGACTAAAACAGATTTTCTGGTGGTATATCTCAATCAATGCATCAATTGACCTTGTTCACGGTATGCTTTTTTCTTAGAAGTCACTTGTATTTGATCTTCTGATGGTGACTATATTTTTCATCCAAGATACTTGTGCATTGCTTACTGAGGCTTTGCAAGCATCTTAGCTGTTCATCCTCTTCTACTGTTAAGAGTACCACCTAACTGGACTTCCTTGGCCATCTAAAGGCACCAAGTATATCCATCTCTATCTTTAATCCCTGTCATCAAAATTAAGTTTGGTTTAGAGGGCAAGGTAGTCTCTATATTTGAACTCCTATAATAAGAGCTGGTAATCAGAATAATTAACACTTGATTAGGGACTATAGTTGTTTATGGTTGGAAAATATATCTGAGTACTTTACTATAGTCTTAAAGTTGAGAAGAACAATCCTGGACTTAAATTTTTTTCCCTTAGATACTGTGGTAGGATATCTTTGACATACTAAACAATGTATTTCTAACTCCTAGCTTTGGTACTACCATAGGTATAAAAGCACCAGTATGTAATGATATATGTAATGATGTAACACCAAAACAACCAACATCAAGAACTAGAAAGAAAGGGAAATGATTGAAGAGAAATATGGTTCATTCATATAATGGAATATTATGCAAATATTAAAATACCAAGTTAAATTTATACCAACCAACTTGGAAGACTTTCCACAATGCAGTATTAAGTGAGAAAATGAGATGCAGTGAAGTTTGGATGATTTATTTGCATAAGCCAAAGATTGAAATCCCATATGTATGAATATGCATGTATAGGTTTGTGTATAATTTTATGAAAATGGAGAAGAATATAGAAGAGTATATACCAGGCGATCAGCCTTGATTATCTAGGGTTAGGGTGGGATAATAAAGAAAGTTGGAGGAAAGTAGGAGGAGAAAAAGGGGAAAGGATAAAATGAAAACATTATTTACAGGCAGAACTTTGAATACATGGATAAGTATAAGGTGCACAACTCAGCAGTAAAAGAATAAGGAAAGAAGACATCAACTATGTGGAACAAATATAGTGTGAGACACACAGAAGAGGATTTAGAATATTTAGAACTATTCCCTTAAACTCAGTGATTAATAATTATTACCTGTTCTCTAAGCAGAATGAATTGGGGACCGATGTCAAGACTTCTTATGAATGATTTATGCTTAGTTTTGTATATTACAAATTATATAAATTTCTCATTAGAAAAAATAATATGAGAAGAAAAAAATGACTTAGATTCATCCAAATTTGACTAGTTATTTTTCAGATATACTGATACTGTGATAGGAGTGTTAATGTTATTTTTTCATTTTGATGATATTGGATAGCACTAATGATTTTTTCACTTTTAAATATTTATTTTAAACTTTATATACATCAAAATTCACATATTTTATGTACAGTTTTAAGTATATAGATAAATGCATAGTTGTATAATCACCTCCATAATAAACATAAAGAACAGTTCTATCACTTCCCAAAAAAGTCCTCATAATGTTGCTTTGTCACACTTTTCCCTCCTATCTCCTGCTCATTGCCACTGATTCATTCTCACAGTTTTGCCTTTTAAAAGAACACTGTGTAAATGGAATCAAACAGTAGATAGTCTTTTGAGTCTGATTTTTTTCACTTGGTGAAGTGAATTTGAGATTCATTCAAATTGTGACATGTATTAATAATTTGCTGCATTAATGACTGTGATAAAATATAAAGGAATTATTAGTTCAACAAATTGACTTTCCAAGGAAATTCTTTTTTTATATTGAAGTATAATTGATTTACAATGTTATATTAGTTTCAGGTGTACAATATAGTGATTTGATACTTTTATAGATTATGCTTAATTGAAAATTGTTATAAAATATTGGCTCTATTCCCTATGCTATACATTGCATCCTTGTATCTTATTTATTTTATACCTAGTAGTTTGTACCTCTTAATCTCCTTTCCCTGTTTTGTCTATCCCTCGACCCCTCTCACCACTGGTAACCACTAGTTTGTCCTCTGTATCTATGAGTCTGTTTCTGTTTTGTAATATTTACTGATTCATTTTAATTTTTCAGATTTCACATATAAGTGAAAATATATAGTATTTGTTTTCTCTATCTGACTCATTTCACTAAGCATAGTACCCTCTAGGTATATTCATGTTACAAATGGCAAAAATTCATTCTTTTAATGGCCAAGTAATATTCCATTGCACATATATACCATAGCTTCTTTATTCATACATCTGTTGATGGACATTTTGGTTGTTTCCATATCTTGACTGTTGTGAATAATGCAGCTATAAACATTGGGGTATACCTATCTTTTTGAATTAATGTTTTCATTTTCCTAAGGTACATACTAAGGAGTGGAATTGCTGGATTATATGGTAGTTCCATTTTTAATTTTTGGAGACCCTCCGACTGTTTTCCATAATAGTTGCACCAATTTACAATTCCCACTAACAGTTTACTTGAATTCCCTTTTCTCCATATTCTCACCAATATCGTTTGCTCTCTTTTTGACAATAGCCATTCTGACAAGTGTGAAGTGATAGCTCGTTGTGGATTTGATTAACATTTCCATGATGATTAGTGATGTTGAGCATCTTTTCATAAGCCTGTTGGCAATCTGTATGTCTTCTTTGGAAAAATGTCTATTCAGATCTTCTGCCCATTTTTATATTAGATTGTTCTCTTTTTTTGGATATTGAGTTGTATGAGCTTTTTTTTTTTAATATGTTGGATATTAACCCTTCATTAGACATATCATTTGAAAATGCCTATTCCTGTTCAGTAGGTTGTGTTTTTATTTTGTTAATAGTTTCCTTCACTGCACAAAAGGTTTTTAAGTTTGATATAGTCCTGCTTGTATATTTTTGCTTTTGTTTCCTTTTCCAGAGAAGATAGAACCTAAAAATACCACTAAGATTTATGTCAAAGAGTGTCTTCTAGAAGCTTATAGTTTTCTTCTGAGAGCTTTATGGTTTCAGATATTGCATTTAGGTCTTTAATGCATTTTGAGTTTATTTTTGTATGTAGTGTAAGAAAATGTTCTAATTTCATTCCTTTCCATGTACCTATCCAGTTTTTCTGGCACCACTTATTTAAAAGACTGTCTTTTTCACATTGTATATTTTTGCCTCCTTTGTTGTAGGTTAATTGGCCATATGTGTGTGGATTTGTTTTTGGACTCTATTCTGTTCTATTAATCTGTGTGTCTGTTTTTGTGCCAAGACTGTACTGTTTTGATTACTGTAGCTTTGTAGTATACTCTGAAGTTAGGGAGCATGACTCCTCAATCTCGTTTCTTCTTTCTCAAGATTGCTTTGGCTTGGGGATTTTTTTGTGTTTTCAGACAAATTTTAAAAATATTTGTTCTAATTCTGAGAAAAATGCCCTTGGTATTTTTCTAGGGATTGCATTGAATTTGTAGATTGCCTTATTGATAGTATGGTCATTTTAACAATATTAATTTTTTCAATCTATGAACACAAGATACCTTCCAATTTATTTGTATTGTCTTCAGTTTCCTTCATCAGTACTTTATAGTTTTCACAATAAAGGGCTTTCACCTCCTTGGATTACTTTATTTCTAGAATTTTATTTTATTTTTTGATGTAATTGTAAATAGGATTGTTTTCTTGCCTTCTCTTTATGACAGTTCATTATTAGTGTATAGAAAGGCAACAGATTTCTGTATGTTAATCTTGTACCCTGCTACTGAATCCATTTATTAATTCTAATAGTTTTTTGGTGGAGATTTTAGGGTGTTATATATATAGTATCATATCATCTAGAAATAGTGATAATCTTACTTCTTCCTTTCCAATTTGGAAGCCTTTTATTTCTAATTCTTTTCTGATTGTTGTGGCTGGGACTTTTAATACTATGTTAAATAGAAATGATGAAGAGTGAATATCTTTATCTTGTTCCTGATTTTATTTTATTTATTTATTTTATTTTTTTAAGACCATCTACTCAAAGTTTATTGGACTGAACAAAGGCTGAATACACAGATCCAAGCCATCGGGAATCCGTGAAGCTCAGTGTCTATAAGCCACGTTCAGAAAGTGTCCAGAAAAACTTAATAATGTGGAGGGAGTCACCCATTAATCAGTCAGATCCAGGCCTGCTGCTGTTGCTGTGGTGGGGGGCAGGTGTGCTCACAGGAGCATGGCTTCCGTTCGTCCCGTGGTTCTAGGTGGCGGCTGCCTTGTTGCCTATTCTTTTTTGCTGTTAATGGAGGGACTGAGGATGAAACCCAGGACCTCGGGCACGCTAAGCACGACTCTACCACTGAGCTGTACCCTCCCATCTGCCCTATTGCTTGTCTGTCCTAAACCCCTGAACCTAACCCAGAGGAGAAGGTCCCTGGGTATGTAATATGCCTGAGGGGGTGACACTGGACATCTCCTGGCCTTCCATTAAATAGAAAGAAAATCTTTTTCTATAAACTTACTGCTTAAAAAAAAGTTTTAAATGACATCTACCTAAAAACCGCAGATTAGTTTGGCATAGTACAAATGTTGTCCAATACAGAATTCCAAGAAACCAATCTGGAACTGATCTGATCATCTGGTGAAGTTCTAACTCATCCAAGAAGCCTAGGAAAAGGCAGAGTCGAGACATCTATTTTAAGCGAACACCATTATTACTGCATCTGCCAAAGCAAAGGTAGAGATTCAGCTGAGCTGGTAAGAACATCAGTGAAAAGGCCTCTTAGTAATAAGAGGGCTGGACTGCAGCCTGCTCTAAATAGAGAGTAAGGCCAAGAGGCAGCGGGCAGCGGGTCCTGGTTCTTTGCTGCCCAGTCCTCAGTACAGGTCTCTCACCCCCAAAACTGAGCCGGGCAGGGGGCGGGCCCCCAGGGGAAGGAGAGCAGTGGACCACCCCGACCAGCCAGCACGCACAGGCCGCTCCCTCATTTGTGCATCACACCCCAAAGTCTTTCACGGTTTGGCTTTAGTGAAGAAAAGCAGGAGGGCTGGAATGAAACTACCAGCTGTAAAATGATGGCATTGCTGAAATTGTTGATATCTCAGGTGCAGAGGGTGTGCAGACAGGAAGGTTGGGTCATAAGCGAAATAAAAGTCTAGGAAGACCCTTCAGCTTCACAAAGTGACCCACCCAAACAGGGAGGGACAGGCCCTCCCAGCCGAGGGAGCGTCCTGGCTGAGGGCCTAGGCCCGGCAGATTCATGTGGGCAAGAGGCACCCCAGAGAGCCTGTCAGCTCCTCTCAGGGCACTCCACTTTATCGCTCAAGTTTTAAGATGCCAAAAGGAAAAGCCTTTAGGAGGAGGCTAAGGATAACTTCATTATTCCTCGGTTCTCTGTTCCTCCTCCAGCTCCTCTTTGGTCATCATCTTCTTGTACTGGTTTCCCCGCAGCTTCCCGGGGCTGTATTTGAAGGAGAAGGCCTCTGCCCCGTCTTCTTCCTCAGGCTCTGCCTGGGGTGGACCTTCCTCGCTGTCCAGCCCCTGCTCCTCTTCCTGTTTGGCCTCGGCGGCCTGCTCCTCTGCCTCCGCCGGCGACACTGCGGGCTTGTCCGGCCGCGCGGGCTCCTCCGGCCCCTCGGGCGCGGCCGCGGACTCCGCGGCGCAGGGACCGGGTGGCGCGGGCGCCCCGCTGGCCTCGGCCGGGGGCGCGGGCTCCGGGGGCGCGCGGGCAGGCTCCAGGCTCGCGGTAGCCCCGCGCCGCACCAGCAGCCAGGCGAGCAGTAGCGCCAACGCGGTGGCCAGCACGGGCAGCGCGGCCAGCAGCTCGGCCGGCGCCTCCATCGCGCCGCGGCTGCCGGAGTGCCTGCCCGCGGGGACCCCGAGGGAGCCCGCCGCCTTGTTCCTGATTTTAGAGGAAAAACCTTCAGCTTTCAACATTGGCTATGATATTAGCTCTGGGCCTGCCATAAATGGCCTTTATTATGTTGAGACATATTCCCTCTACACCCGCTTTGATGAGAGGTTTTTTATCATGAATGGATATTGGATTTTGTCAAATGCTTTTTCTGTGTCCACTGAAGTAATCATATGATTTTTATCCTTCATTTGTTAATGTGGTATATTACATTGATTGGTTTGAGGCTACTGAACCATGCTTTCATCCCTGTAATAGATCCCACTTGATCATAGTGTATGATCATTTTTATGTATTTTATTGAATTTGGTTTGCTAATATTTTGTTGAGGATTTTTGCATCACTCATCAGAGATATTGGCCTGTAATTTTTTTTTTTGGTAATGTCTTAGTCAGGTTTTGGTATTAGGGTAAGGGTGGCTACATAGAATGAGATTGACAGCATTCCCTCTTCTACAATGTTTTAGAATAGTTTGAGAAGAATAATTATTAACTCTCTTTAAATGTTTGGTAGAATTCCCCTTGATGCTGCCAGACCTGGATTTGTTGTTGTTGTTATTGTTGTTGTTGTTATTATTTCTGATTCAGTTTCAATAGTAGCATCAGTCTGATCCATTTCTTCTAGGTTGTCCAGTATGTTGTCATATAACTGTTTGTGGTATTCTCTTACGGTTGTTTTTATTTCTGTGAAGTCAGTTGTAATTTCTCCTTTTTCATTTCTTTATTTTGTTAATTTGAGTTCTCTTTCTTTCTTAATCAGCCTGGCTGAAGGATTGTAAATTTTGTTTATCTTTAAAAAAAACAGCTCTTAGTTTCCTTGATCTTTTCTGTTTTTTTGATCTATATTTTATTTCTGCTATGATCTTTATTTTTTCCTTCATTCTGCTTACTTTGGGCTTTGTTGTTCTTTTTCTAATCAGTTTAGATGGTAGGTTTTTTATTTGAGGTTTTTCTTGTTTTCTTGAGGTAGGTTGATATCACTATAAACTTGCCTCTTAGAATTGCTTTTACTGCATTTCAGATTTTGGAAAGCTATGTTTTTATTTTATTTTGTCTCAATTTTTAAAAAATTTTCTTTGATTTCTTCATTGACCCCTTAGATTTTTTAGTCCCATGTTGTTTATTCTCCATGTGCTTGTGTTTTTTTTTTTTTCAATTTTCTTCCTGTAATTGATTTCTAATTTCATACTATTTTGGTCAGAAAAAATGATTCATAATTTGTATCTTCTAAGCTTTGATGAGACTCATTTTGTTGCCTAGTATGTGATCCATACTGGAGAGTATTTATTCCATGTGCACTTGAAAAGAATGTGTATTCTGCTGTTTTGGGATGGAATGTCTTGCAGATATCTATTAATTCCACCTATGTGTCACTTAAGACAAATGTTTCCTGATTGATTTTTATGTCTAGATGATCTGTCCATTCGTGTAAGTCAGGTGCAAAAGTCTTTAACTCTTATTATATTATCTTCAAGTTCTCCTTTTGTGCCTGTTAATATATTGTAGTGAATGTTATATCCTCTTCTTGTTTTGATCCCTTATCATAATAAAATGCCCTTCTTTGTCTTTTGTTACATACTTATTTAAAGTCTCCTTTGTTTGATACAGGTTTTGCTATTCCAGCTTTCTTTTCATTTGTATTTGCATGAAAAATCTTTTTCCATCCTCTTACTTTCAGTCTGTGTGCATCTTTAATTCTGAAGTGAGTCTCTAAGCAGCATATAGACGGGTCTTGTTTTTTTTTATCCAGTCAACCACCCTATATCTTTGGATTTGAGCATTTAGTCCATTGACATTTAAAGTGATCATTGAGAGGGATGTACTTATTGCCACTTTAAACTTATTTTTTGGTTGTTCTTGTAGTTATTCTCTGTCCTTTCTTTCTCTGTTTTGCTTCTTCCCTGTGGCTTGATATGTTATTTAGTGATAGGTCTGTGTTCCTTTCTCTCTAGTTTTTGTGTATCTGTTGATTTGTGCTTACCAAAGGGTTTATATATGTTGACCTATAGCTATGTCTACTTATTTTAGCCTGGTATTCATTTAAATTCAAACACATTTTAAAAGACATTTTAATTCTCCTCCCCCACATTTTGTGTTTTTGATGTCATATTTATCTCTTCACTGTTTATTATAGTTATAGTTGATTTTACAATTTTTGTCTTTTAATCTTCACAATAGCTTATTTGAGTGGTTGATCCTCAACCTTTACTATATGTTTGCATTTACTAGTGGGATTTTTCCTTTCCCATAAATATTTACTTCTTATAGCCTCTTCTTTTCCACTCAGAGAAGACCCTTTAACATTTATTTTAGGGTAGGTTTAGTATTAATGAAGTCTTTTAGTTTTTGCTTGTCTGAGAAGTTCTTTATCTCTCCTTCAATTCTAAATGATAATCTTGCTAGGCAGAGTATTCTCGGTTGTGGGTTTTTCTTTTTCAGCACTTTGAATATACCATGCCTCTCCCTTCTGGCCTGCAATGTTTCTGCAGAAAAATCAGCTGATAGCCTTAAGGTTCCCTTGTTTTTGACTCTCTGTTTTTCTCTTGCTGCCTGTCAAATTCTCTCTTTAACTTCTGTCGTTTTAATTTTGATATGTCTTGTGACTGTGTTTGGGTTCATCCTACTTTGGACTCTCTGTGCTTTCTGTACCTGGATATCTGTTTCCTTCTTCAGGCTTGGGAAATTTTCAGCTATAATTTCTTTAAATATATTTTCAACTCTTTTCTCTCTTTTCCTTCCAGGACCACTATAATGTAAATGTTAGTACACTTGATGTGTGCCAGGAGTCCCTTAAAGTGTTCTCATTTTTTAAAATTTGTTTTTCCCTTTTTTGTTCTGATTGGAAGACTGAACAATGAAATCATGCATTCTTCTGTATCACCTAGTCTGCTATTGACTCCTTCTAGTGTGTTTTTAAATTTCAGTTATTGTATTCTTTATTTCTGACTAGTTATTTTTTATATTTCCTAGTTCCTTGTTAAAATTTTCACTGTGTTCGTCTATTCTTTTCCCTAGTTCATTCAGCATTTTACTACTAATACCTTGCTCTCTTTATCTGGTAAATTATTTATTTCTGTTTCATTAAATTTTTTTTCTTATTCTTTTGTTTGAAGTAAATTCCTCTCTCTTCTAAGTTTCTTGTCTCTGTCTCTATGAAATTAGATAAAAGAGTTACCTGTGTTGGTCTTGAAGGGCTAGACTTGTGTGGCAGGTCCCTATGCAGCCTGTGTGCACAGTGGTTTTGGTGGGAGAGATAGACCTGAAGTGAGCACACGTCTTCCCCTGGGGTTGCTGGGAGCTATCACCTTGGTGAGAGGTGAGCAGGAGATGGAGGGGCTGGAGCCATCCCAGATTTAACCTGGGGCTTCTCCTCTACTCAGTGGCTAACATCATCCTGTTGGAGGAGGGGTTGGTTCCCAAGCTGCTAGAACATAAGCCCTGAAGTTTGGATCCAGACTGGCTCTGTTTTCCTCTAAATGTGTGCTCTCCCCTGTCTCAGCACATCACCCTCACCTCAGAGGGGAGCAGTGCTGGAGTAGGAGAGGCTGGTGCGGGCACTCACCATGGGTCAGGGCATGGCCTGTTGTGGTCCCAGCCCTAATCAGAATTTTAGACCACTCTCAAGGCACTGCCTCTGTAAGCACGAGCAATGGCTGCCCCTGCTCTGCTCAGATGCTTTTCTGGGTCTGAGCCACCTATGTTCCTCACAACTCTGCATGCCCCTCAGCTTCAGTAGCCCTCACCCTTTTTTGGAGCTGTGCCAGAGAGCAAGAGGGGCCAGAGCTGGCTCTCAGCTCAGGCTGGAGCACACACCAGGGCAATCGAGGGAAACCAGCCAGGGTCCTGGGCAGTTTCAGTCTGCTTGCTCCACCTTGTTTTGGGAGTATACAGGTGTGTTCATTCCCTTCATGAGCAGAGTCTATATTTCTTACAGCCCCACTGGTTTTCAAACCAGCTAAGGAGATTTGTTCTCCTAGTATTGGATCCTGGGGCTAGGGGACCCAGTATGTGGCTCAAACTGCTTACTCCCCAGGGAGAATCTCCAAACCCATGTAATCCCCTCCTTTTCTGTGTTCCCTCCAAGGGGTGCAAGTCCCAACCTGATTACTTCTCTTCCCTTCCTACTAAACTCCATGTAGATGTTTCTTGCAGCCTTGGTTGTACAGGAGTCTTTCTCCCAGTCTCCAGCTTGTTTTTAGTGATAATTGTTCCACATGTATTTTTGATGTGTTCTTGGTGAGGGAGGTGATTTCCATATTCTCCTACTTCACCATCTTGATTTCTCAAGATTTCAGGTTTTAATCTAAGTGTGATGGTAAGTTCCTGTAAAATTTCAAGTAGAGATCTAATATTATCTGAGCCAGCTGTTTAAAGAATAACCTAGCTGGTGTTTGGAGAACCAATTGAAGGGGGAAAAGTGAAAACCAGATGATCAGTCAGGCAACTATTGCAGAAGTCCAGGGGGGAAATCTTGGTAGCTTAAATATGGTGATAGTGATGGAAAAGATTAAAAGTGATACAGTCTTAGATATGTTTTGAAGGTAGAGCCATATGGAATTGAGGATGGACTGGATATGGACTGGAAGAAAAAGAAGTCCAGAGTTTCTGCCCTAAGTAACTGATGAATGGTGGTGTTACATATTGACATAAGAAAGACTGAGAGAGAAGCATTTTGTAGAGTTTGAGTTAGTTCACTTCTGGACAATGAATTGGACCAAAAAAGTGTGCTCCTTCTCAGATTCCCTCAATTGCCTCATTTCTCTCTTCTTATTGGCAACCTTACTGCATCAGGTTGTTGCTCTTACATGTCTAGATGTAAATGAAATTACCCACCATGTGTGTGGGATCTGTCTTCCTAAATACGGTGACTAGTTATCATGGTTTGTACATGATTGAGGGGCTTCTAAGTTAGCGGGACTATTAGTGCTAAAACCCAGTCAGTTCCAGGAGAACTGCAATGGTTGGTTACTCTATTCTTGAGTAACTACCAAGGGGCCAGATGATGTGACCCAGAAGTTTGGGAAAGTTAGCTCTTTATCAGATGTAGTTTGACTAACGGGAGATGACACAGATGGAATTGTAGGCTGGATTTTCTAGATATAAATGCTCACATGGTGTTTCATATGTCATAAAGTTATTGTGGGTTAACACAGGTGCATAAAAGGATGCAGAAATAAGATCAGATAGAGGGAGATTTCAAACTGTGAGAAATACTCAACAAAGCTTTGGCTAAGCCTGTGGTTGGAGCATGTAAAGGCCATTAACGTTATCCTAAAGTAGGCCAAAATGGCCTGGCTTTTATATCTCTGTAATCAGTTTTTGATTGTGAGCTGTTCCAGGAATTATGTGCTCTTGGGTGAGATGGCTCTCTGACGGAGCTGACTGCTGGAGTCTGACTCCTGACAGCACTCCCAGAAGCTGGGCAATGAATCCTTTCTGGAAGGCAGTTATGAATAAGCACATGTTCAAGCCCAACACAGAAGGGACTTAGCATATAAATTTCCCCATCTTTATACCCTTCGTGGACAGCTCTGAGGTATGATTTCTTTCTGCAAACCTTGAGATGTCTGTATGTTGAGTGAACATGCCTGTTGAGGAATCTAACGTGCATTTCATTTTCCTTTTCCTCCTTGCCCTTACTGACCTGATTTATCCTCCCAAATAATGCCAGGATTTTGATGTTTACCTGAGGCTTTGTTTCAGAGAGGACTTGGACTTAGACATTTGTATTAAATATGAGATGCCCGTTAGACATCTAACTGGAGATATCAAGTAGGTAGCCATAAGGTCAGAGCTGCAATTACACATTTCTGAGTCATAGATGGCATTTAAAACCATGGGAGTGGGTGAAATGACAGAAAAAGAGTGTATAGATAGAGAAGAGAACAACATCAGGCTGAAAGTTAAATTGTCAATAAATAGAAGCTATTCATAATCCAAGTATTATTTCCTTAAACATTAGCATTTGCAAACAAAGGATATATTCCCAGGCACCACTACATTATTGCAGTTTAAATACATTAATTTTGTCATTCATACACTACAGCAGAGATTTAATATTATCTGGAAAAATGGGATAGGCAGAAACATGAAGTGAGGAAAAGGGAATGTTGTCTCTAAAGGATCCGTCTGTTGCAATGTTCTTGAGTCTGAGATCAAGGAACATAAAACTAAATTAGGAAAAATATTCCATCAGTACTTTAATTGCAATATTATGCATCCTATACCCAGGAGGCATTTTTTTTTTACTACCTGTATACTGCTTCCTTTGTTGGATAATATTGTCTGAGGTCGCAGAAGACCTCAGAGAACACAGAGTCAAATTCGTGGCCTTGAGTTCCAAAAATAGACTCATAGCACAGGAGAAAAACAATCTTGAAAGCTAAGGCTTTTATTTAATAGGAGCTATCTTCTTGGAATTCAAAGGCTAAACCCTGATGGAAGCTGTTTATAATTCTTATACCATACAATAAATATTTTAAAAATATAGGTAATGAGCCACGTGATGCAATCTGGGGAGGGGATTGGAATTGACTGATTTAAAAAGTTAAATGAGAAAAAAATACGATCATTATTGATTTTATTTCAAAGTAATTAAGTTCAAATTTTAGAAATCAAACAGAAGTTGGGGCTTGGGAAATACATTTAGTTTAGTCACAAGAAAATGATGAAAATTATATTTTTCACAGTCAACACATAAAATTTCATGTTACTTTGTGCCTTCATTGTTTAATTTTCTATTTATAAAAGTCACACAAAATCATTTTATACATAGCAGAATATTTTTGCTTTGGTAAGGCAAAAATATTTGAATTGGATGATATGTGTCACCTCTACTCCAAATTTCCATGTGCAGTTTGCTTTTGGCACCTGTGAGATGGGGATGATTACCTCCCTCACATGTCTGTAGCTAAATATTTACAAGGGAACAGATGATCCTCCTAGGGGAAAATGAATTAGGACTCCAATTCTTTTCCTTTGAAACTGAGAGTCATTAAAATATATAGGCGAAGGGTGTGAGACCAGAGGGAATAAGATGCGACATGAGAGAGAATTCAAAATAAATGAGAAGGGAATCCGGACTTCTGGTCTAGGCTTAACGCAAAGGGCTTGGAGGCAGCAGACAGGGGTGACTGAGTCTGGGTGCTCTGTGCAGCTCCTATTGGGTCCTCATTTCTCAGCCACACTGGTTGTGATTATACTTTGTATTACTGATGGATTGAAGTTGATAATATTTCACTTAGATTTTTTAAATTATCCATAGTCATAGTGAAGATTGATCTTTGGTTTTCTTCCTTTCCCTCTTTCCTTCCTTCCTTTCTTTTCTTCTTTCTTCTGTATTTGTCAGGTTTCAGTATCAGGGTTATGCTACTAAATTCTACATTGCTTTGCATGCTTTGTAACACTTTAAGTAGTATAAAGATAATCTTTTCATTGGCAATGTAATACACCTTACCCTTTAAACCATCTAAGTCAGGAAATATTTGCTGGTGATCATTCTTTTTTCTCCATAACTATCAAACTTCCAGGTTTCTACATATTTGGGGGCCTTTTGGTTTATTTCATTAAAACTTGCTAATATGTTAGCATTATGTTTCACATATCACTCCTCTTTTTTGTAGTTGACTTATCCTTTTTCTCAAGTTTTATGATTGTGTTTAATCTTTGCTTTTCTTGATTTCATGTTTTCATTATGTTTTTTAAAGAACAACTTTTTTCTGTTTCCTATTTTAATTCTCTTGTTACTTTATTAACCTCTTCCTTTTACATTCCTGAGGTCTACTTGATGTTCTTCCATTTTCTTAAGCTTTGTGTTCTCTTTAGTTTACACAATCATATTGCATTCCTTAGTGCTCTGTAGAGTGGTAGTTGTTTTATTTTTTTAAATTAGACGACCCATTTCAAAGTTTATTGTGGAGCAGAGACTGAATTTTCATACAGAAGTGCTTATTTGGTGTAGTCCCACCTGGGAAACATTGACAGTGTTCTTCAGTTCCATTCCCTAGTAACAACAGTTTATTCTTTTGACTGCTAGAAAATACTACATCTTGTGATTAATTCCAATTTGTTTTCCCTATATGTTGTCATTTGAGTTGCTCCAGTTTTTTTGGCTATTATTGATATTGTTGCTTTCACATGTCTCATGATATTCATTTGCAAAAATATATTTGTATATGCAATTAATTTAATGCAAAATTATTTTCCAAAGAAAATGTTCTCCCTCCAGGAATATATAAGATAACCAACTGATCCACAATATCTCTAAAACTTAGCATTGTCCTGCTTTTATTTTTATTTTTTTGGCCAATGGTATGAGTATAAGGTATTTTTCATTGCAGTATTACTTTGTATTTTCCTGATTACCAGTGAGATTGAAGATCTCTTTCTGTTGGTTATAAATGTTTCCTGTTCTTGAAATACTTTTCTCTTTTTTTTTTTTTGCTGATTTTTCTATGAGGGTATTTGTTCTCTTCTGATTTATATGATTTATATGACTTATTTGTATATTTTCAGTTCCTGTCCTTTCTTGGTTATGTGTGTTGTAAATACATTTTTCTCCCAGTCTGTGGCTTGTGTTTTCTTTTCTTTCTTTTTTCCTTGTGTGTGTGTGCGGTGTGTGTGTGGCTTGTGTTTTCACTTTCCTAAAAGCATTGCTCCCTGACAGAAATTATTAATTTTAATAGATTCAACTTTATCATCTCTTAAAAAGCAATGTTTTGTGTCTTAAGAGTTCTTTCTCTACCCCAAGGTCAGGAAGATATTCATCTATATTTCCTATTAAACATTATACAGTTTTTTTATATTAAAGATATTTGATCCATTGTCTAAAGTTAATTTTTGAATCATGTGAAGAACAGATTCAATTTCAGTTTTTCCCTATGAATAACCATTTTTCCACCTGCTTTTATTGCATAGTCCTTTGTTTCCTTATTTATCTACTGTGTTATATTTGACTTATATCAAAGTTCTACATGTGTGTGGGCTTGGGGAAATAAAATTTTCTGGATTCCTCAGTTCTTCTGTTAAAAAGTCCTAATGTCCTGAGTC
Organism: Vicugna pacos; assembly: GCF_048564905.1. Classification (NCBI taxonomy): domain Eukaryota; kingdom Metazoa; phylum Chordata; class Mammalia; order Artiodactyla; family Camelidae; genus Vicugna; species Vicugna pacos. Next base: position 16,332,093 of record NW_027328742.1, on the reverse strand, counting down.
ACAAAAATATAAACATAGAAAATATTTGTCTGCATTTCTCCTAGAAACATTTAACTCTTCACATACCATGAGAATGAGATCTGTAGCCATTTTTCTGTTAATTGTTTTGATCCAAAGGGGTAATAAAACATCTCGTATCTCTTCTAGAGAGAGTCAAATAGTTGCAGTCCTGACTAGGTTGGTAGGTTAAGTCTCAAGGATCCAGAAAGACTGGAGCACCATCTCCCTTGGTATTTACATGCCAAAGGGATGAAGCCCAGAACTTGGCAACATCTCTGTGTTATAAAAGCCAGAGTTAACTGGGGTTTATTTAGCCCTTGGAAAGATGCATTTATATTCTAAAAGGTGAGGGTGAGAACCCAGGATACTTTCCATCAAATAACAAACAAGGCAAAGGGGTTTTCCTCCTTTTTTGAGAGGGAAGGGAGTGAGAGGGCAGAGGATGGTCGTCTACCTCCTGTATATAAATGGAGAATATTCATTGTTCACCATCCCTTGTCTGTGGTCCAGGTAACCTGCCATCCTGGTAGAAAGATTCCATAAACTTTCACAATGTCTGTGGATCTAAGTGTGGGTATTGATGCTGCAGTGTTTCTCTGGTTGTTCATCTGGTTGTATCAATAAGGAACTCTATTTATCTGATCTAAGTGCCTCATGTTTCATCGCACATATAGAACCTATATATGAAATATAATTATTAAATATTATATAGTATGTACTATAAATATATATTATATAAAATGTTAATAATTATCTGATATATTAATATAATATATATTTATATGTATATATATACTTATTGTGCAAGTGAGATAACTTGCACAATATCTTCACAGTTTTTAAAAAAGCAGTAGGTCCCTTTCTCAACTCTCTATTCTAGCCATTGGTAAATTTTTCTGTCCTTAATTACTTTAGCTTCATAATAATTCCAGGTAGCTAGTACGACAAATCTGTCTTCTTTAGAAGTATCTTGGCTAATCTTGGAATGTAATTTTCCATAAAATTTTATGACCAGCTTAACCTACATGAAAAACTGTTAAAATCTTGATGGAATCACACTAAGCCTATAGATTCAGGAAAATTGCCACCACTATGATATTGTCTTCTATACTGAACAGGTATATTTCTCCTCCTATTTTAAGTCTTCCTTAATACATCAGTATAATTTTATTATTTTCTTTGTAGAGATTTTCAATATCTTTGATTCGATATATATTTAGGGAACTGACAATTTTTGATGCTTTGTAATTAAAAGTGATTCTAGTTGTTTATAGTTTATAAAAATGTATTTGACTTTTGAATATTGATTTCTAGCTACCTAATAAAACCCTTCTATTCATTTTAATGTTTTATCTGCAGATTCCTTTGGAATTTCTATGTAGATAAGCATTTCATCTGCAAATAATGGCAATTTACCTCCTTTTCAATCCTTGTGACTTTGATTTATTTTTCTTTTCTTATTGTGCTGGCTAGATCTGCATTATAATGTAGAATAAAATTGGTGATATTGGCAATCTTTGTATTGTGTTTGATTCAGTGTTTCTCCATTCTCTCATTTTGATATGTAATACTTTATTATGATTTAGTTTTAGGTATTTTTAAAACTTTTGTTAAGATTTTTCTTTTGACTAATGAATTAGACTTAAATTTTTTCTAATTATATTGAATATTTAAATTTATCTTATTATTATTGGCCTCTACCTTATTTCTGTTAGGGGTCAAAATATTATCTGTATATCATTAGTTCTTTCAAATTTGTATTTCAAATGTGTCTTTATAGACACATCTTAGTTGTAATCCCAGTGAGTCATGCTTTTGTGTAATCAATTCCCCTTGAATGCTCATGGATAGTACCTGGGACTTACTTCAAACCAACACTATATGGCCCAAGTGATGGGCTGTTGCTCTCTGATTCATTTATCTTATAAGGCAAAGATGAAGACATTTTTTGAAGATGTAATTTGAGTCCCTAATTACTTGACTTTAAGTTAATCAAAGTGGAGAGTATCTTGGGTGGGCCTGACCTAATAAGTTGAGCCCTTTAAAGGAAGATCTAGAGGTTAGAGACTTGAAGCTGCAGAGAATCTCTCTCCTTGCTGGCTTTGAAGATGAAAGCTGTCATGATTTGTACAGCTATTAGGAAATGAATTCTGCCAATTTTCAGGACTTTGGAAGTGACTTCTTCCCAACTTAAGCCACAAGATGAGAATGCAGCCAAGACAACGCCTTGATTTGTTATGAAGCATTGAAAATTAATTCATTTTGTGACCTAGTACATGTTCCACTTTTGAAAATATCCCATATGTGCTTGAGAAGAATATACATTCTCTAATTGTTGGTTGAGAAATTCTTATGTATTCATGAGATCAAATTTATAGTTCTTCACAAGCTTCCTCATTCTCTCTCCAATTCAGCATAGCTTTCTGTGTCTCTAGAATTTTTCCAGTTTCCCCTGTGTTTCCTATCTTCTAGGATATTCATTTATAAAAGCCATCCATGGTTGAACTTGGTGGATAATGGAGTTTGAGTGACAGATACCTAGCATTGTGTACTAAATTGCCACCTTGTGAACACCAAAATAACCCCTTTTCCACTCAACTGTCAGAATAATCATTTTAAAAAATGTAGATTTTATCAGGTAATGTCTGTTTTAACACATCAGTGGGTTCCCATGGCTCTATTTTCCTCTTCATTCTCTGCACTTCTGAAAATTGCTGGAATTGTTCTTTGAAGTCCTCGATGGTGCCGTATTCCCTCCTGTTACAGGGCTTTTGCACATGTTGTTTCCTCTGTTGGAAATGTTTTCCCCTCCTCTCTTCACCTAGTTAAATCTGATTGATCTTTGAAACTTCAGCTTGAGAATCCTCATGGAATCCGTCTGTTAACTCTTGGACTAGGTCAAATGCTCCTGGTCTCAGAGCACACAGTAGTCCTTTTTCATAGCACTTGCCAAAGTTGCAGTTTTACATTTGAGTATTTAGTAAATGTCTGTCTACTCCTCTATATTACAAGATCCATGAGGCCAAGGATGTTGTTTATCTCTGTACAGAATTTTAGTTCTGTTGCCTGGCACTGTGTCTGTCAGTCATATAGTACTTGCTCAGTTCATGTCAAAATGAGGCAGAATCGTGAAGTAGCAAATACCAGGATTTTGGATTTTTACTTCGAATCCAGCTTAGCCACTTATTGTGAGACCAAAGTACTTAACATCTCTGTGCCTCAGTTTCTGCATCTGTTAAATGGGGATAATAATGGTATCTACCTTAAAGGGTTATTTAGAAAATTAGATAAGTTATTACATGTAAAGCACATGAAATGGTACCTGGCTCATAATAGATGTTGTATTATAGTTCATTATTATTAAGTGAAAAGAAATATACTTTCAGATTTGCAGGCTTATAACCTTATAATCTAAAACATAAATAAGTATATAACTTTTTTATTTGTAATATAGAGTTGATTGACCAAATTATACAAAACTCTGTTGTTCCAGGAGGGTTCTATGTCACTATTATTTTGTCATCATTTTACACCTGGCGGATTTACCTGATTGATGATGATGCCAAAGTAGCTCACCTTGGACGCCTCCTTATAAGTTTATAAGTATGTTATCATCATCTGAGTCTCATAACAACCTGGTCAAGGGGGTCTTTTAGTCATCTCCTTTTTTTTTTCAGATGGAGAAAATAAGGTTCATAGAGTTTATTTTTTCTTGGAGCAATACAAAAATGAAATTAGTACTTTCAGTATTCATGTTAACTTGTTACAAGGGAAATGTTCTTCACTGTGCTGTGTGGGACACTGAAAAAGGGAGCTTATAAATAAAACTGCAGAAAATATACATGTCAACAAAAGACATTTGACTGGGCAGGTAATATGATAGTTGTTAATTTCTCAAGTCCTTCGATTAATCTGTTCTTTTTATTTTGTCTGGTCATTTACAGGGGCTAAAAGCTGAGTGTACTTCTAAAATTGAATGCAACCCTTCAAGCTGATGTACCTCTGTCTGAAAAATATTTTGTCCATGACTTGTTGTAGTTACAGTCACCGAGTATCTTATTTCACTAAATTCAAAACTCTTGCAGGGGATGGTATGACTCAAGTGGTAGAGTGCATGCTTTGCATGCATGAAGTCCTAGGTTCAATCCCCAGTACCTCCTCTAAGAATAAATAAATAAGTGAACCTAATAACCTCCCCCAACCAAAAGAAAAACTCTTTATGAGATGTTTAAATAAGATAAGCTTGTGCTGGTACATTGTTTGTAAAAATACATTTCTTATTTGATTAAGATTATTTAAACCTACTTTCTCATTTGCTTTTGTTATCTGTTTCCATCTACTGTTTCTAGTATTCTGTTCTCACTTAAGGTTATTCCACGGTGAAGTAGCCAACTGCTTTTAACTGCTGTGTTTCCTTACAATTGCATAATTTATATACACAAAATATGTTTTTCTTGCAAAATGTGAAGCAGTCTGCTCCATTTGGTAATTAGTTGTGTTTCTTTCCTAATCAGCTAGCGATTTTTCACTATCGTCTGTGGTTTCTCCCTAGTGTATGCCAAGAATGAAGAAGGTTAAAACACTATTATCCTCATTAACTTGCTTAGGTCAGGCCCATGGGTGGGAAACTGTTTATTTTTTTCAAACTACCATCTGAGTATTTCATAATTATGATTTCCCAGAAATTCAAGTTAAGTACAAATGGGATAATGGCAGAAACCTGTTCATTACTCTAAATTATAGTAATTTTCTAATCCAATGACCTCTACCACACACTGGCCACCACCTAAAGCGTTTGTCACTGGTTTGCTTTTGGCTTGTTATCTTATTGTTATTATGAATAATTTATTGATAGAGGACAAAGGGTCATTTACTTTCACAATAATACAAATAGAGTCATATTGAGCATTACAAGAAGCCAGAGAATAACTGCCCTTTTTTTATTGTTATTACTTTCTACCATTCACCCTTTTGGAAAGATTATTATACTTTTCAATTTCCATCTGCAATGATTGTAGAAGTTTTTTTCTCCCCACCCCCTCCCACCGTGGGATTGCATGATGGCTTATTGCAGTTAGAGGAAGGACTTTCAAAAAATATTTTTCCTCAGTGCTTTCCTATGTATTGGTTCCCCTCCTACCCTCGCTGACATTCTGTCTCCTCTTTTCCCATTATCAATAATGAATTGCAGGGAAATCATGGTGGATATTGCACACAATCAGTGGAACTTTGGAGTGGACCTTAATGTTGCAAAACACTTTTAGAGTCTGGTAATGAGATGCTATGGAGAAATGAGCAAAGATGGGTAATTTATCTTAATGATGACAGCAAAATAAAAGGTATGAGTCAACGATAAATAGAAAGTATAGAAAGACTGGTAATAAAAGAACAGAGTTTTGGCTTCATAAGCATTAAGAACAGGGGAAAAAAGAAATCCAAGTTCACATACATACTTCTCAACAAAAAGGACCCAGAAGTTAGGAAGCCACTGAAATAAAAGTTGAGACTACATATGAACTTGGACTAAAATAATTGCTTCACTAATTGCGTGGGATGTAGGTGGGGATAGGGAACAACTAATTTTCACTTGGTCAACATTTATTAAACACTTCTTACATACAAAGCACTGACCTAAATTGTCATAGGGAAACAAATGAAATTAGAGACTTACTATACAATTCTGGGTGAAAAAGGGTTCAAGCATCAATCCCCAGAGTGTAAGAAATGCTAAAGCTTTTCCTATGGGTAATATCAGGAAGTTCAGAAATCCAGTCTATTCTTTTTCAACATTCCATCTATCTCTCTCTTCTCAGTCTGTTAGCCAGGGCTATCTTAGCGCTTATGAATATATTTTTGTGAGACTGAAGGTGAGAAGAGTTCTGTTATTATTAGCACTCTTTGTTATATTATGCTGATTACAATCTAAGGGCTTTGGCTGCTGATGAATCAAGCAAAACAGGAAAACCGAGTGACATCACCTGCTTTCTTAGAGATTCTCCAAAGGGAAATGCTCACTTTTCAGTATTACAGTCAATGAAAAGGCTTTCCACCAAACTGCTGAGGGCTCTTTGGAGTAAAGTTATTTTCTTTCACCTGGTCATGTATAAAAGTCTGTCCCAGGGTGATGGGAGTAGGCTAAGCTCTGGTCTCAGCTGCCTCATAGATATCGGTTAGTAGCAATATAGGATGCTCTATTCATTCTCAGAATGAGCATGCACAATCTGTTATGAAGAGAGGTGTGGAAGACTGCTAAAGGCATCAACAGTTCAGGGCACTGGGAATAGTTCAGTTATGCACCCGCATCTCTAGAGGACAGAGTTCATGTCATAGTCTTTGTAAATAGTACCCCCTGTGTAATCTTATATTGCGACCCTGGCAAAGCTGTTTGTGAAAGTTGGGACTGAGTTATGCAGTAGATTATAGGCTCAGTCTTTTTCACAGGATATTTCCATGGTTTCATGGATTCAGTAATATAGGCTTTTTTGGGGTTGGGGGATGGGTACTTATATGCAAAGCTAGTTTTTTTTTAATTGAAGTATATATTTTTTTTACAATGTGTTAATTTTTGGTGTACAGCATAGTGATTCAGTCATACATATACATATATATTCCTTTTCATATTCTTTTTCATTATAGGCTATTATAAGATGTTAAATATAGTTTCCTGTGCTATATAGAAGAAATCTGTTTTTTTATCTGTTTTATATATAGTAGTATCTTCAAATCCTGAACTTCCAATTTATCCTCCCCCTTGCCCCCGGTAACCATAAGTTTGTTTTCTATGTCTGTGAGTCTGTTTCTGTTTTGTCAATAAGTTCATTTGTATCTTTTTTTTTCTTTTTTAGTTTCCACATATAAGTGATATCATGTGGTATTTGCCTTTCTCTTTCTGGCTTACTTCACTTAGTATGACAGTCTCCAGTTCCATCCATAACATAACATAACATAACATTTTTTCAATAGTTCTTTGTAGGATGGTGATTCCAGTTATTTTCAGCTGAAAAACTTAATGCCTTAATAGGCTAAATTTTGCATCTCTTGGCAATCATCTCCTTCAGTGTAGATGCTTCATGTACCCAGAACTGCTGACCTCCTTTTATTTCTGGAGACCAGCTTCCCACAAGTGGGAAGATAGCCTTTTCCTCAGCAATTCCAAATCTCCTGAAAGTCCCCTCATTTGCTGCTTCTTGGGCAGTGGGATCTACTTATCTCCCACTTACATAAGGAAGACAACAGAAATGACTCTTCACAAAACAAACAAAATCTCCTTCAGGGTTGTTTATTGTCTTTGAAGTAGCTAGCAAATTTTCTCACTAAAAAAGTTTTTAAAATATGCATTTTTAGTACTGTTGGGGTGTCCCTCTGGTAGATCCCTTGCTATATAAATAGATACAAACATGACACGGGTGCATGCATGTGTCATAGAAGAAGTAGTATAAGATAGTGTAAGTTGTATGAGAGATACAAAGTGCTGTGACTGCACAGAGGACGGAGAGATGCTCTTTGCCTTAATGAAACCAAAATCTCACTCAGGAAAGACTTTGGAGCTAGGCTTAGTCGGAAATGATCATGTGGATGATATTTCCAGGCAGAAGGAACAGCATGGGTGAGGACATATAAAGAGAGATGCAAAGGCTTTATTTGGGAGATAACAAAGAATCCAGTATTTTTAGAGCATTTGCAAATGAATGAAAATAATTACTAGTTAAGTTTAGAAAAATGTATTGGGGAACACCTTAAAGACATTTCTTATTTTTGATTTAACAAATATTTGTTATGTGCTACTGTGTACCAAACACTGTTCTTGCCCTGGAAATACAGTGGAGACCAAGACAAAAATCCCATCCCTCATGTCATAACTTTCTTATAAGGTAAGACAAGATTGAAAAAAAACTTCGTAAATAAAGTGATTCCAGATAGTGAAGTAAAATGAGAGAGTGTGTTACAGGGACTGGGAGGTGAGGAAGTCAGGATCTACTTTAGAAAAAGAGGTAAGAACTATTCTCTTGGAGGAAATGACATTTGAACTGACAAGTTTTAACTGTGCGATTTGAACTGCTGAATGATGGCAAGGAGGCGGCCTTGCATAGAGTCAGGACAAGAAACTTTAAGGCAGAAATAACAGCTAGTTCCAAGGCCTGGGATTAGAAATGAGCTTGATGTCCTTCAAAAACCATAAAGGAGCCAATAGAGGTAGAGGGAACTGAGGAGGTATGGGAGTGCTATACCCTCAGGTAGGCAGCAGGATATGCTAAGTGGAGTTTGCTCCATTAAATGGTGGTGAATACCAATAAAGCCCAGAGAACAAGGCCTGGCACACGGGAATTGCTCAATAAATGTTAGTGATGATGATGGTGGATGTGATGGATGCTTGAGAGTTTAGATCAGGGTGTTGATGGATTTATATTTTAAAGATAACCATTCTGGATGCTGGGTATGTGGAGCGTGGATTTCAGAACAAGGGTAAGTGTGGGTGGCAAAAGTGGAAGCAACAAAACCCATTAGTGGCTATTACAGTGTCTCAGTTGAGAGCTGTGTTGTTTAAGAGTTTGGACATCATCCTGGCTTTAGTAGGGAGCCACCAAAACTTTCTTATAAGGGAAGTGATGTCATCAGACAGTATCTTTATGATTATTAAATGCAGTATTCTTTTTTGTTTTGGCTTTCAAAAACCTGAAGTATAGTCAGTTACAATGTATCAGTTTCTGGTGTACAGCATGTTTCAGTCATACATATACATACATATATTCCTTTTTATATTCTTTTTATTATAGGTGACTACAAGATATTGAACATAGTTCCCTGTGCTCTACAGAAGAAATTTGTTTTTTTATCTATTTTATATATAGTAGTTAATATTTGTAAGTCTCGAATTTCCAATTTATCCCTTCCCACCTCCTTTTCCCCAGTTACCGTAAGTTTGTTTTCTATGTCTCTGAGTCTGTTTCTGTTTTGTAGATGAGTTCATTAGTATCTTCTTTTTTCTTTCCTTTTCTTTTTTTTTAGATTCCACACATGAGTGATATCATATGTTATTTTTCTTTCTCTTTCTGGCTTACTTCACTTACAGTGATGATCTCCAGGTCCATCCATGTTACAAATGCAATATCCTTTAAATCACTTTTTAAATAATAATTTTCCAAAGAAAATTCTGAAGTGGCTCCAGGCCTTGCTACTTTGGTTGCCTTTATGAATTCTATATGTACTTTTCTTGGGTTGGACTTAAAGTGCAGTTCATTTAGGTGATGAATTTATTCACTCTTGTAGACCTACCCTATATGCTTGTAGATATTTCATCTAAATTGTACATCAATGTTTTGCTTCATTGGTTATAAACATAGGCTTTCAGGACAATGCTCTGCATAAAAGCAGAGTCATGATAGTCATATATTAAACTTTGTATCCTTGTGGAGAAATCTGGTATAAATAACACGAGGTAGCAATAGCCTGCTTATTCTTTGAGACACTTCCTTTAGAAATTTCAACCCACGTTATTATCTTACCATTATTTAATTTTACAAGCTCACATTTGATATACCCACATTAAAAAGCAGATGCTTTAATTGAGAGTAACCTCAGACAACCATCATTCCTTAAGCACGTTCACTTCAAAAATATGGTAGTGGAAGGTTTTTAAAGTAACTATCTTCATGGAAATCATTTAGGGAAGATTTTTATGTAGTCAATTCCTGACTAAATATAAATAATTTTATAACATCTTTCCAAGAGTAAATGAATCAGTGATTACATTAGTGCATTTATGGGGGATTGGTTAAGAGATTTACGTATGAGATGGTTCTTTAGAGTGTGAAAACTCAGCAACAGTATTGTTACCATAGTAGTCATCACTTCCTTCGTAATTGTCTGATCATTTACTATATTTAATACCAACAAGTAGTTAAGACAATATGACGATTTGAAAACTAAACAACATTTAAAAGGAACCTTCAAACCCCCCAGAACACAAACATTAATTTGTGTCATGTTTTTAGCTGATTTGATCTCCAGTTTAGAAAATTCTCCAGATTTTATACAATTGTAGGACTTAAGCACCCTTTATTATCAAGTTTCCACAATGGCCAATAATAAAAACCTATTTTCTGACAAGAAAAAAAAATGCTGTCATTTTATTTTACAACCCAGAAGACAGTTGCTAGGGTCTGATTGAAAGCATGACATATCAACAAGTCACCATCTGGTGTGGTAGTGTAGCTTTGCTCTTCCGTGACCCAACTAGCTGAAAATTGGACTTAAGTCAATCGTTGCCTAGGCTGAGTTCCACAGAGGACCAAAAATATCATCTGCCTTAAAGTGCTAGCTGGTTAAAGAACGCTTGTCACAATGACCTTTAAGCCAGTGTCTTTAGAATGCTCTGAAAGGTGTCGAATATCTTTGCTTTCTAGCTGATGGTTGCTTCAGCTTTTGCTAGTCCCCTTGTAAGTAACTGGATTATTCACAGGTGAATTGTCACTATAGGTGCAATATCAGAGGGCCAGCCAGAGACTGCCAGTGTCATAGAGAACCATCACCTTTATATTTTTTCGAGACAGAACAGTGAGCTTGCTGCCAGTTTTTTTCTTTAACTTTAGTTGATCTACTCCTTCAACAAATTAAAAAAAAAAACTTTCTTCTGGTATGACTGAGTTATGTGCTTGCTTTTCTAACATGTGCTTACTTTTATAATAACACTTGAGCTGCTTATTACAAAGGGAAAAAGTAACTGCCAGGAAGGAAAACGTGGTGTACATCCGAGTTCACCTTAAGATGATAAACTTTAATGGAGGAAGTATAGCCCGTAGTTTTTGGTGTTAGATTGGGTTCCCATTGTATATCTATCTGCTTAGACTGACAGTTCTGAAAATTAATGATTTTGCTTCAGTCATGATGGATAGATGTCACAGACATACTGGAGTGTGATAGAAAAATATCTTCTTTGGAGACTTGCCATACATTTCCCCTCCCCACCTCCAAAAATTGCATGTGCCTCAGAGACAGATATTTCTGTCAACATGTGGCTGGGATACTGAGGCTCATGAGACAGATTTTAAGACAAAATACTTTGCTCAATTCTTATCTCTTCTCTGCAGATAATGCAAGAGAAGACTGTTTCATGTGCAGAGAATCAGACAAACCTGCTATAAAATCAGAGAGCAGAAATACATTTAGCTTAAAATTCCACTTATCCCTGTCAAGTGTTTTCTTCTACCATTTATCAATTTATTTCTTCTAAACTACCATAGATGCTCCACGTATTGAAACCATTTTTATATAGTACAGTGATGGATTACCAATGGATTCCATTTATAACAGTGACTCATTCAATAAGCATTTGTAAAATCAGGACTTTTAAAAATTTTATTTTAAATCATTGCTCTATTTTTTTCTTAATATTTCTGGAAACAAAATTATACTTCCTTACTTTGAAAGAGAAGCTTAATGCTGTGGGATGCCTATATATTTTTTTGATTATTGCATTTTAATTGTCATGAGAGTTTATTATTGTTAGTTTACTTCTCCATGTTTTCTTCCTACATTTCTACTCAATCTTCTCTGCATATTTTGAGAAAAAAATGAAGACATATGTTTTCTCATATAATTCCCATCACCTAAAGCCTATGTGTCCGATTGAATTAGTGTAAAGCAATAATCACTACTGCCAGGGCTAACAAAGAGCTAAATTAACATAGGAACTGGCCTGGTGGCTCCCTTTTCTGAGCTATTACTGCAATTATGGAGGGCAGTGTGGAGTTTGACACTTGCTTGTGCATATTAGTTCTCTCTCTCCACCCAGTTAAATTTGCTTGATTGAGATAATACGGTTTATGTCGCGATGGATCATGGGGAACTAGAAACTAAGAGAGAGCTAGAAAATGGCACACATTGCTATTGCCTATCCTGTTTCTCTCCCGTAGCCTGCCTGCCACCCCAGCTCTAGTTTTCCCTCTTTTCTACTTCTTCACTTTGCCTTACCTGCTAAAAAGAAATGTCGCTGTCAGCCCTCCAATGCAATTTCATTTTTCTGGATGAGACATAGGCAGGAATTGGATGCTAGAGCTAAGTGTCTGGATTGATCTCTCGCCCTCATATCCCAAAGTGAAAGCTGATGAGGAAAGAGTGCATAGTATATTTTTTCATGATGTTTTGTCTTGTAAACACAACAGTATTCTTGTTTAATCAAGTTATCTTTTATGTGAAGTATTAAGGACAGGGTGGATGGATTATAATATGTAGAATCATTATAGAGAACTATGCATTACCACGACAAAAAACCTTATAAAAGAGGTTACTTGCATTTGCCCATTGTGGATACCTGTGTGTTGAGTTTAAAAGTCAGGAATAATACATTTCTTCAGTTTATCAAAATATGAATACCTTGAGTCGTTATTTAACTCTAAACTTTAAGAAGATAAGAGGACTTTAAGTTGAGTAGTAGATATGGTTTTACTACACATATAAATGAACTGTAAAATGTATTTGATGGACTCTGATATTAATCTCTAGTTTGCCTTCATAAGGAAATTGTGATAACTTTTGACCAGTGTGGCCAAGGGAACAGCTTTTGGATAGTTCAGTCTGTTCTCATGTGCCATATCTTGTATCATTTTAGTTTCACATGGTCTAATCTTACTGAGACACTGACTTTGCAATTATTTAATGATTCTTAGTCATTTACGCATGTGCTCAAAGAACAGCCATTAAATACCAAATCTGCAGTCACTGATGTTTATAGAGGGTTTTGCTTCCCTTTAGTTTGCTCAACCCAATGCCATAGGTGTGCTTTCCTACGTTTCCATCGTGAGAACCTACATTCTCTACGGCAACTGTGCTCTATTTCTAAGGTAAAGGATAGCTGTTATTGTTGCCAAATTTAAAACCTTAGTCACTGTGAATATTCATTTTCCTGCTTAGAGTTTTGATTTTCAGTGGATATTTTACTGTCTAGAAAAACAGACTCCAAAGCATTTCTGCAGCTAAACTATTAAAGACCTCTCCTTCTTTTCACCATGGTTTCCCATCAACCCCCTGCCACTGTGAACAGTAGTCACTCAGAATTTGCTCAGAGGAGTGACAGTTTACTTGTTTCATGTTCACTGATACTTGTGGAAATATTAGATCTTGATTCCAGTTTTGTCCTTGACTCTACACATGTATCATGGAAGTGACCACTGGTGGTACATGCATTTCATGATAAAATGACTTCACATTCAGCTGGGCTGAGATGTACACAGAATATCTGAGAAAATTTAATACATCCTTCACTGCAGGTTCAAACAATATATTCCAAATATATTCCAAACTACAGAGAGTCTACCAGGGGGCATGTATTTGGAAGTGGCTTCCCTTTTCTCTTACATTTGCTCCTGATCTTCTGTGGCTCCAGTTGAATTCTTTATTGAGGACATTTGGATCATGCCTCCTGTTTGTGTCCCTTCTGTGCCTGTCTTTCCCTTTCAGTTGTAATTGCTCCTCACCCTTCCGTTTTGTTGCACTCTTCCCTTCACAGCAAGGTCTACCCTCTGCTCATATTCAGTCTGTGGTGGGGTTTGCTACTGCTTTTCTCCATTTCATCTGTTTTTATTGCTGGACACTTGGACAGCGTCCCTCACAATGGTCTGATACCACTCTGAGGTATCTCAAAATCATTTACTTTTTAAAGATTAGCTTCTTACCAGAATACCTCCTGTATTTTATGGTATTAAAATATCTCTTTTCCTAGACTTCATTTATTAAATACTTATTGTTATATTCCAGACGTGGTGTTAAGTAGTTTACAAGTACAGCATCATGAAGTTCTCACAGCAGCTTTGTGAAATAGGTAGCTGGAGGTCTTTCTGTCGTGAGGAAATGGAGACAATGGCATTAAATAAATTGCCCAAAGTCACATGGCTAGTTAGTGACACACCTGGGCTTTTATCACAGCAATTTGATGTGACAGTCCAGTTTTGTTTTCCTTGATCTACAAGCCTTGACATTTACTTCTATTATTAATATAAGCTCCAGTATTATCCATATTATTTAGGCTTCTGTTAGGTTCCAGTGAGGGCAGGTGCATTAGGGACAGAGTGAGGGAAGGAATGTGCTCTGCCTCACGCAAGCATCTTGCTATCATTTACTATAAAATTCTTTAGGGGGTCAACATCCTTTTTTTAATTTTAATTTTTTATTTTATAATTTTTATTGAAGTACAGTCAGTTACAATGTGTCAATTTCAGCATAACGTACAGCATAATGTCCCAGACATGCATATATATACATAAATTTGTTTTCATATTCTTTTTCATTAAAGGTTATTACAAGATACTGAATATAGTTCCCTGTGAATGAGCCAGCGTTCTTTAGTTAATGGGAGTATGCTTCATATTATATTAAAAAAACTATTAAAATATAGAATGATTTAGCAAGTGATTAAGCTAAATATTTTTAACTGGCAAATATTTGAAACAGATTGGAAAAAGTAGCTTTTAGATAAATTTTAACAATAGCAAAGGCAACTTATTTGTACTGGTTGACCCTAGACACTTAATTATACCAATTAACATTATAAACTTAAGTCAAAGGACAGTTTAATTTATGGTGGAATTACTAAAAGTTCTTTACCACTCCTCAGACATACTCGGCACAATGTCATCTTGAAATAGTACAGTGTTCTCAGATTGTTGCATGAGTATTAGGTTTGATTTCCCAACTAGATTTTTCTCTCTGGGTAACAATTCTTGTTTTACATCATTCTTTTATTGCAGCACAAAATATACTACAGTAATAACAAATTGCAACTTTTCTCTCAAATAGTGTAGTTTAGTTTCCTAGGGCTGACATAACAAAGTGCCACAAACTGGGTGGCTTAAACAACAGAAATGTATTCTCTCAGAGTTCTGGAGGTTAGATTTCCAAAATCAAGGTGTTGGCCGGGCAGGCTTCCTCCAAAGCCTCTTGAGGAGTATCAATCCTTGCCTCTTACAGTTTCTGGCAGCCCTGGGTGTTCCTTGGCTTGTGGCAGTGTAACTCTGATCTTTGTCACTGTCTTCGTGTGACATTCTCCCCTGTGTGTGTGTCTGTGTCTCTTCCCCTATTCTTATTAAGACATAAATCACGTTGGGTTAGGACCCATGCTCATGACCACGTCTTAACTTGATTACATTTGCAAAGACTCTATTCCCCAAAGATTCTATTTCCAAATCAATTCACTCTCACAGGTATCAGGGGTTAGACCTGCAGCATATCTTTTTGAGGGATACAAGTCAACCAGAAATGTAGTGTTTTGGAAAAGATAAAAACTTTGTTATTCACCTGTCACTTAAATTCTACTCTAGGCTGGGTGCAAAACCTACTCTAATTCCATTCCAATTTTCCTCTTATCCTAAACCAGGGGTTCGCAAACTACAGCTCATGGGTCAAATCTTGCCCACCACCTGTTTTTGTAGAGCCCATAAACTAAGAATGAGACCACATAACAAAGTTTACCATCTCTTCCATTTTAAAATGTACAGTACAGTAATAACTGTATGCATATTGTTGTACAACAGATATCTAGAACTTTCTTATCTTGAAAAATTAAACTTAAACCCATTAAACAAAAACTCCCCATTTTCCCCCTCCCTTCCAGCCGCTGGTCACCACATTCTACTTTCTGCGTTATTTATCTTTTGTGACAATCTTATTTTGTTTAGCAGTGTCCTCAAGATTCATCATATGTGTGGCAGGATTTCCTTCTCTTTTAATGCTGAATAATATTTCAGTGTGTTTATATATCATATTTTCTTTCTCCACTTATACATCGATGAACATTTAGATTGCTTCTACTTCTTGGATATTGTGAATAATACTACAGTGAACATGGGTGTGCAGGTATCTCTTTGAGATTTTGTTTTTAATTCTTTTGGATACATAGTAAGAAGTGAGATTGCTGTATACATGGTAATTCCATTTTTAATTTTTTGAGGAAACCGTCATAATGTATTCCATAGTGGCTGCACTGTTAAAATTCCTACCCATAGTGCACAAGGGTTCCAATTTCTCCACATACCCTTCAGTATTTATTTCTATTTTTGTGATAGTGGCCATCCTCATGGTGTAAGGTGATATCTCATTGAGGTTTTGATTTGCACTCCCCTGATGATTAGTAATGTTGAGCATCTTTTCATATGCTTGTTGGCCATTTTTATATCTTTGGAGAAATGTGTATTCAAGTCCTCTGCCCATTTTTTAATTGAATTGGTTTTGTTGTTGTTGTTGTTGTTGTTGTTAAGTTGTAGGAGTTTTTATATATTCTGGTTATTAACCATTTTTCTGATATGTGGCTTACAAGTGTCTTCTTCCATTCTGTAGATTTGCTTTTTACTTTTTTAATAGTATTCTTTGCTTTGCAGAAGGTTTTGAGTTTGATGTACAACCACTTATCTAATTTTGCTTTCGCTGCCTCTGCTTTTGATGTCATATCTGACAAATCATTACCAAATTCAGTGTCCTGAGGCTTTCCCCCTGTTTTATTCTAGTCCTATAGTTTTTAGGTCCGTAATTCACTGTAAGTTAGTTGTTGTATAGTATGTAAGGTAATGGTTCAGCTTTATTCTTTTGCATGTGAATATCCCGTTTTTCCTGCACAATTTGTTGAAGAGACTGTCCTTTCTCAATGTGTAATCTTGGCACCTTCGTTGAAGATCATTTGGCCATTATACAGGGGTAATCTGGGCTTTTCTGTTCTATTGGTCTACATATCTGTCTTTATGCTAGTATGGCACCACCTTGATCATTGCTTTGTAATATGTTTGAAATTGTGAAATCTGAGGCTTCCAACTTTGTTCTTCTTTTTAAAGATTCTTTTGGCTATTCAGAGTCCCTTGAGATTACATATGAATTTTCAGATTTTTTTCCCTTTATCTCTGTAAGATGCTATTGGTATTTTAATAGAGAATGCATTGAATCTGTAGATTGTTTTTGGTAGTGTGGACAGTTTAGCAATATAAATCTTCTAATCCATACACATGGAATGTCTTTTCATTTATTTGCATCTTTGATTTCTTTTAACAATATTTTGTAAGTTTTCAGTGTACAGATCTTTTGTCTCTTGGTTAAGTTTCCTCCTAACTGTTTATTCTTTTTGATGCTACTATAAATAGGATTGCTTTTTAAATTTCTTTTCAGATTGGTGATTGTTAGTGTATAGAAATGCAACTGAATTTAAAGAGTTGATTTTGTATCTAGCAACTTTGCTCAAGTCATTTATTTGTTTTAACAGTTTTTTTATGTGGAATAATTAGGATTTTGTACATATAAGACTCTGTCATATATATACAGTGATATTTTACTTCTTTCTTTCCAATTTAGATGCCTTTTATTTCTTTTTCTTGTCTGAGTGCTCTTGTTAAAAGTTCAAGCACTATGTTGAATAGATGTGAGGGTCATCTTTCCCTTGTTTCTGATCTAAAGGAAAACCTTTTAGTCTTTTACAGTTGAAGATGATGTTAGCTATGGGCTTTTCATATATGGCTTTTATCATGTTAAGTTAGTATCCTTCTGTTCCTAGTTTGTAGAATTTTTGTTGGATTGTTTAGTTTTCAAAGGGTGTTGAATTGTGTCAAATGCTTCTTTGTGTCAGTTGAGATGAACATGTGGTTTTTCGTCTTTATTGTGTTAATGTGGTATATTATATTGATTTTCATATGTTGAACCAACCTTCTTGCATCCCAGTATAAATTCCACTTGGTCATAGTGCAATATTTTTTTCTATGCTGTTGAATTCAGTTTGCTAATATTTTGTTGAGGATATTTACACCAATATTTATCAAGGATACTGGTCTCTAGTTTTCATTTCTTGTTGTGTCTTTGTCTGGTTTTGGCATCAGGGTATTAACTATCCTCACAGAATGAGTTTAAAAGTTTTGTCTCATCTTGAATGCTTTGGAAGATTTTGAGGAGGATTGGTGTTGGTTCTTCTTTAAATGTTTGGTATAATAATTCAGTGAAATTATCTGGTTCTGGGCTTCTTTTTTGGCAGGTTTTTGATTACTGCTTCAATTTCCTTACTAGTTATCATTCTATTCAGAGTTTTTCTTTTTCTTTTTCATGATTCAATTTTTGTGGGTTGTATGTTTCTACGAATTTATCCATTTCTTTTAGGTTAGTTAATTTGTTGGTGTATTCTTAACATAGTAGTCTCAATCCTTTTTAATTCTGTAATATCCATTGTAATGTCTCCTTCATTTCTAATTTTAGTTATATGAGTTTCCTCTTTTTTCTTTTTAGTCTAGCTAAGAATTTGCAACTTTGTTGATCATAAAAAAAACCTCTTGGTTTCGGTGATTTTTTTCTATTGTTTTCATGTTCTCCATTTTGTATCTCTGCTATGATCTTTTAAAATTCCTTCCTTCTGCTAACTTTTGGTTTAGACTTTTTCTAGTTCCTTGAAGTGTAAAATTAAGTTGTTTACCTGTGATCTTGTTTAATGTGTTTATCACTGTGTATTTTCCCCTTGGAACTGCTTTTGCTACATACCATACGTTTTGGTGTGTTGTGTTTTCATTTTCATTTTTCTCCAATATTTTCTAAAATACCATATGACTTCTTCTTTGACTCTGGTTGTTGGAGTGAGTTGTTTAATTTTCACATATTGTGGAGTTTCCTGTTTCCTCTCTGCTATTGATTTCTAATTTCATTGTATTGTAGTTGAAGAAGATACTTGGCATTATTTCAGTCTCTTTAAATTTGCTAATACTTTCTTTGTGACTCAACTTATGGTTTACCTTGGAGAACATTTGATGTGCACTTGAGAAGAATGCATATTCTGCTGATGTTGGGTGGGGTTTTGTATATGTCTGTTAGGTCCAATTTGCTTGTAGTGTTTCTTAGTTCTTTTATTCCCTTATTGATCTTTAGTCTGGTTGGTCTATTCATGACTGAAAGTTGGGTATTGAAGTCTGCTGCTATTAATGCTTTGCTGCCTACTTCCCTCTTCATTTCTATCAATGTTTGCTTCATATATCTGTGAACTCTAATGTTAGGTACACATATGTTTATAATTGTTATATCTTCCTGCTGAATTTGTCTTTTATCCTTATATAATGTCTTTATTTGTCTCTTGTAATTGCTTTTGTCTTCAAGTCTATTTTGTCTAATATTAAAGTGTGACCACTCCTGCTCTCTTTAGGTTTACATTTTCATAATCTACCCTTTTCCATTCTTTCACTTTTAGTCTATGTGTGTCTTAAATTTAAAGTGAATCTCTTGTACATAGCATATAGTTGGACACTTCTTTTTTTATCAATTCAACCAGTCACAACATTGGATGAATGTTACACTCTTCTCTTTGCCTCTCCAGGGAGAAGTCAGAAGTTTGGAGTTTTCTCCCAATCTTAACAATGCTGTGCTGGGGGAGGGGCTCTAGCCAGTGAGTGCCACAAATTTTCCTACAATGTTTTTATTCAGTTAGCTTAATTGTTACCTAAGGTGCAGAAAGCTCTTAACTCATCTGGATTTCTCACAAAGGTAATCAGTCCATGTAAGATTGTTAAGTCAATGTCTCCATGGAAGAAGGGTTGAGGGCTTCCTATTCTGCCATTTTGCTAACATCATTCCTTTGGATTTTACGTTTTTAAATGGTTGAATGAATTTAAAAGAAGAATAATATTTTGTGGCATGTGAAACTTATATGAAATTCGAATTTCAGTATCCATAATTAAACTTTTATTAGAACACATCCACACTCATTCATTTACATATTATCTGTGACTGTTTTTGTGCTATATTGGCAGAGCTGAGCAGTTGCACAGAGTAACTGCAACAGGGTTGAGCAATTGTCACAAAGCCTGAAATATTTACTATCTGGCCATTTGCAGAAAATGTTTGCTGACACCTGGTCTAGATTCTTGAAGGCCTCCTTTTTCTGATGACGCACATAGGACTAAGAAATGTAAACCCAGGCTGACTTTTAGTAAGCAGTACCTCATAGTGTTCTCTAGCATGGAAATAATAATACTTGGTAACATTTTTGAGCATTTACAGTGAGCTAAATACTTTGTAAGGGCTTTATATATCTTATCACTTAATCCTTACTATAACCGTAAGAAATGTGTATATTATTAGTTCCAATTCAGTGATAAGTAGTCCAAGTTTTCATAGAGGTAAATTAACTTATTCAATAATATAAATCTAGGAAGTCAGAGAGACTTCTCAGGTCTTTTGACTCTAAAGTCATTGCACTTTCTACTACTGTGTGGTATTTTAGGACCTCAAATCCCGTCATTCCAACTAAGACTAGAACCAAGGTTGTAGAAAACTGTTCTGAGAAGTGATAATTATAATTGTTCTTTTTTTCCTCTGCCTAGATCCCAAAGGTAGCGAGTTAACTATTATTATGGGTTAAATTTAATCCTCCCAGGAGATATGTTGAAGTCTTAATCTCTGGCACTTTATTTGTTAATGGAGTCGTTACAGATTTAATCAGGTTAAGATGAAGTCATACTCAATTAGGATAGGCTCCAATGCAGTAAGACTGGTGTCCTTATAAGGAGTGAAAACAGAGCACAGGGAGGTGAATGCCATATGAAGACACAGAGGCATCCTGAGAACACAAAAGAACACCATGTGACAACAGAGGCAGAGACTGGATTGATGCAACTGTAAGCCAAAGAACACCAAGATTGATGGCCACCACCAGAAACTAGGAAGTGGCAAGGAAGAATTCTACTCAGAGTCTCAGAGGATCATGGTCCCACTGACATTTTGATTTTAGACTTCTAGCCTCCAGAAATGTGAAAGAATAAATTTCTGCTTTAAGTCACCCGGTTTTTGGTACTTTGACTTGGCAACCCTAGAAAAATAAAGTAGTTACCTAGAATCTCTTTGTTCTTAAGAAGTTTATGATGCCGTTTTTAGATATACTATTACTGGCTTTTTAATTTTATGTAGTTGTTTCATTTTCTTGGGTTGTTTTTTCCTTGCATTCAGCTGTTATGCTGTTTAATTAAACTCTTAACCATGCTAAAATTGTTCACACAGGAACATAGGACACACCAGATGAGTGTAGCTCAAATTGATTCTAATATTTAAGCTTGTAAAAGCATGTTTATTCCCTAATACCTTCTAGAAAGTTAATGAAAACAATTAGGTGTAAATTTGTTTTCTTTTAAGTCAATTCCCTGAATTCCATCTATGATTTTTTTCTTTATTGAAAACCAAATGGTTCTGTATTGGCTGTTATTAAACTCTACGTTGAATGCCAGCATATTGACTGAGATACCACTAAATAACTGGAACCGATTATTTGATGGCAGTTCAGCCCGTGCCATTTTTTGCAGTGTCTTTAGAACCTTAATTTATTTGTGAGGACCTTTAACTGGTTTTTAGGATGCTGCTGCTTCCGGAAGGATGATTTTCCCTCCTCAGGCCCATAACACTCCCAATACAATGAAGAAGAGTGAAGGGGAAGGTGGGATTTTCTATTGATTCAAGAGAAAGGATGCCTTTTGCCTGAAAAGAACCTCTAATGCGACTATTCCTGTCTACTGTTCAGTGTGTTCCTTTTCTAAGCTACATAAAGATTTTCTCTTGAGGTCTTTTTCTTGATTTCATGTTAAGCAAATAAATATAATGAAACAAAGGATACATTATATGACTGTATAATTGAGTTTAAAGTTAACCATCAGTGCTACACTTTGTATCAAACCTTAGTGTAGTCATCAAAAAGACCAAATGCTTTGCCTCAAAGGAATACCTCTTTTCAGCAAAGGATCCTAAGAAAAGTGAATATCCACGTGCAAAAGAATGACGTTGGATCCTTATACTTCACCATATGTAAAAATTAACTCAAAATGGATCAAAGACTTAAATGTGAGAACTAAAACTATGAAACTATTAGGGGAAAACATAGGGAAAAAGATTCATGACATTGGGTTTGGTAATGATTTCTTGAGTATGTAACCCAAAACACAGGAAACAAAACAAACATTGATAAATTAGACTTCATCAAAATTAAAAACTTTGTGCATCAAGAAACACTATGAAGAGAATTTAACTTTAAAAGGCAACCCACAGAATGGGAGAAGATATTTGAAAATTATATATACAATAAGGGATTAATATCCAGAATATGTAAAAACTGCTGTAACTCAGCGACACCAAGAACAAACAACCCAAATAAAAAATGGTCAAAGAACCTGAACAGACATTTCTCTGAACAAAATACACTAGGGACTTGAATAGATATTTATATACCAATGTTCATAGCAGCATTATTCATTATAGCCAAATGTCCACCTACAGATGAATGAATAAACAAAATGTGTTTTATACATGCAGCGAAATATTATTTATATATTCATATAGTTTTATTGAGGTATAATTGACATATAGCATCATATTAGTTTCAGGCATACAATGTAATGATTCAGTATTTGTATATATTGCAAAATGATCACCACGATAAATCTAGTTAACATTTATCACCATAATAATAGCCACTGTAATAGTTTTGAGGTGGTAGCTCATTGCGGTTTTCATTTGCACATCCCTGATGATTAGTGATGTTGAGCATATTTCATGTACCTATTGACCATCTATGTAGTCTTTGGAAAAATGTCTATTCAGGTCCTCTGGCCATTTTTTTAATTGGGTTGGTTTTTTTTGCTGTTGAGTTGTATGAGTTCTTTATATATTTTGAATATTAACCTCTTATCAGGTATATCATTTGCAAAAATCTTCTCCCATTTAGTAGGTGGTCTTTTCGTTTTATTGATAGTTTCCTTTGCTGTGCAGAAGCTTTTTGTGTAGTCCTATTTCTTTGTTTTCACTTTTGTTTTTGCTGAGGAGACATGTGCAAAAAAAAAATATTCCCAAGACCAATGTCAAAGACCGGCCGTTGATGTTTTCTTCTACCGCCAGTGTTTTCTTCTAGGTCTTATATGGTTTCAGATCTCCCACTGAAGTCTTTAATCCATTTTGAGTGGGATTTTTTTGTAGATAGTGTGAAAGAGTATTCTAGTTAGCTTCTTTGGCATATAGCTGTCCAGTTTTCCCAGCACCGTTTATTGAAGAGGCTTTGTTATCCCAATTGTATATTCTTCCCACATTTGTCATGTATTAATTGACTATTTAAGTGTGGGTTCATTTCTGGGCTCTCCATTCTGTTCTATTGATCTATATGTCTGCTTTTGTACTAGTATCAGCCTGTTTTGATAATATTAGATTTGTAGTATAGTTTCAAATCAGGGAGCATGATATCTCCAACTTTGTTTTTATTTCTAAAGATTGTTTTGGCTATTCGAGGTCTTTATGTTTCCATACAAATTTTAGAATTCTTTGTTATGGTTCTGTGGAAAATGCCATTGCTATTTTGATAGAGATTGCACTGAATCTGGATATTGCCTTGAATAGTATGGTCATTTTAACAATATTAACTCTTTCAATCTATGAACAAGGTATACCTTTCCATTTGTGTCATCTTCCATTTCTTTCAATGCCCTATATTTTTCTGAGTGCAGGTCTTTAGTTCCTAGGTCTTTTTTCTTTCTTTTAAATGCGGTTGCAAATAGGATTGTTTTCTTAGTTTCTCTTTTTGATAATTTGTTATTAGTATAAAGAAACAGAACAGATTTCTGTATATTAATCTTGTATCCTGAAAATGGTTCTCTGAAGTTCAAATGCATCCTAACAATTCTACATATTTACTCCCCTACTCTTGTTTAATGTTTTACACATCATATTTTACATCTCTTTGTTTTGTGTATGTCTTATCTACTGATTGTGGATATAGATGATTTTATCAATCAGTATTTTAACCTTCCAACTAGCTTTCTTACTATTTTTACTGTATATTTGCCTCTACAAATGAGTTTTTTTCTTTCATAATCTTCATACTTCTAGTTGTGGTCTTTTCCACTCAGAGAAGTCCCTTTAACATTTCTAGTAAAGTCAGTTTAGTAGTACTGAACTCTTTTAGCTTTTGCTTGTCTGTAAAACCCGAACTCTCCTTCAAATCTGGATGATAGCCTTACTGGGTAGAGGATTGTTGATTATAGGATTCTTCTTTTAATCACTTTAAATACGTTGTGCCACTTCATTCTGGCCTACAACATTTCTGCTGTAAAGTCAGCAGACAGTCTTATGGGAGTTCTGTTGTACTTACTTCGTTGTTTTTTCCCTCATTTCTTTTAATATTCTGTATCGTCAATTTTTGCCATTTTAATTACAATGTGTCTTGTCATGGACTTCTTTGGGTTGATCTTGTTGGGACTCTGTGTTCTTCCTGCACGTGGGTGTCTGTTTCTTTTCCCATGTTGGGGATATTTTCAGCTGTCATAGCTTCAAATAACTTTTCTGCCTCTTTCTCTCTCATCTCCTTCTGTGACACCTATAATGCAAATTTTACTATGCTTGCTATCATGTAAAGGTCTCAAAGTGTCCACATGTTTTAAAATTATATTTTCTTTTTTCAGTTCAGCTTGCATGATTTCTACTACTTTGTCTTCCAGTTCACTGATCCGTTTCTCTGCATCATCTAATCTACTGTTGATTCCTTCTAGTGTATTTTTTATTTGAGTTACTATATTCTTCAGCTCTTTTGGGTTCTCTTTTTATATTTACAAATTCTTGGTTAAACTTCTCACTGTGCTCATCCATTCTCCTAAGTTTATTGAGCATCCTTATGATCATTACCTCGAGCTTTTTATAAGCTAGATTGCTTATCTCCACTTCCCTTAGTTTTTCTTCTGGCAAAAGACAGCTTCTGTATCCTCTGAGGGAGTCCCAGTTACCTTCTGCCTCCCCAGGATGCTTTTTCAAATTCAACAAGTAGGTCTGACCCAGGTTTCTTTCAAATTACTGTCTCTGCACTGGGTCTTGGAGCACATGAGATTTTGCATGTGCCCTTTAAGTTCAGAGTCTCTGTTTCTTACATCCCTATAGCTTTCCCATATCGAAACCCTGCAGGCCTTCAAAGCCAGACATTCTGGGGGCTCTTCTTCCTGGTGCAGGACCCCCCAGGGTGGGGAGCCCAATATGGGGCTGAGTCCCCTTGCTCCTTGGGGAGAACCTCTGCAGTTGTGATTATTCTCCCTTTTGTGCCCCTACCCAGGCATGTGTCTCTATTCTAGTGTCTTTGACCCTCCTGTCCATCTCACTGTGGTTCCTTCTTTATATCTTTAGTTGTGGAAAACATTTTCTGCTAGTCTTTAAGTTGTTCTCATGGGCAGTTGCTTTGTAAATAGTTGTTAATTTTGGTGTACTTATGGAAAGATGTGAGCACAGCATCTTCCTACTCTGTCATCTTGGTGACTCCTTTAATTTCGTTCTTTTTTATGGCTGAGTAATATATATATATATAACCACATCTTCTTTATCCAGCCATCTGTCAGTGGACACTTATGTTGTTTCCATGTCTTGGCTATTGTAAATAATGCTGCAATGAACATTAGGGTTCAAATATTTTTTGAATTACCATTTTCACTTTCTTTGGATAAATACCCAGAAGTAGAATGGCTGGATTGTAAATTAGTTCTACTTTTAATTTTTGAGAAACTATAGTAGTTTTCATAGTGGCTGCACTAATTTACATTCCCATCAACAGTGCATGTGGGTTCCTTTTTCTCCACATCATTGCCAGCACTTGTTATTTGTTGTCTTTTTGATAATAGCCATTCTGACATGTGTGAGATGATATCTCACTGTGGTTTTGATTTGCATTTCCCTGATGATTAGTGATATTGATCATCTTTTTGTGTATCTGTTGGCCATCTCTGTCTTCTCTGAAAAAATGTTCAGATACCCTGCCTATTTTTGAATAGGCTTGTTTGGGTGTTTTTGCTATTGAGTTGTATAAGTTCTTTATATATTTTGGATATTATCAGATACATGATTTGCAAATTTAGTAGGTTAGTAGGTTGCTTTTTATTTTGTTAGTGGTTTACTTCTCTGTGCAAAAGCTTTTTGATTTGATGTAGTCCCACTTGTTTATTTTTACTTTTGTTGCATTTGCTTTTGGTGTCATATCCAAAAAATCACTGCCAAGACTGATGTCAAGGAGCCTAATACCTACGTTTTCTTCTAGGAATTTTGTGGTTTCAGGTCTTACATTCAAGTCTTTAATTCATTTTTGGATTAATTTCTGTGTATGGTGTAAGATAAGGGTCCAGTTTCATTCTTTTATGTGTGGCTGTTCAGTTTTCTAACCACCATTTATTGAAGAGGCTATCCTTTCCCCATTGTATATTTTTGGCTCATTTGTTGTAAATTAATTGACCATATATGCATGGGTTTATTTCTATGCTCTCTATTCTGTTCTACTGATCCATTGTGTCTTTTTTCATGCCAGTACCATAATGCTTTTATTACAACAGCTTTGTAATGTAGTTTGAAATCAGGGATGATGATGCCTCTGGCTTTATTTTTCTGTCTCAAGATTGCTTTGGCTATTTGGTGTCTTTTGTGGTTCTATACAAATTTTAGGATTGTTCTCTTTTTGTGGAAAATGACATTATAATTTTGATAGGAATTGCATTGAACCTATAGGTTGCTTTGGGTAGTAAGGATATTTTAACAATGCTCATTCTTTCAATCCATGAATATGGAATATCTTTCCATTTATTTTTATCTTCTTCAATTTATTGCATTAATGTCTTATAATTTTCATTGTATAGGTCTTTTACCTTTTTGGTTAAATGTATCTGCAGATATTTTTTTCTTTTAGATACAATTGTAAATTAGATTGTTTTCTTAATTTCTCTTTCTGATAGTTCATTATTAGTGTATAGAGATGCAGCAGATTTTTGTTTATTGATTGTTTATCCTGTATTACTGAATCTGTTGATTAGTTTTAAGAAATTTTGGTGGAGTCTTTAGGGTTTCCTAAATGTAATATCATGCCATCTGCATATAGTGACAGTTATATTTCTTCCTTTCCAATTTGAGTGACTTTTCTTTCTTTTTATTGCCTAATTACTCTGGCTAGGATTTCCAATACTATGTTGAAAAAATAAGTGATGAGAGTGGGCATCCTTATTTTTTTCTGATCTCAGAAGAAAAGCTTTCAGCTTTTCATCATAATGCAATATTATTTAAAAAAGAATTTTTAGAAAGGAGTAGAATTCGCAAATATAGTACAAAATGGATGAACCTTGCAGTCTTATGGCAAGTAAAATAAGCTAGATACAAAAGGATAAACATATGATTTTATTTATATGACTTTCCCAGAATAGTCAGCTTCACAGGGAGGGAGAATACAATGTTAGTTACCAGGGGCTGGAGGGATGGGAGAATCAAGAGTTATTGGTTAATGGGTACAGAGTTTTGGTTTGGGATGGTGAAAAATCTCTGGAGATAGATAGTGGTAATTCTTGCACAACAATATGAATGGACTAAATGACATTGGACTGTACTCTTAAAAATGCTTAAAATTATAAATCTTATGTATATTTTGCCCCTCAAAAAAGAAAGAAAAAAGGAATACCTTCCATTATTCCTTTATTTTTCTGGTCTCTAGTTCATAGAGAAAGAAGCTTTTGAACATGTATTTAGTTTAAAGATTCCATGATTTGACCCTATTTGTAGCTGCTGATTTCAATTAGGAAGTAAACGAAGATGCTAAATTGGCTCAACTATTACATAATTCTTTCACCTGAATATGCTTTCATCTAAATTATCTTATTTATCTTGATGTCATTATAATATTGGCCAAAATAGATATTATAGCTCTATTTTATAGATTAACTTCTTCAGTTATTAAATCCTTGCTATGCTTACTATATGCAAAACACTGGATTTGTTTTTGAAGCCACAGACATGGCCCTTGAGCTGCTAAGGTCTAACAAAATCATACCACTAAAGATACAGGAATGACCCAGTGAGGAGGGTGCGCTCAGTGGTAGAGTGCGTGCTTAGCATGCACAAGATCCTAGGTTCAATCCCCAGTACCTCCGTTAATAAATAAATAAACCTAATTACCTCCTCCTCCTAAAATCAAAGATATAAGATGGACCCTAAAGATTGTGTGTTTTAATATTCTCATTTTATAGGCTCAGAGAAGTTAAGCTACTTACCTATGGTCACATAGCTAGTTGCTGGCAATCTGGACAAGAATCTCCTTCTTTCTAACACAAGAACAGTGCTCTTTTGATTTCACCAAGCTTCCAGTCAAATAGGATATGTATACAGACAAGGATGGGTTATAAAATGTCACATGAAAGATTCAAATGGTGGGATAACTGCTCTCCTATAAAAGGATAAAGAGAGAATTAGTCCTGGAAGAGACTATTCTTGAAGGATGGTTAGGACTTATATATATGTATATATATATATATATATATATATATATATATATATATATATATATATATATATACGATTGAGAGAAAGCATGAAAAGGAACATGAAGCAGAAGGATTAATACGGATAAAAACATAGACTTTAGGAAACATGGTGTGTACACTAGGAATAGGAAGTTTTTCCATTTAGTTCAGTTAAGTGTGTGAAGAGAAGTAGTAGGAGATAGGGCTGAATGGTTTTTTGGGGAGTCAGGTCATGGAGAACCTTGATACTGGATTTGATTAGTTGGACAAATTCAAGGTGGATGACGTGCCTTTTATGGTTGAATGGGGGAAAAATCTAAGTTAACTCAGAATTTGCACAGTAATCTATTAGAACCACATCAAGAATTTAGGCCAACAGGCTCCTAGTAATCTATTTCTTAGTATGCTCCATTGTTTTTAATTTTGGATATTATCATCTAAATTTGTATGTCCTGGCATAATTTTAATGTCTTGCTAGTCTTTTCCCAAACTTGAAAACTAATATGATTTCCTGGTGTAGTACAAAGGAGAGTCCATTATTGATGTCTCTAGTGGCAGTTTTAATGCTGACCAGAACTTACATGTTCTGTATTGCTCGTATCAAGATATTTTGCCTTAAATTTCATTAATTGTCTTTGCAAATGAAATGTTTCCCTTGAGTGACATTTTTATGTTAAAATTATACTGTATTTGATTTCAAAAGCAACCTAATTAAGGTAGACATCCTGTAGGAGATTTAAGCCTCACCTCCCGAAGGAATCATGAAACAGTTAGAAAAATAATGAATTGCATCTTATATAATCTTTATTGCTACTTTAAAAATGAGTAATATATTCAGTTTGGGTTGAAATAGCATATCCCTAAGGAGCCATTTGTTTTCACAAATTAGATTGGTTCCTCACATACAAGATTATTAAGCATGAAGGTGGAAGTTATTGGACATTGTATGCCCTATAGGAATAGTTTTTTTTCTCCTTCAGAGCTGAGATCAATTCACTGATTGAAGGCAAAGATAGTTAATGATGAAAAAAAAGAACAACGTTAACTCTTTTTCTTGATAGCTTCTTGTACTTTTTACCTCCTTTCCCTATTTGTTGGTTGTAGGTCAGGTGAAACTTACAACTTGACCCTCTTTTTTTTAGGGATTCTTAAAATTAGTCGGGTTAGTGGCATAGCTATATGGTTATCTTTAGCAGAAAATCAATTAGAGGAATAGTCACATCTATGACTAATACAGTATGGATAAATTATTCTATTTTTGTTTTGAGATCAAGAAGGCAGAAGTGCCACCTTTAAATCTTTTATTTTTCATCATAAAATAAAGTTTTCAAAATACCAGAGACCTTATCTCCTAAAAGTTTGGACTAACTAAAGTTAATAGAATGTTACTTAGTTGTTAAGAAGTTTGCAATTGTCTAATTGGTTAATTTAAACAAGGTAATTTCAAATGGATCTAATTTTTTTTTGCCTTTTATCTTTATAATAGCTAAGACAAATAAATAAAATCACAGAATGTTCAAGTAGGAAGTAACATACATACATGGATAAATAAACTACTGAAAATTTTCTCGACAGACCCAGGCAACTTCTTTCTCAGAAGTTCCCAGCAAACTTCTTATATTTTACTGGTAGAGCTCTCATATGTTCTTCTTTGGGGCAGTTTCAGTTTATGCCTCATATTTTGATATAATTATTAAAAGAATCTACTTTTCTCTCTTAAATGTGTCCTATTTAATTACTTGGATTATTATATAGATAGTATGCTTACCTACTTTTTGCACTGAATTGGGTCATATTCTTATCCCTAAAAATAACTGACCCCTAAAAATAACTGTTGGCAATAAATGATATTATGCTAATTATCTTGGGCCTAATTCATATGATCTGTCCTAGAGGCCAGAGGTGCAGTTATCTTCTTCTAAAGCTTAAGGGCTACATAGGAGAGGTATGGATAGCTGAATAAAAATCAGGATATTTACCAAGAACAGTATTAAATTGATGGGCAGGTGATCACAAAATCTACAATATCTGCCCTTGCTCTCTTTCTAAGCATCCTAATATCTGTTTAATCTTTTATCATTCTAATTCCAAAGCATGACATATTTTCATCTTTCAACATTGTCTCCCTGCTTGAAAGCAATTATTGCAGAAATAAACTCTTTAATTGGTGATAAGTGGAAATATTTGGAAAGTTCAGTTAGAGAAAAATAATCTTGCCTAACTCTAAAGACCAAGATAGAATTTCTAATAAAATGTCTTTTATTCTAAAGAGTAGATATGGTTTCAACCAGATAGGTTTCTAACTGTACCAGAGTATTTATGCTAGAGACCAAACTTAGAATACCACCTCAACCCCCAGTCTAGCAAGCCAGAAATTCACTTCACTGGTTGTTTTCCTTAGAAGTAAAAATTATCTTTTAGCCATGAAATGCATTAGTAATCTTCTGAGAAGGAAGTGTTAAAATTTAAGGAAGCAGATTTCACAAAGGCAGCTTGTAGCCATTATATCTGGAAAACATAACGAACAAAGACTCTTTGTATTTTAAGGGTTATAAAGGAAAAGCTGCCTGATTTCTGGTGTGTATCTACTAGCCTAGAAAAAGGATACTAGTTGCAAGTTCTCAAAGGTTAACAGCCTTAACACATCTAGAAATGGTGATTCTATGGGTAGTGGTAGTTTTAGAGGGGAATGGTTTGGGTAAGATGAAAGATTAGGTATCTAAACCCTGCAGCCCTGAGAAACCAGTGAGAGACATCTTGAGACATTTTTTAGGACAGTGAAAATTGTACCCTTAGAATCATTTTACCTTAAAGGACAACATTGGTTTGTTCTGAGGAGCTGGGGCCAGTGAGACATCCCTTCAATTTAGATCTGCAACCGTGGTCAGTTATGGAAGATCACTGTTGAACAATGATTCTATGTAGTAGCAAAAAGCAAAGGCAGTGGTTTTAACAGAAGCATTAGATATCAGAGCTCTAGCTGTTTAAGTATGGAAGTTAAATAAACCTCCTCATTTAGACTGTAAACCTTGGAGTTCTTGGCCAATCCAGGGGAAATGAGAGCTCCAGACAAAAGGTGTTTAATCTGTTAATTTACAATGTGTTCTCAAGCCAGTTTTAATTTAATTTAGAGAAATAACCATATCAGCATTCAAAAATTGATGAATGATACATACTAGCTGTGTTAAAAGAAAATGAAACAATTGTAGAATCTCAGAGATGAAAGAATCCTTGAAGGTTATCTCTCTACCCATTCATCTAATGTTCATTTTGCCTTTCCATTATCCTACTGAGTGGATCTTTACTCTGTGCCTAAGGTTAGCTTATCACCTATTTATAGAGCTCTGATTATTAGAGGGGCCTTCCTCAAATGAACCTGAAGTATATTTCTAGGGTAATATCTACTTTTTAGTCTTGATTTTGTCCCTTTCTGTCCTACAGACAAACTCTAATTTCTTTTTGTACAAAATGGCCTTCTAAATATTTGAGGGCAGCTATGATATCTGCTGTGAATATTCTCTTTCTTTCCTTTCCCTTCCTTTCTCACCTTCTCCTGTCCTTTCTTCATATTCAAATTAATATTTTGTTTCTTCAAAATTCCTCCAGTTAAATAATTTTCCTCTCACCATCATTTTAAAAGTTATTATAAAATATTGGCTACAGTTTTTCAAAATGTTTTCCCTTCTCCTTGAGGGAAGCAGGAGGGGATTTTCCCCAATATTTACTGTAGGAACCTGGCCAAACTCCTGGAGATAAATCTCACAATAATGTAAGGAACCCCCTCATACTGAACCTGGACTGCTTCTTCTTGAAGTTTTTAACTCTCGAAGTTCCCTACATTGAGCCTTAAGCAATTCATCAATTACAGTTCCAGTTTTCCTAACCTAGCACTGATTACTGTGGCAGTTTCCCTCTTGAGTCTCCACTGCAGAGGAGATCCAGATGGTGGAGTAGGAGTATGTGGAACTCACCCCCCTACACACACAAACACATCAAAAATATACCTATGAGTGGAACAATTCTCACTGAAAGCTAACTGAAGACTGTAGAAAGACTCCTATACAACTAAGACTGTAAGAAAGATCCACACAGAATTGGGTAGGAAGGGAAGAGAAGCGATCAGGTCAGGACTTGTGTCCCTGGAAGAGGACACTGAAGAGGAGGGCAATTATAGGGGCCATGATCCTCCATGGAGAGTAAGGGGTTTGAGCCATATATTGGGTGCCCCAGCTGTGGGTTCCAACACCAGGAAGAGAGTCCACTTGGCTGGTTGGAGGACCAATGGGACTAACAGGAAGACTGTGGGAAGCCTGGACTCCACTTGTAGGGAGCATGAACACACTTGCTTATTCCTGAAACAGAGTAGAGAGAGCAGATTGAAATGGCTCAGAACACTAGCTGGTTTCCCAGGGCCAGGCTGGCATGTGCCCCAGCCTGAGCCAAGTGCCCACTTCAGCCCCACTTGCTTCATGATGCAGCTCCACACTGGGGTGAGGACTGCCATTGCCAAGGCTGTGAGAGACAAAGGCAGCTCTGACCTATAGCAGCATCCAAGCAGGGTGAGGGTGGTCATTACTGGTGCTTATGCAGGCAGTATGGCAGAAGCAGTCCAGTTCTCTGAGTGTGGCCAGAGCCACCACAACATGTACCTAGACTCATGCTAAGCAACTGTACCAGCCCCTCTTACTGTAACACTGCTCCCCTCTGGGGTGAGGGTGCTGCTACTGGGAAGAGGAGAGCATACATTTAATAGTAGCAGAGCTGGCTCAGACTTGACACTTGAGGCTTCCTTTCTAGTAACTTGGAGCCCACCCTTGCCAACAGTAGGCTGGTACTGGCTGGTGAATAGAGGAGAAGCCCTAGCTCATACTTGGATCTGCCCCGAGCCCCTCCTTCTCCAGCTCAACTTCCTAAAAAAGATGATAGCTGCCAGCATACCCTGGGGAAAGATGTGACTCATACCCATGTCAGATCCAGCTTTCCCACCAAATCCAGTAGGCACACACAGACTGTATAAGGATACTTCCACACAAGGACACCCCTTCAAGAGAACAATATGTAATTGTTACACTAAATTTCACGAAGACAGTTATAGCAAAACAGGCCCACCACAAGAAACAAGAAAAATATCAAATAACCTAACCTACTATTTAAAGGAATTAGAAAAAAGAACAAAAAACAAAACTCAACATCATAAGAAGAAAGGCAATAATAAAGATCAGAGAGGAAGTAAATAGAGACCAAAAAAAAAAAAAACCAAACTAAACACAGCAGAAAAGATCAATGAACTCAAGAGCCAGTATTTTGAAAGGATAAACAAAATTGGTGAACCTTTAGCCAGGCTTATCAAAAAGAAAAGAGAGAGGACCCAAATAAACAAAATAAGAAATAAAAGAGGAGAAATAACAACTGATATCACAGATAAGAAAAATCACAAGAGAATACAGTGAATAGTTACATGCCAAAAAATTGGACAACCTACAAGAAATGAGCAAATTTCTAGAAACATAACAACCTTCCAAGACTGAATCAGAAAGAAAGAGACAATCTGAATAGACTGATCACTGGTATTAAAATTGAATTTGTAATTTAAAAAATATCCCAGCAAGCAGAATTCCAAAACTGAATGGCCTCACAGGCAAATTCTATCAAACATATAAAGAAGAGCTAATACCTGTATGTTCAGACTGTTCCAAAATATTGAAGAGGATGGATCACTCTCAGTTTCATTCTTGAGGCCACAATTACCCTGATAACAAAACCAAACAAAGATGCTACAAGAAAAAAATTACAGGACAATATCTCTGATAAATATAGATGCTAAAATTCTCAACAAAATATTAGCAAACCAAATTCAGCAATAAGCAAAAAGGATCGTACACCATAATCAGTTGATATTTATTCCAGAGATGCAAAGATAGTTCAATATTTGCAAATCAATCAGTGTTATATACCACATTAACAGAAGAAAGAATAAAATCACATGATCTGTTCAATAGATGCAGAAAAAATAATTTGATAAATTTCAACATCCATTCATGACAAAAACTCTCATCAAACTGGGTATAGAGGGAATGTATCTCAACTTAATTAAGGCCATTTATCATAAACCCACAGCTAACATACTCAGCAGTGAAAAGCTGAAAGGCTTTCCCCTAAGACCAGGAACAATACGGGGATGTTCAATCTCACCACTTGTACTTAACATAGTATTGGAAGTCCTAGCACAGCTATCAGACAAGAGAAGAAATAAAAGTCATCCAATTTGGAAGGGAAGGATTAAAACTATTGCTATTTGCAGGTGACATGATACAATATATAGAAAACCCTAAAATATCTAGTATCATTAGAACCAATAAATAAATTCAGCAGAGTTGCAGCATTTAAAATTAACATACGAAAATCTGTTACTTACCTATACACTAATAATGAACAAGCAGAAAGAGAAATCAGGAAAACAAACTCATTTACAATCACATCAAAAAGCATAAAATACCTATGAATAAACTTAAACAAGGAGGTGAAAAACCTGTGTTCTGAAAACTACAAAACATTAATGAAGGAAACTGAAGATGGTATAAAGAAATATAAACACATCTCATGTTTATGGATTAGAAAAATTGATATTGCTAAAATGTCCATACTACCCAAAATATAGCCATTAGTTTGTAATAAATTGAAATGGAGTATAATCTATAAAAATATTGAATCACTGTGTTGTACACCTGAAACTAGTGTAATATTATAAATCAACTATACTTCCATAAAAACTTTTGGCTATATTCCCTATGGTGTACATCCTTGTATCTTATTTATTTTGTACTTAGTAGTTTGTACCTCTTTTTTACCCTTCCCCTATCTTGCCCTTCCCCTGCCGCTCTTCCCACTGGTAACCAACCACTAGTTTTTTCTCTATCAACCTGTTACTCTTTTGTTATATTCATTCGTTTTATTTTTAGATTCCACATATAAGTGAAAGCATACAGTATTTGTCTTTCTCTGTCTGAGTTACTTCACTAAGCATAATACCCTTCAGATTCACCCATATTGTCGCAGATGGCAAATTTTCATTCTTTTTTGTAGCTAAGTAATATTCGATTGTGTATATACCATAGCATCGTTATCCATTCATCTGTTGATGAACACTTGGGTTTCTTCCATATCTTGGCTATTGTAAATTATGCTTCTACTAACATCGGGTTGCATATATCTTTCTGAATCAGTGCTTTTATTTCTTTTTTCAGATACATACCCAGAAGTAGAGTTGTTGGATCATATGATAGTTCAATTTTTAGTTTTTTGAGGAACTTCCATACTATTTTTTGTGGTGGCTGTACCAATTTACATTCCCACCAACAGTGTACTAGGGTTCCCTTTTCTCCACATTCTCACAAGGATTTATTATTTGTTGTCTTTTTGATGATAGCCACTCTGACAGGTGTGAGGTTATATCTTACTGTGGTTTTGATTTGCATTTTTCTAATGATTAGTGATGGTGAAAACTTTTTCATGTGCCTGTTGGCTATACGCATGTCTTTTTGGTATATCTATTCAGATATTTGCCCATTTTTTAATTGTGTTGTTTGATTTTTTATTGAATTATTTGAGCTCTTTATATATTTTGGATATTAACTCCTTATCAGAAATATCATTTGCAAATATCTTCTTTCATTCAATAGGTTGTCTATCCATTTTTTGAGGATTTCCTTCACTGTGGAAATTTTAAGTTTAATTAGGTCCCATTTATTTATTTTTGCCTTTGTTTCTTTTTTCTAAAGAAATGATCCAAAAAATATTGCTGAGACTTATGTCAAAGAGTGTATTGCCTATATTTTCTTCTAGCATTTTTAATGGGTTTTGGTCTATATTTAGATTTTTAATCCATTTTGTATTTTTTAATGTAGTATGAGAAAATGTTTTAATTTCATTCTTTTATATGTAGCTATCCAGTTTTCTCAACACCACTCATTGAAGAGACTGTCTTTCCCCGATTGTATATTTTTTCCTCCTTTGTTTTAGATTAATTGATCATATATATATGGGTTTATTTTTAGACATTCTATCCTGTTTCATTGATCTATGGGTCTGATTTTGTGCCAGTACCAGTGTTTTGATTACTGTAACTTTGTGTATATTCTGAAGTTATGGAGTGTGATACCTCCAGCAATCTTCATTTTTCTCAAGATTGTTTTGTCTTTTGGGGGTCTTTTATGGTTTCATACAAATTTTAGGATAATTTCTTCTAGTTCTGTGATAAATGTCATGAGTATTTTGATAAGGATTGCATTAAATTTGTATATTGCTTTGTGTAGTATGGACATTTAAACAATATTATTCCAATCTATGAAAATAGAATATTTCCACTTTTCTGTATCATCTTCAGTTTCCTTTATTAATCTCTTATTAAATAGGTCTTTCACCTTCTTGTTTAAGTTTATTGCTAGATATTTTATGCTTTTAGATGCATTTATAAATGAGTTTGCTTTCTTGCTTTCTCTTTCTGTTTGTCCATTATTAGTGTATAGGAAAGTAGCAGATTTCTGTATGTTAATCTTGTTTCTTACAGCTTTAGTGATTCATTTATTAGTTTTTGGTGGAGAGTTTAGGGTTTTCTGTATTTTGTAGGGTTTTCTGTTTATTGCAGATAGTGACAGTTTTACTTCTTCTCTTCCAATTTTGATGACTTTTATTTCTTTTTATTGTCTGATTGTTTTTTAAATAAAAATGGTGGGAATGGGCATCCTTGTCCTATTCTTGATTTTAGAGGAAAGGCTTTCAGTTTTTCATCACTGAGTATCATGTTATCTGTGGGTTTGTCATAAATTGCCTTTATTATGTTAAGATATGTTTTATTTATATTTTCAGAGTTTTTATCATGACTAAGTATAAAATTTTGTCAAATGCTTTTTCTGCATCTATTAAACAGATCATGTGGTTTTATCCTTCATTTTTTCCTCACTTGATCACCTTATTTGAATGTTTTCCTGCTTGCCTATAGTCTACTATTATGTAATACCCAATGGGAACTAAACCTAATTTTCTAGATAGTCTGATGACTCATTGTGTTTTCTTTCTTTCTTTTTATTTATTTTTTTAACTTTTATTGAGTAATAGTCATTTTACAATGTTGTGTCAAATTCTAGTGTAGAGCACAATTTTTCAGTTATATATGAACATATATATTTTCAAAATAGTCACTTCTTTTTTGCTATGAGCTACCACAAGATCTTGTTTATATTCCCCTGTGCTATACAGTATAATCTTGTTTATCTATTCTGCATTTTAAAATCACAGTCTGTCCCTTCCCACCCCCAACCTCTGGCAACCACAAGTTTGTATTCTATGTCTATGAGTCTGTTACTGTTTTATATTTATGTTTTGTTTTGTTTTGTTTTGTTTTGTTTTTAGATTCCTCATATGAGTGATCTCATATGGTATTTTTCTTTCTCTTTCTGGTTGACTTCACTTAGAAATGACATTCTCCGGGATCATCCATGTTGCTGCAAATGGCATTATGTTGTCGGTTTTTTATGGCTGAGTAATATTCCATTGTATAGATGCACCACCTCTTCTTTATCCAGTCACCTGTTGATGGACATTTAGGCTGTTTCCATGTCTTGGCTATTGTAAATAGTGCTGCTATGAACACTGGGGTGCAGGTGTCATTTTGAAGTAGGGTTCCTTCTGGATATATGCCCAGGAGCGGGATTCCTGGGTCATAGGGTAAGTCTATTCCTAGTCTTTTGAGGAATCTCCATACTGTTTTCCACAGTGGCTTTCCTTGCTTCCCTCTCCCACTCTTAATGATTTAAATGTCTTCTTTTACAGTTTTGTGTTTATTCTTTTTGTAATTCATGGCAGTTATCTCCTTTCCAGTTATGAGTTTCTCATTTTTGTAGCATCCTGCTTCTTTTCTATTTAGAGTGGACTTGTCAATGGTTCTTTTAGCATGGGTTTAGTGTTGCTAAACTCTTAGTTTTTGCTTGTCTGTGAAGTTCTTTATCTCTCCTTCTATTCTAAAGGATAGCCTTGCTGGATAGAGTATCCTAGGCTGCATCTTTTTTTTTCATTCAGGACTTTGAATATATCTTACCACTCCCTTCTGGCCTGTAGTGTTTGTGTTGATAAATCAGCTGAGAGCCTTATGGGGGTTCCCTTGTAACTGACTCCTTGTTTTTCTCTTGCTGCCTTTAGGATCATTTCTTTATCCTTGACTCTGGCCACCTTGATTATGATATGTCTTGGTGTGGGTCTGTTTGGGTTCTTCCTGTTTGGGAACCTCTGAACATCTTGTACTTGGATATCTGATTCCTTTAGGTTTGGGAAGTTTTCAGTCATGATTTCTTCCAAGACCTTTTCAATTCCTTTTGTTCTCTCTTCCTCTTCTGGAACCCCTATTATGCGTAGATTGGCACGCTTTTATGTTATCCCATAGGTCCCTTATATTATTTTAATTGTTTTTTATTTGTTTTTCTCTCAGCTGTTCTGATTGGGTGCTTTCTGTTGTCCTGCCTTCTAGGTCACTTATTCGTTCCTCTGCATGATTTAGCCTGCTTTGTACAGCCTTTAGGTCAGCTCTCATCTCAGCAAATGAGTTTACTAATTCTACTTGGTTCTTCTTTATAGCTTCTATTTCATTTTTGACATATTTTATATCTCTAAACACTATTTCTTTTAGTTCCTTCAGTACTTTGATCACTCCTTTTTTGAAATCTTGATCTAGTAGGCCATCAGTGTCTATTTCCTTGATCGTGCTTTTAGTGGATTTCTCTTGATCTTTTAATTGGGAGTGGTTCCTCTGCTTCTTCATCTTGCTCATATCTCTCTGGCACTGTGGCTTAAGGAGTATCAGTTATCTATTTCTCCTGGAGACGGTGTGCTCTTAATGATTTTATTGAGAGGTCTTTGTGTCTTTGCCCTGTTTCGCAAACTCAGCTTGCTGTTTCCAGAGGCCCTCTGTTGGCGCCCTCTTCTGTGCTGCTCCTAGTGGCTGTCAGCTAGCAGATCACGCCCCCTCCCAACACTGGGTCAGGTGCTGGGCTCTTATCTGGTGGGCGGGTGGGTGACTCCCCTTCTCAATGCAGCAGTCAGATGATGCACTTGGGGGAGGCAGGTGGGCAGATTGCGCCCCCTCCCAGCACTGTGGTCAGGTGCTGCATTCCTGCCTGGAAAGCAGGTTGCTGCCTTCCCTTTCCCGTGCCAGTTGCTCCACTGCTCTGTGCAGCTGCTCGCTCTGCCTTGGGTCTGCGTTCCAAAGGCGGGCTTGGGGAAGACTGCGGAGACCCAGTGAACGAGCACCAGTCCTCCTTTGCCCCTCCCTCCCCGCGGGATTGGTCCTGCACTGGTTTGCTTTTTCTTTTTTCTTTTTTCCTACCCAATTTTTGGTGTCTTTGTCTTTCAAAGAGGGCGATATTCTATCAGAGTTCGACAGGTGCTCTGGTTGGCTGAGTGGGTCCGTAGATGTGAGTTTTGGTGTATTTGTGGGAGAGGGTGAGCTACAAGCATCCTTCTATTGTTCCATCTTGCTTCTCTCTGATGACTCATTTTAAGTGTATGTTTTACTGTAACAACCAAGAATAAATTAGTTACTTGGCAACCACAACACACTATTGTCTCATGATGGAGATTTCAACTGAATAAAGTTCAAAAAACTTATTTACACATGTTGTCTCTAACGTTTTCTCTCTTCTATGCAAGTGACATTAGGGTTTTTGATGCAGTGCAGGAATTTGCCTGAGGTTCAATTTATTATCCTAGCTCAATAATAAATAACTTTTGTGATCTTGATTTTATCAGCCAGGTTATTTGCTCCCTTTTCTAGCTTCTGTCAGCTGAAAACTTGATAATCATGCCTCCTCAGTCTTTATTCAAGCAATTGGTAAAAGTTTAGGGAAAAAAGTAGTTGTATTTTGACATGCCATATGATACGTCTCTTAACATTTGGTAAACAGCATCTTTTAAATAAAGTCATTCAACTAGCTACAAATCTATCTACTTTTATTAGCAAGTATCACATATCTTTCCATCCTATACTCAGAAATATCTGAGAGCTTGCCAAATGTCTCCCTGATATACAGATATACTGTCTACAAAATTTCCTTCATCTATCAATTTAATGACCCTATAAAAAAGGGAAATAAGGTTAAAAGTGATTAAAAGATGAAGTCATTTGAATTATCCTGGATCATTAGGCAAACTTCAAGAAGAACAGCTATAAGTGAAATCAAAGGAAGCAAGTTTTTTTTTTTGTCAAAATTGGATAGATATGATTGTAGACTATTAGCAGCTGAAGTCTTTCTTATATAACAGTACAAAGGTGCTACAGCAATTCAAATGGGCCACTTGACCTCTCAGGGTATGCTTTCTCACCTAATTTCACTAGTAATGCCCTTGGTGATTAACCTTTTCACTGGTTGCCTTCCATAAACTGAAGGAGTTAAGTGAAGCTACACATTTAAGACAGTTTCCCAAACAACGGTGAATGAATATCATTCTACATAAATAAACATGTTTATTTTCACTGTCTGGTTCCTCTGATATCATACAAAGACAGAAAGCTCATGCAGTTAGAAGAGCTTTAATAAAAATTCATGTTGTAGGGGGAAAAAAAAGGATCCATGTGCTTTTCAGTATTTATCTTCTGTTTGTCATCATTCTTGTTAATAACCTCTTATTGGGCATCAGAACAATGCTTTGGCAATGACCCAGGGTATTCTGTAAAGATGTCACGGTTAATTTAGATAAATATTAGATTTTCCACATCTTCTGGAAGCAGGGGTTATTGTTCAGTATCAATGCTTCCAGCAGTACTAAATATTCTCTCTCTGTGTGTGTTGGCCGGCAGATAACCTGGATAAAATATAACCCATCCAGTTAAGGCTAGCAGGAGAGTGATTGCTTTCCCAAGCCACTTTTTCAAAATGTCTTCTTTTTTCTCTCTTTGACTCTCTCTTTAGGTATTCTCTGTTCATTTCAAACACTATTTGTTGTAGAAAGTAGAAGAAAGTGTCACTTTTTAAATTCAAAGTTCAAAATTTGGATTTTTTTCTTTCCTATTTATTTCTCTCCTGATGTCTGCATTC
This sequence comes from Vicugna pacos, assembly GCF_048564905.1. Classification (NCBI taxonomy): domain Eukaryota; kingdom Metazoa; phylum Chordata; class Mammalia; order Artiodactyla; family Camelidae; genus Vicugna; species Vicugna pacos. Next base: position 16,290,737 of record NW_027328742.1, on the reverse strand, counting down.
ATTTCCTTAGATTTATTTCCCTTGATAATTCTTAAACCTCTCTGTGAGTTCATATGCAATTCCTTATACACATTTCCGTTCTGCTGAATATTGATTACTCTTTCATTGTGTTACACTATACCTTTTGATCTGTTTTTCAGTTTCTCATCCCTATATTGTTAGCTATTAATTTTAAATAATGTTTAGTTTTTGTTTTAACTTTTATATCTACAGATATTTGATTCATTAGTTTGAATTACTTGCTTATTACTTCAAGAAATTACAAATTATATTTAATTGTATTGATAAAATAGTGGTGTATGATGTTGCTAAAAAACATCAGGCAATTAGATGCTCCATTGGTGATGGAGAAGATGGAGCATCTAATTGCCTGATTTGTCAGGAAAGGCTTCTCAGAGGAGGAAGCATTTGTGCCAAGACTAGGGAGGATGAATAGGACTTTATAAGTATAAAAAATGAAGGACATGAGGGCAGAGAAAATGCTATATATAGGAGCATGTAAGCATGAAGCATGATAGTACATATGGGGAAATCTTAATGCTTCAATATGACTAGTGTATATTAGGAAGGGGAAGTGACTAGTGAATATTAGGAAATGTGGATAGATGAACATACACAATCTAGATCGTGAAAAGCCTTATATTTTAGTGGATGATGTGGAACACCAAATACATTTTGAGAAAAGAGTAACATGATTAAGGTTGTGTATTGAATGTATCATTCTACAGATGGTTTGGAGGATATATTGAAGCATGTGAAAACTGCAGGCAAGAAAGGAATTATTGAAATAATTCAAGTGAGAGATGATGAGGGCTTTACCTAAGGCAGCGGCAGTGGAGATAGAAAGAACAGGGTAGGTACAGGAGAAATTCAAAACTTGATGATTGATTGTGTGCCAGGGGACATTGGAGAAAGAAGAATATTGGATCATTCCATAGTTTCTGGCTTAGGTGACAGGATGGATAATGATGTCATTCAGCAGAGTTGGGGATATATATAAAGGGGGCATAGATGAGGAAGAGATGAAAATTCAGGTTTAGAGATATTTGTTATGAGACAGCATTGGGACAAGCAGGAGGTATTAAGTAGAATTTAAACTTAGGAGAGAAAACTGGGAGTTTTAGATGCAGATATGTGATTTTTTAGCATAAACATGGTAGTTGAAGTAGAAGGATGTATTTGAGATTGCTCAGGCTGAGTGTGTGAGACAAAAAAGTAAAATAACAACAACAATAACAACAAAATGAACAAAAAATGAGGATAGTGTCCTGGAGAATTTCCCAAAGGACACAGTAGAATTATTCTTTATCCTGTGTAATTTCTTGATTATTTAAGTGGATCCCTAATTAACTTATATCTATCATTGCAGCACGATTTCATTAAAATGTTAAAAATAAATGGCTGTGTATATTAGTGTTCTGTCAGTTTTGCTCATATTTAAAAACTATTCCTCTTCAGAAAATTATTCTGAATTTATTTATTTATTTATTTTAACATTTTTTTATTGATTTACAATCACTTTACAATGTTGTGTCAAATTCCAGTGTTCAGCACAATTTTTCAGTCATTCATGGACATATACACATTCATTGTCACATTTTTTTCTCTGTGATTTATCATAACATTTTGTGTATATTTCCCTGTGCTATACAGTGTAATCTTGTTTATCTATTCTACAATTTTGAAATCCCAGTCTATCCCTTCCCACCCTCTACCCCCCTGGTAACCACAAGTCTGTATTCTCTGTCCATGAGTCTTTATATTCCACATATGAGCGATCTCATATGGTATTTTTCTTTCTCTTTCTGGCTTACTTCACTTAGAATGACATTCTCTAGGAGTATCCATGTTGCCGCAAATGGCATTATGTTGTCGATTTTTATTCTAAATTTATTTATTGAATTCTTCTAGTGTTAGTGATTTATTCTTCAGCTTTTATGATAACCCCTACCTAATACTTAAATTAAAATGGCTCAGGTCTTTATCTCAAAACTAATAGAATACTCAACATTCACCAATATCTAAAGATTCTCATGAGATTTGTTTCTTTTAATCATTTCTTGTCCTCTCTGCTACTGAATTTTCAGTACATTTCTTTTTGGCCTCTTACTTCTCTTTCCTTTTCGCTAAGTTTTATGTACCTAAACATAAAGTATTGCCCTTTTCCCCAGTTTCTCCAGAGTCTTTCACATCCATTGTTGTGTATGGACACATTTACTCAAGTTTCAGGAGGATAATGGATAGGGGTTTTTATCACAAAACTACACAGCAGAGAAGTAAATTTAACTGTGGTCTGATTTGGAGAAAATTATCTACTTTCTTTGTGGCTCATTTATCATCAGTAAAATGGAGATGTTACTTTCCTCATAGGATTGAATGAGTTAATATGTGGACGGTGTTTTGAATAATTCCTGGCAAACACCCAATATAATGTTAGTTATTATTATTACCTTATTCCTTATCTCTGATTCCTACCAGTGCTACCTACAGTCTTCTCCCCATCTACAATTCCAGATCTCTACAAATTTTTATGAAAAATGACTCCATTCCTTGTTTGTTTTTAAAAAAATCCTTAGAGTAACAATAACTTGGCTAAAGTATGTATTAGACATAAAAAATTTTAAAAAGATATGTATAAAGTTGTTAGGCACTCCTCCCAGTAGGGAATCTTATAAATGTTTTATAATTTATAAATGGTTTTGTTGTGACAGAAAATAAGTCTAAAGGATAGCTGGTCAAAGAGAAGTCGGTTTTTATCTGAAAACAAAAAATTATCTCTTAAATAACAGAGAATGGGAAAACTAAGAAGAAGAAAATATACTCTTTATTTAAGTAGGTTCATAAAAATATAGTTGCTACTGCTTTTAGCACCTGAGGAAACTTTTATCTCCTCTCTGCATTCTACAATGTCTGACCTGAGTTTCACTTATTAAAAAGGATGCTGCTTGTTTAGGCAAAGTATGAAAGTGGAGGTATCCAGGGATACCTGGCTCCGTGCTGACATTTACTAACGTTTTCTAAAATGTTCACTTTATATGACAGATACGTTTTACTCAAAATGATACACAAATCACATCTCAGAGATTTTTTGTTTGTTTTTTGCTGAAAGGAAATTTCCAGGGAGAAGAGAAACAGTGTGATAAGAATAGCATTCTTTTTCTTAACCTGTCTCCCTATCATAACCCATTATAATTCAGGTATATTCAACAATAAACTACACTTTTATACTTGGTTTTTGATGACTAAGTAATGTAAACTTCTATTGAACTTCTATTAAGAGAGAAAATGACAGAAGGAAATGCTCAGCTTTGTAGTCATGCAGATTTGCATTTGAAGTCAAGCTCAACTAGTTGTGTGTTCTTGGGCAAGTTAGTTGATTTTTCTAGGCTTCAGTTTCTCATCTGTGAATTGGAGATAATAACATTACACAGTACAGAAGTTTTGGCAAGGATTACTGTAATGCATATGAAATACCTAGCATAATTTCTGGCCCATACCAGATGCTGAAAAAGTGCTAGCTGGATTGTAATGAATAATTATTTGTTTGAAAATATTTATTTAGCACCTCCTGTATGCTGAGTACTGAGTTAGCTACTAGGTATGGTGACGAACAAATCAGGCATGGTCCCTACCTTCATAGAAAACCATCATCATTATTATTGCTATTATTATTAACTCCCATATTCAGATGATCAATTTTCACAGACTAGGAGTAAAAGAACTATAATATTTATAATGAGCATTGCTTATTATTTTTTTATTATAAAGTCAGTACAGTGTGTGAAATGGCTTAGGACTGTTGTTTCAACTATCAATTCTTCTCTTTGATGTTTATGGAAATTTGGAAGCTATAGGAGTTTGGAATGATTCTGTACCAATTTTACAGTATATCCTATAAATGTGTTTATTAAATAACTTTTCACTGATATGTTTCAAAATATAGAATGAAACATTTCAGGATATTTTAACTTAGATATTTTGGATTCTGACAAATTGACACACAGCAATGTTTTGAAGAAAATTATGTACACATATGGGATTAACAATTATTACCTTCCCAAGCAAGAACATTAATTTTTTAAATAATTTGATTATGTTTGAAAATTATTTATGTTTCTCGAAAACCTGTCACTATATATATATACATATATATGTGTGTGTGTGTGTATGTATGTATGTAGTAACTGAGCATTTAAAAACATGCTTAAGGATCTCTGAGACATGGAAATTTTTCTAAGTTTGGGATATCAAGTGATATACTTATTAAGTAAAATAAAATAGCTAAGATTTTTAGTACCCACTATTTTAAATTACTGTATTAAATGCTTTACATGGATTTAAGTCTTTCATTCAAAGTTCACAGCCAACTATCAAATACTACTTACTATAAATGTCCCAACTTTATAATTGTTTTCTAAACATGTTCTATACCTATAGGGCACTGTTATGGGTACTTATGCTAAGTGATGTCTGATAATCACATGGAAAAAAATGATTTATAAAATAAGTTCTAGATGAGTGGGTAAGATGTAGAAATCACATTCCTGGAGGGTAGAATTGATAAACTCTGCATTGTGGGACAGGAATGTGATTTGAGCCTTGAAGGATAGATTTGACTTCTCTTGATAAGGAAAGTGAGGGCAGGCTTTTCAGGTGGAGACATGTCATGAGCAAACCAGTTTGGCTGACATAGTGCAGTGTTTGTATTTTGGAGTTACGGGAGCTTGTCTTTGTTAGACATAAAGACTTGAACCAGAACATAGAAGACCCTGGATACTAGACAAAGAAGTTTAGCTTTAGCCTACAGGATATATTTACTTTTTATTTAAGGATGAGGACAGCATAGTAAAACAAAGTTTGAGGAAATATAATTTCATAACGGTAAACAGATGGATTGATTCAAAGATCCAACTTAATTGGCTACTACAATAGTTAATCTTAAAGAAATGAAGGCCTAAACTAAGGAGGTGAACATGAAAACGGACAGAAAAGAGAGACAAATCTTATGGTAAGAAGGTAGAGAGCTTCTTCGCTGAATGAGAGCAGAGAGCAAATCTGAGATGGTACCAACATTTGGTTTCTTAATGATGGAAGGAAATCTTTATCCAAAATAAGAAAGTAAAGTAGATTAATTGAGTGTGGGAGAAAGAAAAGAGTGATGTTTTACACTTGCTGAGTTTGAGGTGACAATCCAGAAATGTCCAATAAATATATGAAACACAAAGATGGAGCTCAGAAAAGAGGATAAGGATGAATGAAATTAATGGCTGAGAAAGGGTTCTCTTAAAGATAACAGAGTATGGGAAGACTCACTAAGAGAAATCACAAGGAAAATCCAGAGTCAAGGTTAAGCCTTTGATTGAATGTCCAGTCTGCCTACTTGAGATAGAAAGCAGTATTAAAAATGCTTATATACTGAGGATCTAAAATCAAGGAGCCCTTATCTAATTTCTGGCTCTGCCTCTTACCAGCTATGTGAGGAGGAAAGTTACTTAACTTCTCTGTTAGTGGAGAAGTTAATGAAATGGAGACTCCATTTCCTCATCTATAAAATAAAGATCCTGATATGATAATAGAGGTTTGTCGGACTGATCAAATGAAATAATGCATGTAATCAGCATCATGCTTTAAATACAGCAGAAGTTCAGAAACTTGAGTAGGAGGAGTAGTAGTTGTATTCTTAAGATTCAATATCCTTTAAGATTAACTTTAAAAAAGATTTTGTCCCCACTACTTAGCTACAACCGTCCTTGTCAAGGCTATGCCAAATCCAGTGGTCAATTATCAGTCCTCATCTTGGCTTCGTAACTCTATTTAACAGAGTTTATCATTCCCTACTTCTTGAAATACTTTTTTCATTTGGCTTCAGAAATACCTGGGCTCCATCTTACATTAGTAGCTGCTACTTCTCAGTGTCTTTTTTATGGCTCCTTCTCTGCACACCTCTAAATATTAGAGTATCCTAAGACTCAATTCTCAGACCTTGGTCATATGCATTCCCACAGCTTTTAATATCTTTTATATGCTCGACTTCTGAATTTTTATCTCAGGCCAACCTTTCCTTTGAATTACAGACCCATCTGTTCATACATTTACATGACCTTTCCTATCTAGTGAGCAGTTCAAACATAAAATGTCCAAAACCACACGCTTGATTCTCACCCCCCAACCTATTCCTTCCATGGTTTACTCCTTCTCAGTAAATGGCAACCATCTAATTGTTTAAGTTTAAAACTCGGGAATAACTCTTAATTCCTTGCTTTCTCTCACACCCTATACTTAAACCAGCAACAAATACCTTCAGCTCCATTTTAGAAGTATATCCCATTTGAGTATTTCTCACCACCTTCACCATTTTTATCCCAGTCCAGGTCACCAGTACTTCTCATCTGGACTACTGCAAGAGTTGCCTAACTGGTTTCCCCTGCTACCTTTCTTGCCTCCTTTAACACGGTTTTCCATTCAACAATCAGAATGATCCTTAGAAAAATTTCAAGTCATGCTACTCAAACTTGCTAATTGCCCCCAGAGTAAAATCCAAACTCCATACTCCAAGCACCAAAACTGTCCCTGATCTAGCTGTGTACTGTGTATTTTACCCCGTCTTCTACCGCTCTCCTTTTACCCTGTGCAGGCTGGCCTTCTTGTTGTCACTTGAAAGCATCAAGTTCTTTTCCAACCTTAAGAATTTTGTGTTGCTGTTGCCTTTGTCTGAAACATTCGTCACCATCAAAGCTTCCTCATTTCATTCAGATCAGATCTCTGCTTAATTGTCACTTTTTCAGGAAGGTCTTCCTTCAAGATTTCATTTAAAACAGCTCCAGATTTGCTCTCCCCTTATCCTGCCTTGTTTTCCCACATAACATTTAGTGTCACTACTGGACACTATGTGTTACATTGTACTTTATTATGTTATATTATATACACTGTGTCTCTTAATTTTCTCTCTTTATCTTTACTTTATTTATCTTATTTATGATCTTACTGGTCTTATTATAAGTAATAAGATATATTTATCAGCATCAAAATGTGAGCTCCTTCTTAGTCAAACTATTTTAGTTTATGTTATGAGTCTCAAATTTTTGCTAGAAAATTTTACCACAATCTATTGGAATCAAATATTGAAGCTGGCATGTATTCTGAGTTAAAGAGAAGTGATTTTTTTAAAAAATTCTGCTAAAAGAGTCCTAATTCTTCCCTGGTGGTAAAAAATTGTACAAAATAAATGCATCAAAGAATTTAGCATCTGAGCATTTCTAGTTTTTTCTTTTCAAATGGACTTTTTAAACTTTATTTTTATTATTTGTTAATTTTTCTTCCAATTTTATTCAAGTGTGACAGACGTAGAGCACTATATAAGTTTAAGGTGTACAGCATTAATGATTTGACTTACATACATCATAAAATGATTGCCACAAGTTTGGGGAACATCCATCCTCTTGTATAGATACAAAGTAAGAGAAAAAGAAAAAAAAATTTCCTTGTGATGTGAGCTCCTAGGATTTAGTCTCTTAATATTTTTAAATTCCAGTATGGAAACAGAGAACGCCTGTTTAGTTCTACACTTTAGACCAATATCTGTTTTATTAATGCAACTGTGACACAAATTCTCCTTTCCCTTTTAGAAATGTTATGGTTTTAAATTACGATTATTTTAATTGTGTAATACATGAATGATTAAAAAACAATTTTCATACATAACATACAGCAGTGTTAATTATATTAAATCAGGTTGTACATTACATCCCTAGTACTTGTTTATCTTATAACTGGAAATTTGTACCTTTTGACCACCTTCATCCAACTCCTCCTCCTCCCACCCCCCAAATAGGCTCTTTTATTAAAAGATCATCAATATGTAATCAAAGAAATGTAGGAAGATGTATACATTACAAAAAAACCCTAGATTAAGGCTAATCTAACTTTTTTGTTATTTTCTGTTATGAGAGGAAACAATCTTTAGCCCAATCTCTGTGTCTGAAGAACAGTGTAGCTGCAATTTCCCCATTTTTATTCTTTCTAAAATGGATTCCTTTATCCTAGCTGCTGCTGCTGCTGCTTTTTTTTCTGAAGCTATTAAACTTATATGCTATGGCAATATTTTCTAAGTAAAGCAGACAAATCTGGAAACTGACTGACCACAATATCCTTTGAGTGGAAGATGCATTTTGAAGATATCTGTACGAGGTCTCTGAAATAAAACATTCTGAAGGAGAAACATGTAATTATTAAATGATTTTCCCTGGATCAGCTTCTGCAAGGATTTTCATGATCAACGATCAAATCCTTCCACTTATGACGTTTCTTCCACTATTACTTTTTTGTTTAAAATATAAATGCCTCAAAGAAGACTCACAGTAATAATCGACTTAGATTACCTACCGACAAGTTTCCAAAAGTAAGTATTTGAAGGCATAGAGTATTCTTAAAAGGGAGACTACACCACTGAAGAGAGAAGGAAGAGTAAGGAATATGGAGGATAATCTTAGCATCCTTATGTTTTTCTACCTTCTTTTTATTTGTTTCTTTGTTCATTTATTTGTTCCTTCCTTCCTTCCCTCCCTCCTTTCTTCAAGATATTTACTTTTCACTCTACTAGGGCGATAGGAGTACAATGGTAAATAAAGTCCTTGACTTTATGAAACTTACTATTTTGTAAGGGGAGTACAGACATTAAAAAAAGTTAATAATACTAATGAACATATAATTAAAACTGGATGAATATCTTGAAAGAGTGATCTTATCAGAGTCTATAGTGGTTGTTTATCAGTTAGGGTGACATCTAACTGAGAATAAGAGAAATCCATGCATAGTGAATTAAACAAGATAAATGCTCTCTCTCATATAAAAGTCCAAATGAAGACCATCAGGACCTATATGGTGGCTTTGCTCTACAATGTCCTTAGAAACTCAGACTTCTGTCAACTCATTACTCTGTCCTCTCTAGCTAGGGTAATACTCTCATTCTTAGGTTCTAAGATGGTGTCCCTCATACTCAATCTCCAGGTAGCAGGATAAAAGAGGGAAAGAAGAAAGAAATGAATAATATATTTCATGTCACTTGCACTGAGAACTGTTTTATTTCTGTCACTGAAACTAAGAGCTGAGTGATGTAGAAAGAGAACTTAATTTGGGTAAACAGTGAGGAAAGAACATGTCAGACAAAAGGAATAGCAAATACAAAGGTCCTGTGGCAGGATGAAGCTTAGCGAGTAGAAGGGCCTTTGTTTCTGTGTTAGTGCATCTTATAACATATTAGTTTTGAAGCCCAAATTATAAATAACCACATTCATTAAAATCACTCTGTACAAAAAAACTTGATAAATTGTTCCATTTCTGGAAGCAGTTGGCTTAATTTTTTCAAGGTTGATATACTCCTTTTTTTTTCATATGTAAGATCTTAAATTTTACATATTTCCTTTGCAACATGATCTTACCATTTCTTATACTAAAAAAAATGAAAACACAGCATTACTATGCATATCTTGAAAATAGTTTTTTCCCTCAAAATCTGGATCAAAAACTTTTTGATTAATGTCAGCAATACTTTGTCATAGAGTTATTTGGAAAATGGTAGTGGTCAGATCAGGCAATATTAAATATAATTTTCCTTTTAATATGGCTCTTTTTGCTATTTGATAGCCTAACTCAAAGTTGAGAATAATTGTTCTGCTTAGTTAATTTGTTAATAGTTATTTCATTACCAGGTAGTCCTTAATGCTGAGACTTTTAATGATGCTAACAAGAAAAGAAAATTTCCAGCATTGTCTCAAGTATGGATGTTTTAGGATACATTCTATTTTTAGTAATTCATTTCCTTTATTACCAACTTTTTAAACTGCATGCTACTTAGCACAGGTCACTATGTTTGTTTTCCCAATTTCAGAACAGTGCCCTGCTTAAGTGGATCACTCTATTAGAAACAATATTAAATGGTTAAGTTCGGGACCCAGATAATGTATCAAATTAATATGGAGTATTTTAGAATTTTAGAATTATTGTCTAACTTTCAAGGAAAGTTTATATATATAATATTATTTTTGGAAAGAAATATTTTGGTTTGAAATATTTTTAAAGTAGGGAAACAGCATGACTGTGGATTAGTCATGAAAGTAAACACCATAAAGATTTTGAAATGTCTGTGTCTTCCTCAGAATTGTTATTTGTGATGAAGGCCTGATCATAAGTGCAATTTTTATCAAATATATATATTTTTTAATTCCAGGGAAGGTGAAAGAAGTTTATTTACTACACAAGGCATTGATTAATTTTTGTCCTAGTTCACCTTTTAAAAATTATCATGTTAACTCTTACAAGCTTTTTCCTATGACTTTGCTGTTAAAGACATAAGCAGCCCCATTTTTCTTTATTAAATCTCTTAGAGGGAAAAGAAGAAAGCTAGGCAACAAGGGAATTAGATTAATTATTTTTAACATAATACAAGGTCATATATGTGAAAAGAATATATATTGTTGCACCCCTAAGCTTAGAATCAATGGCAATTTGATTTTTTAAGATGTCCATAAGATACAGCTACTGTAATCATCTTGACAAGAACTGATGGGAATAGTCATATAGTTACTGAGCTTAAGCATAGCTAGAGAAAACTGGATGAGAAAGTTCAAAGAAATCTGCCATGTAACAAATATGATGACTGCCAAATTTTCAAAATCTCCAGTTCAGACTTACTGTAGAAATCAGGTGGCACTAGGAAGGTTTAAAAGAATTTAATTATAACATTAACTAGCTCTATGATGTTGGATTAGTGGTTCTCAAACACACTTTTAGAAATAGAACCCAACAAAAATAAACAAATGAAAGTGGTGATGCTTTGGTTGAAGTGAACAGATCTATAGTCCCAGCACTTTTCCTCCTTTTCCTCTGTAGGCTCCCGAGACACCTCTGATGACACTAGGGATGTTTCTGCAATTTGATTCCTGGGTAGCCCTGATGAGAAATAGGGAGATCATATCAATTGCTGGAGAATGTGTTGTGTCAGCATGAAAATGTAAGAGATAGCATTCTGGTCATTTTGATTTTTTTGTTAAGATTTGTATTCATTAATCTGTTCGTTCGTTCATTCATTACTGAATCATAGAAACTTAGTATTGGGTAATTAAAAAATCTTCCTCACAATCATTCTTCTTTCTACATTATAATGGGAATGGAATGGACAAGTGAGATAAGCTCAGTCATTTGGAATCTCTCTCCCTGAACTTTTTGGATCTTGAGTCAAGTCAAACAAGAAAGAAAGGAAATGGAGTTCACTGAACTCAGCAATTGTGCCCTGACAATTGAGGAGTTTATCCCCTTTCCACCGTAATTCCTGTCTTGCTTACAACTCTTTTTTTTCAGTTTTCCTATCCACCCTATGAGCTAGCTTACATTTAACAAAATGCCCCTATTGGATATGCATCCTCAGTAGCCACGATTGTGGCTAATATTCAGGGGCCAAGATTTACATGTCTGAATTCTCAGTGATCTCGGACAGTCTATAAGCATAGTATTTGAGGTATTTACATGTAAAGTTTCTTTTAGCTAAATTATCCCAATAAATTTATATTCTGAACACTAGCAAAACTTGTGGTTAGTGGGGCTCTTCCTCTCTATTCTGGAATGGATCCTCGGTTTAGTTAACTAAATGTATCAGTGGAAGAGTCTTTGATTTGGATACTATGGCATTCAGTCCCACATTGCGGTTATAAGAGCCTCTCTTTCAATAATTACCCCAAGATATATCGTTGTTCTTTTTACAGGCTGCCTACCAACGATCTAGTTATTTTTTAAGTACAAATTTAAGACATTATATTTGATTCTCTTGGAACTCTGAGCATGCTTCCAGGTGCTTGCTTTCCACAGTATTCAGAATTCCCTTCCTCAAGGTCATGCTGCTTTGCATATAACCCAAGTCCGTAAGACTTAAAATGGGAGGTTTCAACCACTCCATAGGTAGATAACTTATCACCATTCTCCCAGAAGCATCCCATAGGTTGTTAGAATTAAGTATGATAGTCACCTATAGCCAGAAATCTGTTTTGTCCTGAAACAGGAGATGAACAGTCCATAATGATTAATCTGCGACAGAGCCTTTATTTCTATAAAACTATGGGAAAGAAAAACACAACTAGTAGATAAATCTGAAAATTGGCCTTAGTCTGTTTGATATAGTTACAGGTTGTTAGACAACTCTATCTTTCTTAATATCATGTATCACAGGAATTAGAAGGCACAAGTCTTTTGCAACATAGATCCCTTTCTCTGGTTAAATGAAGTTAAGGAAAATTGTTTCTCTGACTCTCTTGTCTGGATAATTTCTGTAGCTGACTCCTTTTCATAATCAGTTTGGATGGTAAGTTTGGGATACTAACATATTATAAAGACAGAGTAATAAACATTTCGGGATGTTTGCACAAGTAATAATTGTTGGTTAAAATCAACTTCCACAATTTACTTGAAGTTCAATAATGAAGTAAAGTAAAGGTTATATCATTGAGGCAGTTAAAAATCCTGGGAATAACATAAGTATTTCATGACAGGGAAAGTGGATGTGAAAATAAAAGATTCATGACAAATCCAAATTGAAATCTAATAATTGCCTCATTTGTTCAGATAAATGAATAGAACAATAGAATTTCAGATATAGGAGAGATGAAGGAAATTATATACACACAAACATACATACAAATAAGAGGAATTATTATGGAAGAAACATGGTATTTCGTGTGTATCATTGTCTGGTAAAGTGTAGTTAGAGAGGAAACTGTGACTCAAGATAAAAAAGGAAATTTGTTAGGCTGTCAGTATTTCCATTTCTTTTTGATTTGTTGTATCTATCTATTTTTTATTACGAAGATATGAAGGACTGCCTTCTTCTCATTTATCAAAGAAGAGGAGGATCTTTGTAAGTGAAGAAACACACATCCCAAATATTCTTAAAATCACAAATTGGATCATTAAGTAATAGCAGTAGCTCATGCAAACAGGGTTGTGCTGTTATATAATGAATAAATTACACAAATTACAGTTTTTACCTTTCATTGGAGAGATATAATTTCCCTAGTAAAAATTAAGTATCAGTCCTTAAGGTTCTGAAGTTTAAACTGGATCTGAACTGAACCCCTGTGAGCAGTTAAACTTTCTATATACTACATGAAATTTATGATCTTTGTGTTGAATACATTTTTTGACCCAGAGTTTCCATTTATTCTCAGTTTAAAAGGAATTTTTGAATTAATCAAATCTGTAAAGAATGCACTCTCATTTTTACATGCATTGTGTTACTGAAACTTACATCAATGCTTTGTACAGCTGCTCATCTCAGAAACAGGCAGGATATGTAAGCTTCTTGCTCAATATATCATTACTTTCTTTTGACCATTTAGGGTTTGTTGGAAAGCAATTATCATTAGTATGTTTTTGTTTTATCATGTATCACTGAGTCACTGGGAAAGAGAAAATATGCAGATTATCTTTTATGACACTAGTGCTTTCCTTTAGATGTGTAAAAAGATTGAACTCTAAAATCAATTATTGGAAAGGGATAAGAAAAGAAATGTAGAAAACAAAATCCATCAGTATCAGTGAGCAACTCTATCTAGTTGTAGAAACACAACAAACATGAAAAGGTGCTTGGCCATAATGAGGAAGAATTCTAGGGTAGAGCTACTGAACATCCCTTCAGGTCAGCTGTGCATATTTGCTGAATTCAGGAGCGATATCCCTGTTTCCACAGGTAGTCTGAAAAGAATTCTTACTAAAGGCAGCTTAGTGCTGAAGGGTGAAGTGAATAAGAAAGGATTTTCTTTTCTGTTGGCAAAGAATAATCCCTCACAATCCAAATAAAAATCGATCTAGTGTACCCAATCCAGGGGAAACTAGTCTCTATCCCAGGAACTCTGGTACATTCATGCTTTCCTTATCGATTTCTCCCTGAGCTGTCCTTTGTATCTAGAACACCACTTGGTTCATATGTGATACTTAGATAATGTTATAATTCCTGTCCTTTTTTTTTTCTTTTCTACCTGTCTCCCTATGTTCTTTAACTCTCTATTATATCTTCTTTTTATATACTTTATTTTTGTCTAGTTTCTACTTTAACTTTCCACAATTTTCTCTTTAATTAATTTGAGCATAGTTTTTAATTTATTGAATGGTTAAAGGTACAGACTCTAGAAATGGAATATTTGGATCTGAATCCTAGCAACACTACCATTAGCTGTGTGACCTTGGGCAAGTTACTTAATTTCTTTCCTCACTTATAAAATGGAGATAATAACTGCCCAATAAAGTTATGACGGTTGTATGAGTTAATATACATATAACACTGAGAATAGTGCCTGGCACAGAGTAAGCACTATTTGTGTTAATAATAGTAAAAGTAATAGTAGTAGTAGTACTAGTAGTAGTAGTAATAATAATAATAAAATGATGATAATAATAATAATAATAATAATAAAAATAAACAACAACAACTAGTATTATTTTCATGGTTATGTCCTAGTGTTTTGGTCTTCACTGATTCCTTATAATCTATTTTTAAAATCTCTTAAAAATTCCAACATATGTTATCAGGATTTTAACAAAAAATATTTTTCTTTAACAAAATTTCTATCCTCTCTCTGGACATAAGTTTTCAACTCATTTGGTTAAATGTCAAGGAGGTTGATTCCTGGATAATATGGTAAGAGTATGTTTAGTTTCGTAAGAGACTATCAACCTCTCTTCCAAAATGAATGTATCATTTTGCATTCCCACCTGCAGTGAACAAGAGTTCCTGTTCCCGCACATCCTTCTCATCGTTTGATGTCAGCATTTTGAATTTTAGTCATTCTAATAGATTTGTAGTGACATCTTATTATTGTTTTAACTTGCATTTCCCTAATGAAACATAATGTTCATCTTTTCATATGCTTACTTGTCACATGTATATCTTCTTCAGTGAGTTTCTGTTAAGGTCTTTGGTCCATTTTTCAATCAGGTTGTTCATTTCCTTTTATTTAGTTTTAAGAATTGATTGAAGGTTCTGTTGAGTTCAACTATGTTCTTACAGCTTTTCTGCCAGTTGGATCTGTCCATTTCTGATAGAAAGGTGTTGAAGTCTCCAAATACAGCAGTGGATTAATCTATTTCTCCTTGCAGTTCAATCACTTTTGGATTCGCACATTTTGACTCTCTGTTGTTACCACATACACATTACGAATTTTTATGTCTTCTGGGACAATTGACCTTTTTATCATTATTCAGTGTCTCTCTTTATCCCTGATAATTTCCCTTGCTCTGAGGTTAGCTCTGTCTATAATTAATATACCAACTCCAACTTTCTTTGGGTTACTGTCAGCATGGTATATCTTTCTCCATCCTTTTACTTTTAATCTATATGTGTATCTTTATATTTGAAGTGAGTTTCTTCTAGATAACATAGTTTTCTCATTTTTTTTTTTTGGTCCACTCTAGCAGTCTCTGTCTTTTAACTGGTGTATTTAGGCCATTGACATTTAAAGTGATTCGTGATATAGTTGGATTAATATCTATCATATTTATGATTATTTTGTATTCATTGTCCTTATTCTTTGTTCCTATTTTGATCTTCAACTCTTTTTCTGTCTTTTGTAGTTTCAATTGAACATTTTATATGATTATATTTTTTCTCCTTTCTTAGTATATCAATTATACTTCTTATTTTTGCTTTTTTTAAGTATCCCTAGATTTTGCAATATACATTTAAAAGGAATTCAAGTCCACTTTCAAATGACACTGTATCACTTCACAGAGAGTAAAAATATCTTACAATAACAATGTTCCTAATTTTTCCCTCCTGTCCCTTTTATCATTGTTATCATTTATTTTACTTATACATGAACTAAAATCAGTTGATATTTTGTTGCTGTTATTATTTTGAAGAAACTGTTGTCTGTTATATTAGTTAATAAGAAAAACAAAAGTTTTTCTTTTACCTTCACTTATTCCTTTTCTAAAGATCTTCCTTTCATTATGAAGATCTGAGTTTCTGACAAACAATTTTCCTCTATGAAGAACTTCTTTTATCATTTCTTGCTAGGCGGGTCTGCTAGCAACAGTTTCTCAGTTTTTGTTTGTCTGAGAAAGTGCTTATTTCTCCTTCACTGTTAAAGGATAATTTCACAGGATACAGAATTCTAAGTTGGTGTTTAGTTTCTCTCAACACTTCAAATATTTTACTCTGCTGTCTTCTTGCTTTCATGGATTCATATGAAGAATCAGATGTAATTCTTACTTTTACTGCTCTGTAGGTCAAGTATTTATTTCCTCTGACTTCTTTCAAGATTTTTTTCTTTCCTTGATTTTCTGCAGTTTGAATATGACATACCTAGGCTGAATTGTTTTTGTTTTTGTTTTGACATTTACCCTACTTGCTGTTCTCTGAACTTACTGTATCTGTGCTTTTGCGACTGACATTAATTTGGGGGAAGTTTTCAGTCACTGTAGCTTCAAATATTCCTTTTGTTTCTTCCTCTCATTCTTCTGGTATTCCTGTTACCTGTATGGTACATATTTTATAGTTGTCACACAGTTCTTGGATATTCTGTTCTTTGTTCAGTCTTTTTTCTTTTTGATTTTTAGTGTTGGAAGTTTCTATTGACATATCCTTAAGCTGGTATATTCTTTCCTCTACCTTGACCAGTCTAATTAATAAGCCCATCAAAAGCATTCTCCTTTCTGTTATAGTGTTTTTGATCCTTAGCATTTCTTTTGATTCTTTCTTAGAATTTCTTTTTCTCTCCATATATTGCCCATCTATTCTTGCATGATGTCTACTTTATCTGTAGAACCATTAACATATTAATCCATTGGTTTAAATTGCTCGTCTGATAATTCTAATATTGCCATATCTGACTCTGGTTCTGATGCTTGCTCTCTCTCTCTTCAAACTGTTTTTGCCTTTTAGTATGCTTGGAAACTTTTTGTTGAAAGCCAGACATATTGTGCTGGGTAAAAGACCTACAGCAAATAGACTTTTTAGTAGTATGGTGGTAAGACATGGGGAGAAGAGAAGTATTCTTTAATCCTATGATAGGTCTCAGTCTCATAGTGAGCCTGTGTCCCTAGATGGTGAACGTCACAAGTGCTTCTTGATTCCTCCCCCACCCAGGGAGGGACTAGACGGCTAGAGGGGACTGGAATTGAGTATTTACCTTCCTTCACATGGAAGACTAGAGGGATCTGCATTTGGGTGTTTCCCTTCTCCCAAGTGGCATGATAGAGTGGGGCTAGGTTGAGTATTTCGAGTCCCCCAGATCATTAGACTATAATAAAACTGCAATGGTTTAGGCTCTGATAAATTAGTTTCTCCTTATTAAGAACAGAATGTCCTGGTATATTTCAAAATAGCTATTTTTCCTCTTCCCTGCAGGAAGAACAAGGAGACTTTTCTCCAGTCTTCACTTTGGGAACCTGGTAGAGCTCCTGGAAGTAAAACTCACAAAAAATGTAAGTACTACCTACCCAAGACTGCCTCCAGCCATAGTTTTTAACTCTTAGAGTTGTCCACACTGAGCCTCCACCAATTTATCAATTATAGTTCAGGTTTTCTACCCCAGTACTGGTTCCTGTGGAGGTTTTTGCTCATGGGTCTCCTTTGTGGTAAGTTGTGATGTTCTGTGTATACCTGTATGTCTCTTTAACTTTGAGGATAGAAATTTGCCCTGTAACCCCAATTCTCTGACAGGTCTAAGAAAGACTATTGATTTTTAGTTTGTTCGGCTTTTTATTTGAGGTTAGGATGGAGTGACAACTTCCAAATTCTTTACGTGCTGGAATGGAAACCCAAAGCAATTTTCTTATTGATTTTTACCATTTTTGTTGTATACAAATCTTTCACTGTGATTTTTAAGATAGTCCTAGGCTTATTTTCTCTTTCTGAATGTGTTTTAATTACTACAATGTGGGGATATATTTCCAAATCTGGTGGAGTCCATTTATTATTTTTCTTCCTTTTGGTATTGCTGTCTTAGCTATCCGTGCTCCTTTATTTTTCCATATATGTTTTAGAATAAAGGCATTTTCCCAAAATTTTGCAGTTTTTAAATTAAACATGTATTGGTTAAGTTTTTAATAATTAAAATATATAAAATGTTGACATTCCTTCAGTGAACATGGGGTATCTTTTCATTTATTGAAGTCTCTTTTATATCCATTAATGTTTAAATTTTTTCTTCATAAAGATCATGTTTATTCCCCATTTGTTAATTCCTTGATATTTTGTAGATTTTTTTTAACTATTTTGAATGGTGATGTATTAAATTTTCTACTTAATTTTAATTTTGTTAATGTAGAAGAATGCTATTGATCTCTGAATTTTTAGTTTATATCCAGCAACCTTGCTAACCTCTCTCTCTTGATTTAATATTTCATTTACTATATGTTATATAATAAATACACTACATATTTTCATATAGATTATGTTGGCTTTTTAATCAAATGGCTTTTATGACTACTGAAAAAGAATAATTTTTCTTCACTTCTAATCTTTATACATCTTTCTTTTTATCTTTTCTCATTGTCTTGACCTGGATTTCTACTATATGTTCAACCTATAATTGACGTTGAAATCCATCAGATGAACTTCTGTTGAGCTAGCTGTATGATTTTTACAGTTAAGTTCATTAATATGGTAAAATATATCAATAAGCTTTCTTCTTGTTGAAGCATTATTTTTTTCCTAAGATAAATCCTAACTCTGATCATGGTTAATCTTTTTCTGTAACTCATTGATGGTTTTAGTTAACTAATACTTTTATTTAGGACTTTCACAAAATGTTTATAAGTAAATCAGACATTTTTAAAATTTTTTGTATTGTCCCTTTCATCAGTAGAAAGACTTATAAATAATAGAGATTGCCTGAATTTTTTTTTGACATATAGTACTTTCCTTATCATTCAGTTCTAATTTTCCTTAAAATTTTCCCTTTTTATTTTATTTTTGGCATTCAAAAATGATATAATTAATGTAAACAACTTGATGAGTTTGGGCATAAGTACACACTCATGAAACCATCACCACAATCTATGCCATAATCTTATCCATCACCTTCAGAAATTTCCTCTCACCCTCATTTATTATTAATAGTATTTTTTGTGATAAGAACACTTACTATAAAATCTATCCAAAATTATTGACTTATTCAATTAATCTACAAATTTGCCTGTTTTTAGTCTTTTTGATCTATCAGTTTCTCTAAGAGATATATTCATATTTTAAACTATGATCATTGGCTATATATATCCACCCAGAGTTCTCTCAGCAGCTGCATGTGTACTCATTATGCTCTGTATATATTCTTAACCACATTCCCTACAGGTATGGAATATCACTTTTTGGCCCTGAATAGTTCTCTAAAATAGATATTTACACTCACTTCCCATATTTCATATTTGTCTTCCTGAATAGTTTGTCTTCTTGCTAGAATAATCTTTCTTAAATTGTCTTCAAAGAGTATATTAATGTTGTAAACATTCTGAGACTGTAGATTTCTGAAAGCATATTTATTTCTCTGCTAACATTTAAGTGATAGTAGAAATGGATAGAAAAGTCTAAATTTAAAGTTTCTTTACTTCAGTACCCTTTTGTGTTCTTATACCCAGTGTTACTATTGAGAACACTTAAGAACCTTAGTAAGTGACATCCTTTTTTCTATCCAGGTGCTCCCTTCATTTTGTTTTGATATTCTTAAATTTCATAATTTATGTTATTTATGCAGATTTTTAAAAACCTTTAGGTTTGGTCCCTACCAACCCTTCAAGCTGATGACTTTATATCTACTTATAATTTAGGAAAACTCTCAGGCATGACTTTTTTAAAGATTTCTTTGTTCCATTTATCTCTTCTCTTCTTCTAAGGTTAATATACATATGTTGATACTTTTACTCCTATACTTTTAACTCATGTATCTTAAGTGTTCTTTTATGTATATTTTTATCTTCCTTATGCTTCCTAGGAGAGTTCTTAAACCTGATTTTCTGGTTCACTAATTCCTTTTTTGAGAGTATCCTTGGTTAATCAGCCCATTTTTTCAGTACTGTATTTTAATTTGTGTCTTTCTACTTCATATTTCCTATAACCTCCTTTGTGTTGTTGAGAATTTGTAGTATATTTGTTTAAAATTATTACTGTAATGATCCATTAATTTTACTTACTCTGGCATAGTTTTAGTTTCCTGCATTTCTTTTATAATGTTCTGGCTTCTCAGATATCTTTTAATGTTTTTTTCTGTTAGCTCTTATGTTCTTATGAATATGAGCTGCATTGTCTGCTGATAGTATCTGAGGGATGAAGGAAATCCCAGGCCCTGATTTTGCCCCTTTTTGGCATTTAAGAGTATGTGTATGTACGTGTGTTGAATCTTAAAATATGGGCTTAATACTTTTTCCTTGGGAATACCTACCCCTGAAGAGCAGCATTATAACTTGACTGATAATCAAGCATTGCTTTTGCTAAGAGCTACCTTCCTTGTTTGTTACCATCTAACTTAAAGTGCTCAGAGGCTTAGTTGGTCTGAAATTAGTAGTAGTCACCTTCGTTCTAGCTGGGATCTAGCACTGCTCTGATAATACACAGCCACTTTCGTTGCTGCTGTGATGGCTCTGCTGTTTTTATCCTCCATATTTGTGACAGGGATAGCAGTGATCCACCCAGGTAAATGTAAAGGAGAGAAAACTATGATGCTTTAGACTGAATTTGGCAGGTTGTCCCCCCAAAATTCATACATTAAATCCTAATGCCAGTTATGATGGTATTAGGAGATGAGGCCTTTGGGATATGATTGGGTCTTGAGGGTAGAGCCTTCATGAATGGTCTTGATGCTCCCAATGAGACTAGTGTTCTTATAAAAGAGACCCTAGAGAGCTCCCTCACCCTCTGCCTAGGGAGGACACAGTGAGAAGACCACATCTATTAACTAAGAAGTGGGCTCTCACCAGAAACTGAATCTGTCACCACCTTGATCATGGACCTCCTAGACTCCAGAACTATGAGAAATTAATGTCTGTTGTTTTTAAGCCACCCAGTCTATGCTGTTCTGCTATAGCAGCCTGAATGGACTAAGACAAACAGGAAGCTTTTTCTGGCTTATCTCCTGCCCATAGTGTCTGGCCCTCTTTGGTGAATGCTGTTTATTTCCCCTCCCACACCAAGTCCCAACCAAATTTTAAATCTCTGGGTGTTTTACATTTTCATATTTGATCCTGGGATCCATCAACTTCTCTCTCACTTTTGTGACATCAACCTGGGTTTGAATTCAGGGGAATGAATTAGTAGCTACTGTTAGTGCACTGTCTCATCAGAAACAAGACACTTCCAATATATTTTCATTTATTTGTTGAAAGAATATAATTCTTTCAAGGTTTTTTTGAATTAATTTACAGCTAAAAAGTCACACAATGCAATCCATAGTTTAAAAATAAAAGTATGGATCAGTGGAAAAATTAACAATGAAGCAACAATTCTGCTTTAAGTTATAAGAAGAATATATTAATCATTATATCAATTAAAAAGGCAAATGCTATGAAAATGGATACTCATAAATTGGAATAAGTAAAGGCTTCACTTTATTGTTTACCTTTCACTTTGAAGCAAATGTAGGGATAGACTAAATGGCTTAGTTCAAGTTCAAGTTTTAAACTCATAATACTCAGGGAAGAAGGCAAGGAGCTCTCATCCTCATTTCTTCTGTATGTATCCTTTTCAGAGCCTAGCTTTATTATTACTACAAAATTGTATGCATATGCATTTTAGCTTTTTGCACAACAGAGAAAATTATAGTCATTGCATACTTTGCGTGTCTGAAATTAATTACTTGTATTACTTTGTACTGTCAATGCAAAGCACAATGAGAGATATCATACATAAATAGATGTATATATGTATATACTACTATTTAAAGTATTACAAATTGAAAATAAAATATTTAAAGGGGCTATTTAAAGCTGGGTATCTTTAGATATAGTGAACAAACCAACAAAATTCCTTCAGGTTTTATGTTTTAAATGTATATAGAATCCATACTCCTTTTCTGTTCATATTTTATTATTGCACTGAAGGTTTTATGGTAAGAAAACTTCATGTTTTGGGGGGAATATAAGCATAATCATGCCTATTTAATTCCACATACCTTGGAAACTGAGTAATAATAAAAAGTCACCCTGGGACCTACAATACTGATTTAAATCAGTCATACTATGTCATACTTTAGTTATTGCAACAGTTAAAAGTCTGGATCTAGCAGTAATATAAATTTCTTTTTTTTCCCAGATATTTGTGATAATTTGCTGAAAACTATGCACTTGAGGCTAAAATATAGGAAATAACATTTTATCATGGACATTCTTCACAATTTTCAAAAAGTATACTTTTTAGAATTAGAAAATTGGAAAATTATTCTCTTAAAGTGAGTTAATAATGATAGATTTCATTGATTTATCCATATGGAAGAATTATTATTAACCATATAGTTTAGAATTTGCTTTATTGCTTTGCTTTATTGACTTGTTTCTGATCTTGGTGTAACTGGGTTGAAGATTTATTTGAAGGAAGCAAAGACTATTTTACATGGATATTTTATAAGACTAGAACAGAGAAAGTGTTTTAGGGGGGAATATCCATTATGAATATTACTTTAACAACCACTTTCTTTTAAGATTATATATCCTTGAAACTAGTCAGGAGGTAACAAAAAGACACAAACTCTTCCAAATTAAGGGAACCAATCAATCAGAAGTGAGCTCAGGGAACCAATAGAATTCTAGGTGTAAGTTAGCTGCTTTAGAGGCAAAAAGTGAGATGGAGGCTCTGGGCCAGGGAACCGCTCGGTGCTGGGGCCCTGCATAGGGGTCCTGCCGGTGTTTTTATGGGGCTTCCCACCTCAGTTTTAGGAGAAGAGAGGCTAGAGGTTAGTCATTTTGGAGGGTGGGAGAGCTTGCTGACAGGAAAAACATGGTAGATGTGGAAGGTATGACGTGTGAGGTTTTGCAAAGTGGGTCCACAGTGCTTCTCCTTCCCTCCTACACATCTCCACGTGTATGTGCAGCTCAGACCCCATTTATATGTGGTTGCGCGTAAAGATGTATGTGTGTGGTCATCTACATTAGGTTTCACGTCTATTAGGGTTATTATCTTCATATATGTGTGATTTTTCTGTTGATCAAGCAGTGTGAGAAAAGGCACAGCGGTGAGAAACATGACATTGGGTTCAGGAAATTGTAAGCTGATTAGCTTGACTGGAGCCAAGGGTGCGGGGGAAGGGCTGGCTTAGCTTATGTCCCTGGAGGGTGGGTACTGAAAGGAAGGTGCAGATGGGACACATTAGCTTCTCTGGACAAAGGTCACCTTCATTAGAGGCTGGGGATGACTGCATGCCAGTGAGATAGGTGCCAGTCCAGCTGATGTGAGCTGATGTGACTCTCGGGGTACAGGAGGAGCCACCTGCCAAGGCACAGTGCCCCCAGCCTCCAGAGGACATTTCTCTCAGACTAAACCATCAGTCCCACGAATCTGAGAAAAAAAAGACCAAGTAAATTGCAAAAACAAAAAACTTAAACAAAAAAATCCCAACCTCCAAACTCCCTTTTCTTCCCCTCGGGAGGGCGGTCTTTATCAGAGGATCCTTGGTAGCTAAAGCTGGGAGCAGGGCTGTCACTCAGCACAACTGAAGTCTTTAACCCAGAGGCAAACCTGCTTGTTCTGCCGAATGCCCATTGGCACCTCAGGAAGCTTGCATCTCCATAATATATTATGGGAAACAATGGCTGAAATATCATGTTTCCTGGAGGTTTCTGTTTGCATTTAAATACGTTGCCAGGAAGTAAGACATCGGCACATTGAACACACATATGAACTGGAGGAATTCAACAGAATCCAATCTGAGAGCATCCATGTTCAGCAGAGAGGCTGCCCCCACCCCTGCTCCCACAGCTGGACCAGATGGGAAGACAGACGGGGAGACACGTAAAAGGTGAAGGCAGCTGAGGAAGTGCAGTGGGTGGGGGAGGGGAGGACCCAGCCTGGGAGAGGGTGACTAAGATGTCTTCAGGAAACAGCACATAACAGGGGGCCTTGAGCAAACCCTGGTCTTTGATAGGTGGGACTAGGGGAGAAAGGGCTCCAGGGGAAAGAAAGGATGGGAGTAAATGAGGTAACAGAGAATTCAGGAGTAAAAGGGAGCCTGAGATTAAAATACAGATTCGCAGGGGGAAGGGTACAGACCAGTGGTCAGGCACATGCTTATCACCCATGAGGCCCAGGGTCCAATCATCAGCATCTCCACCTAAACAAACAAACAAACAAATCTAATTACCACCCCGAAACCCCCAGAAAAGAACATAGATTTGGAATCAAAGTATTAGGTTCATCAAGTCCGATGATCCGTGGGGGTCATGTGGTGATGTGCAAATAGGTTCTCACGTTCCATTTTCTCGCACCCCTGAATAAATCAGCACACTCGCCAGTGGCTCTGGCTCCCTGAAGCGATCGCTCTCACGTGGGAAGGTAAGAGGAGGGTGGGAGTGTGGTGTCCGCCCTCCAGTGACTCTCAGTGGGGAGGCTCCTCCAAATGACAGTAGCGCCTGGGTTCTAATAGAATCCCTTGGCTTGTTTTCCTTGAGTGTTTCCCTAGGCCAGGCTGAGAGGGAAACCTGGGGATTGGGCTTGGAGTCCAAGTAGCAGCAACCGCCCCCCGATGGAATGTGGAAGTATTTAGAGGACTTCACCCTAATGGGGAACAAGTGTGATCCCATTCATCTACTTGGATATTGGCTCCACATCTCCCCGCCACACAAGGTTGGGTTCCGGAATCCTGAGTGTGGGGAAGTTCCTCCAACTGTCAGCAGCGCTTGTGTTCTACTTGAATCCCTTAACTTGCCTTCCTTGATGGTTTGGCTAGGCTGGAGTGCAGGGCAATGTGGGGTTTCGGCTCTAATGCCAATTATTAGCCAATGCATCTACATGGGAATCTGAGAAATATTACCTACAACCAGCAACGTGAGAATACATGTGCCACCTGAAAGATGCCTGGACTCTGTTTCCCCACCTCCAGCACACAAACGAGGAAGTGTTCTGCTATCCTGAATGTGGGGAGTTTCCTCCAAATGACAGCAGCACCTGGGGTCTAATTGAATCCCTTAGCTTGACTTCCTTGAGTGTTTACCTAGGCCGGGCTGGGAGCGAATGTGGGGGTTGGGCTCCAAAGACAAGGGTTAGCAAGTGCCCCTCTATGGGCAGTGGAGGTGTTTAAACCAAATCCCCAACTTTGGAACACCTCTTCCCCCATAAAGATGCGTGAAATGTCTTTCCCAGCTCCAGAACACCCACGAAGGCTTTTAGATATCCTTAGTGTGGGGGGGGGGGCTCCTCAAAATGACAGCAGCGCCTGGGTTCTAATAGAATCCCTTCTCTTGTAATAGGACTGTTTCCCTGGTCCGGGATTTGAGGGAAAGCTGGGGGTTGGGCTTGGACGCCAAGTAGCAGTGAGTGCCCCCTGATCGATTGAGGAAGTACTTAGAGGAATTCTCCGTAAATGGAACATCTTTGCCCCCATACATCTGGGTGGAATGGGGCTGCACACCCCCCCCAACACACACAAGAATGTGTTTCGGAATCCTGAGTGCAGGGAAGTTCCTCCAACTGACAGCAGCGCTTGGGTTCTAAGTGAATCCCTTTGCTTGTCTTCCCTGATGGAAAGCCTAGGCGTGAGTGCGGGGGAAAGTGTGGTTTGGGCTCCAAAACCAAGTATTTGCGAGTACCTGTCTATGGTTCGTGGAGGTGTTTAAACTACATCCCTAATCTGGGAACACCTGTGGCCCCATAAAGATCCGTGGAGTCTGTTTCCAAACCTCCAGCACACACACGAACACTTGCAGTTATCCTGAGAGTGGGCAGCCTCCTCCAACTGACAGCGGGGCCTGGGTTCTAATAAAATCGCTTAACTTGTCTTCCCTCTTTGGTTGCCTGATACGGAGTGCGGGGCAAAGTGGGGGTTGGGCTCTAAAACCAAGTATTAGCGAGTGCTTCTCCATGGGAAGTGGAGGTTATTAACCAAAAACCCACAACCTGGGAATACCTGTGCTCCTTGAAAAATGCGTGGACTCTGTTTCCCCACCTCCAGCACACACATGAAAAAGTGTTCTGGTATCCTGAGTGTGGGGAGGCACCTCCAACTGACAGCAGCATCTGGGATCTAATAGGATCACTTAGGTTGACTTCCCTGAGTGTTTTCCAAGGATGGTTTGGGAGCGAAGGTGGGGGTTGGTTGGGCTCTAAAGCCAAGTAATAGCGTGTGCCTCTCTATGGGCAGTGGAGGTGTTTAAAGTACATTCCCTCCCTGGGAACACCTGTGCCCCCATAAAGTTGCGTGGACTATGTATCCCCAACACCAGCACACACACAAAGACTTTTTCAGGTATCCTGAGTGTGGGGAGTCTCCTCCAACTGACAGCAGCGCCTGGGTTCTAATGGAATCCCTTAACTTTTCTTCCCTGACGGCATGCCTAGGCTGGAGAGTGGGGGAAAGTGGGGGTTGGGCTTGAAGTCCAAGTAGCAACGAGTGCCCCCCAATTTACTGAGGAAGTACTTAGAGGATTTCACCCTAAAGTGGAACACCTGTGCCCCCATTCTTCTGCGTGGTCTCTGGTCTGGGTCTCCACACCTCCCCCACACACAAGGCTGGGATCCGGAATCCTGAGTGTGTGGAAGTTCCTCCAACTGACAGCAGCGCCTGCGTTCTAATAGAATAACTCAGCTTGTATTCCCTGAGTGTTTCCCTAGGCCGGACTGCGAGTGAAAGCTGGGGGTTGGGCTTGGAGGCCAAGCAGCACCTTGTGCCAACCGATTGTCTGATGAAGTATTTAGGGAACTCCCCTACCGGGGAACACCTGTGTCACCATTCATCTGCTTGGATTGGGGCTGCACACCTCCCCCACACACAAGAGTGTCTGCGGAGTCCTGAGTGTTGGGTAGTTCCTCCAAGTGACAGCAGCACCTTGGTTCAATACAATTACTTAGCTTGTCTTCCCTGATGGCTTGTCCTGCCAGGAGTGCGGGGGAAATTGGAGGTTGGGCTCTAAAACGAAGTATTAGCGAGTGCCTATCCATGGGATGTGGGTGTTTAACCTACATCCTCCATCCTAGGCATACCTGTGCGTGGACTCTGTTTCCACACCTCCAGCACACGTGCGAAGAAGTGTTCTGTTTTCCTGAGTGTGGGGAGGCTCCTCCAACTAACAGCAGCACCAGGGATCTAATAGAATTCCTTAGCTTGACTTCCTTGAGTGTTCTCCTAGGCCGGGCTTTGAGCCAAGGTGGGGGTTGGGCTCTAAATCCAAGTAATAACCAGTGCCTCTCTATGGGCAGTGAAGGTGTTTAAACTACATCATCTACCTGGGAAAAACTGTGCCCCCATAAAGTTGCATGGACTCTGTTTCCCCACTTCCAACACACACACGAAGACGTGTTCAGGTATCCTGAGTGAGGGCCGGCACTTTCAAGTGACAGTAGTGCCTAGGTTCTAATAGAATCCCTTAGCTTGTAATCCCTGAGTGTTTCCCTAGTCCTGGCTCTGAGGGAAAGCTGGGGTTGGTCTTTGAGGCCAAATATTAGTGAGTGCCCCCCAATGGACTGAGGAAGTATTTAGATGAATTCTCCCTAAAGGGGAACACCTGTGCCCACATCCAACTACGTGGAGTGGGGATACACAAATCCCCCCCCACAAGTCTGGCTTCCGGAATCCTGAGAGTGGGAAAGTTCCTCCAACTGACAGCAGTGCCTTGTTTGTAATAGGATCCCTTAGCTTGTCTTCCCTGAGTGTTTTCCTAGGCCGGTCTTACAGGGAATGCGGGGGTTGGGCTCTAAGCCAAGTATTGGCGTGTGCCTCTCTATGGGCAGTGGAGGTTTTTAGCCGATATCCCCCAGCCTGGGAACACATGTGCCCTCAGAAAATGTGTGGACTCTGTTTCCCCACCTCCAGCACACACACGAAGTCAAATACGGTGGAATGACTGCTGTTATTTTACAAACTCTTAAATGGATTGATTTCTATCTCCATTATACAAGCACTCCTGGGTAACCTTTATATTCATGTGAGGATCAAAAGAGTACTCATTAATACTATTACCATACTTCTACTGAATTAACTCTCCTGTAACAGTATAATGGCCACACTTCTTAACAACTGCCTCTGTAAGGGTCTTGTAAGTCACAAATATTTATTATAAAGAAATTATATAAAAAATAATAACAATTACAACAACTATGTTGTTTATAACGATGATAGTGTTAGCATCTCCCTCTCATATTAAACAATACCCATCACTGGATTCCTTAGGAAGCAACGCCAATGCCGTTTTGGACTCTTCTAAGTCTTCACCCAATGAAGCCTTTTTACTCACGCTGGTCCACCACAGCCAGAATTGCTGTTACTTTCATGGTTGACTGCCACGCTGTGATGTTCTGGGCTTTTTCTGGCACCATGCGTCTATACTTTGTAGTCAAGTTTCCACGTACCGAGTCTGATTTGCAATATATTGTTCTCCAGAGCCAACAGAGGTGCCACTGGAAAGAGGCAACAGATAATGTGGTGAACCCAAACTGAATACCTGTTTAAGGAATGGACACATAACATGGAGTGGTGGACGGATGGAAAGACAACATCAATTCCTTTACTCCTGTAAAGAGAGAGGGGCAAATGGTGAACTAAATCCCAAAGAGAAAACACATTCATGGTAATAATAATGTTTAACAGTGAAAGAATCCAAACAAAAGGCAAATATAATATCTCTGGGAAGAAGACTTATTACAAACTGTTTCTTTCACGTATATACCCTTAGTAGGAATAACATACTTAAAAATCTTCAACCAACCATAGTTGTTTGCTCGTAATAAACTTGGGAATCTTGAAGCATATTATTCACTCTCAGTGTTGAAATAATACAATCTTGGAAGATGATTTGTCATTGAGGATTAAGAAAAATAATATTGTGGTTGTATATAAGAATTTAAATCGGAATAAGGAATGTACTTATGGGAAAGCTCTGCATAGAGAATGTTGGAGGAAATGCACTGAAAACAGGCAAGTGAGCAAGCTCCCTTGAGTCTGGGAAGGTGAGTGCAGCACATTCAGAGAGTCTATGAAGTTATTACAAGTCACAGAAAGGTATGCAATTAAAGTGTCTTCCTAAGCAAAATATCCTTCTTCAGGAATTTTTATCTTGATATTTCTATGATCTGTGTGGTCACAGGAAGTCAAAGTTATGGTGGTGGCTTAGAAGTTCTTTTCTCTCTGTCTGTAGTTTACAGGGCATTGCTACAGATGGGGCAGCAGAGATCTGTGGTAAGCTGTTCCATGGGGTGGGGGAGCAGTTAGAAATGATAAGGCCAGAAATCTAAAAGACTTTTAGACCCTCCCCTCCTAACTGGCAGACCTTTAAAGTAAACTAGCACAGGTATGTAACTAAGACAGAGGATGAGAGGCAAATTTAAAGTCCCTTTAGTGTTACTGATCAGTCAAGGGGTAGGGACCACTCTGGCCAGGAACGGCAAGACCGTGGATGGGGTGGATGTGTAGGAGGAGCTGATATTTGCTTCTGACCTGAGAGGCAGGGGTGTGTTGCATAAAAGCCGACAGTGCTGGAAAGATGCAGTAGGTCCACAGCCCAAAAGGAGCTGTCATATTCAGGGAGGTCAGAGAGCAAGAACCAGAGTTAGTCATGCCACAGAGTCAGCAGCGTGGCAGCAGTGATATCAGTATCTGTGTCCATAACCCACCTAACCCTACATGAACTCATCTGCCTACAGGGGGCAGGTAAGTAGCAGAAATGTGTGGAGTGGGTGCAGCCACTGGCAAATTGGCAAGTGGACATCCTAAGGAAACACACTGCTCACAGTCACCATATTGGAAAGAGTGCCCCACACTGTCAGATCTCCTTCTCATTGCCAGAAATTAGGAGTTTATTAGCAATCAACCCAGTTAAAAACCCAGAAAATATATCATTTATAATGACAACAAAGGCACAGACTATTCAGAAATAAATTAATTAAAAATGTTAAGATGATTCTGATAAATGACTTAAAAAAAAGAAAAAAAATATGATGATTGAATGAGCAGTAGAATGCACCATACTCTTCATTGGGCAGACTCAAGCTTGGGGGACATAGAACATTATTTCTCCAAAGTAAATTTAGAATCTGAATGCAAATTTAGTTAATAATCCAAAATGGATTTAAGAAAAATATCTGAAAGGTGATCGTATTGTTCTTCCAGAAATATACACAAATATACAAATAAAATAATGAGGAGGGAAGTTTGAATTTGCAGTATTAGGGATATTCTGGGAAAAGATTAAATAGGACCAACTCTAGGAGGCATTAATCTATAGTCATGGAAAAAGTATAGAAATAGTGCACTGAGAGTATGAATGTAATACAATGCATTTCAAGAATAGACGTGGATATTTTTGAGATTTTAGTAATATTATAAAACTGACACTTCACATCAGTGGATTCAAGTACTGGAGTAATTAGCTAAATCATTGGAAGACCTGGCACAGTGTCCTCACTTTTGATATTAAAATAAATTCCAGATAATTTATTAATTAAAAAATAAAATACCAGAAATAACCCAACATGATTTAATCTGTTCAGATATTCAAACGAGAAGAACTTTCTAAAAAGCTTTTGGAACAAAGACCAATAACAGCAAAGGCCTAGGAACTCATCAAGGCCAGAAACGCCCACTGTAAAACAAAACTAACCCTCGCCCAACCCTCTCACGGCTCTGTGTTGCTCTCTGATACTTTCTACTCTTTCTTCTTCCCTTTAAAGTCCAGTTTCTTGGAGAAGTGCCAGCGCTGATGACTCCTCCAGGGCTCGGAGCCCTGCATCCCCCACGGCCCTCACCGCGGCACTGAGACAGGAGTTGCACTGCCGGCGGCTGCGTGTTTCAAACCAGTGGGCATTTTCAGCTCCTGTTTATTTGATTACCAGGTAGCTTTTGCCGTGGACAAATATTTTCCTCTCAGTGGAATGTTTTCCCCCCTTAATTTTTGTTTTACTTAAATAAATTTTAAAAGCCCAGGCAGAAAAGTGTGTGTGCACATATGCACACACACAGATACACACAGACCTGTTTTTTACAGGCTACCTTAGTCCTCCTCCTCCCTTTCCCCAGTCTCGGCAATTAAAGGTGGGATTTAGCCCTTGCTTTTTTGCCCCACACACCCCCAGTTTCTCACTATGCTCCCTTTAGTCAGTGTTCAAATCCCTCTTAAGCCAGGTTACAGCCTTCTCTGTGTTGCCTCAACTAGCTTTCTCCCAACTGCTCTACTGTTCTTTCTCCTGGTGGATTTCTCGTCTCCCATTTGCCATGTTCATGGCCCTTTTCCCCAGGGCCTCGTCTTCAGTCCTCCACCTGGCAGGACTGAATCGCCTCCACGGCCTCACCCACAGCTCCTCTGAGCTCCTGACTGGTGAATCCAGCTTAACAACAGACATCACCCCTCAGATGTCCCATAGACACTTTGCACTCAAACTGCCACACACAGAACCATCTCGAAATCAGCTCTTCCCCTTACACTGCCCCTGCAGATCCTCTTTCAAGATGGGTCACTGGAAAGTCACCTCAGCAGCTCTGCGGCCCGCCGCCCCAGCCCTGCAGTCCCTACTGCAGCAGTCATCACTTCTGCCGCACATGTCCCTCTCCCTCTGCTCAGGGCCTCTCTGCAGGCGTGTGCCACTTGTTGTCTGGGTTACCTGGGTTGTTCCCGAAACATCCTTTGCCCCCAAAATATGGGCCTCTCCCAAAAATAGTATCTTCCATTCTGCTGCTAGAATAACCAGATATTCTTCAACATAAACATTATGCAATTCTCTTACTTACAAATATTCCAATATATACCTGTTTCATTAAGGATACATTCAA
The DNA here is from genome assembly GCF_048564905.1 of Vicugna pacos. NCBI lineage: Eukaryota > Metazoa > Chordata > Mammalia > Artiodactyla > Camelidae > Vicugna > Vicugna pacos. The sequence continues at coordinate 16,258,800 of NW_027328742.1, read as the reverse complement.
GTCTAAGCACACAAGGCCCATCGTGACAGAGGCCATGTGCACCTGATATTCCCACCTATGGATCCTTTGTTCTAGCCCTACTTGTTGTTCTTCAGTCTAGCCAAGCCAGTTCATGCCGTGTACACTTATGTCTCTACCTCTCTGCATGAAGTGTTCACTCCCTCTACCACACATTAGAGAGCTAACTTCCTTTCACCTTTCAAAATTCAGTTCAAATATTTCTAGCTCTAGGAAGTCCAATTTGTGTTCACCTGGTTAACAATCCATCAACTACTCGCCAAGTCTCGCCTGGCCTGGGGAGTGCAGACACCAAGTCTTATCTGTCTTGGTCTCCCCAGCAGCTGATACAGTGTTTGGCATAGCAGGTGCTCAGTGTTTTTTGGATAGATAAACGAATGAATCAGTAAAGAGATGAGAGGTCTACAATTCCCCCCAGTTACTCAGCTGCCATTTTGGGAAGTCCATTCTGCAGAGTTAAGGAAATGTCAGTGCAGGTGGTGGGCAGACAGAACAGAGGTGAGGGCGTGGGGGAGACAGGCCTGGTCCTGGAGAGCGCAGGAGAGGCGTGGGTGGGATAGCACTGGAGAGAGAGGGAATGGACGGTTCGGGTGCAAGGAGATGTTGAAGAACAACTGATATTAACTGCAATAAATTAAATGGAGAACATAATATATGAAGGGAAGATCAAGTTAACACAGCAAGGGTGGAAAAGGCAGTACCAGAGACAAAGAGCTCTCACTTCATCCCTCACAGCATTTCATTTATGGCGCCCGCCCTCTGGGAAGGCAGCGTCAAATTTTTGAGAGACTGGTGTTTGTGCTGTGGGTGCTCTAAGTACAAAATGGTATCTTATGGCTTCCAGATTTTAAGACTGATAGATTATTTCTCTTATGTCCCATGTCTGAGTTCTCAGACAGCAGGATCTTTCGCTTGTGTGGGGAGAGCTATTGTGGTTAACAACTCAGGGTTACTCTAATAATCTCAAAGGACAGTGGGGAATTCACTAAAACAAATAATAGAGAAATTTCACTCAGAAAAAGCCATATGCCATATAGAACCTTGTGGGGGCCTTGGGGGCAATATTACCGCCAACTCATCTAACAGTTGTATGTGAGTGTGCTGAAACTCCAAGCTCAAGTCACTTAAACACGTATGAGGCCCAGGGTCCAGGCTGTGGTGCTCCAGACATGGACGGGAGGATGAAAAGCCTGACTACAGCCTCCGACAGGATCAGTCCAGCCATGTAGCACAATGGACACGGACACGATCATGCACCATCAAGACAAGAATCAAGTGCAATTCATGCCTAGACAGGAGAGCAGATAATCTCTAAAAAGTGGAGGGGTCCCTGCCAAGGCTTGGCAAGAGTCCTTCCAGGCAGAAAAGCAGAGAAAGATACTTCAGGCGAAGGAGACTAGGGTTGGTGGCTGGGTGCGAGGCCTAATGAAGCACAGGTGGAGGGCTCCAGGGTCATCTGTCAGTAGCTGTTCCCCTTCAGCAGCTAAGAGGCATAACTAAAAAGGCAGGTGGGGTGACATTAATGATCATGGGGAAAACTGGGAGGAGGAAACTGAGGTCAGGAGATCACCACCAAAGGCAATTTATTTTAGAGGAACAAAAATAATTCAAAAAGCACTTGGAAATTCTACCTCCCATGAATGAAAAGAACACAATATAAGTTTCACTCCAGCATTGAATACAGAAAAACAGACTGCCCACTCTCAGAAATGGATTGAATTTTCTAATTCATCAGGGATTATTTAGATAATAGGAAAACAAATAAATCTGAACAATCTCTCTAGAATAGCTGTTACTCCATCCTGTTATGTAGGGAGAATGTAATTTAGGAAAAAGTAAACTCCCTCTATCTGTAGACTTATAAACAGGAAGCACAAAGGGGTGCCTTTGCAGACATGAACCCGCATGCATAAATGCAAAGCCTATTGACCAAAATCCTTTCTTGTCTCCTAAGCTTAAAAAAAAAAAAATTCTTCAAGGCAGTGGTGAGCTGAAAGGGCTCAGATACAAAACGTTCACTTCATCAGCCTTCTAGTAGATAAAAGTGCGCCATGCATAATAGAAAAGATAACGTTTCCTATGGAAATCTATTTTGAGATGCAACAATTTAAAGGCAACTGAGAGCTCAAAACCAAGTTCAACCAAAGAGAAACAGAGCCCAAGCAAATGTACAGAAATGGACAAAGACATTGGAGAAGGAGGGGATGTGTGCTCTACCGATACTCCAGATCAGCAAATTCATCCTGAATTCAAGCCAGTGATGTGCCATGAGGTCACTCAAGGAATCAGGCAGAAACCATATCAAAGGCAGGTGTGAGATGTGGAAGGGGTGACCCTGTGAACCTTGCTGCAATGAGGCAGGATGCCCTTGCGGGCTTTCTGCACAGGCTGGCTAGCTCACATGACTCTGTTTAGAAGGATATCAGCCAGCAGCTGTGCCACACGGGCTACAGCCCGAGCTGAGTCACATCTAGTAACGGTTCTGAGTTCATCCTCAGACGACATGACCAGAAGGATCTGAGAATCAATGGTGGAGACGTATCTGAATGAGTATTCCATTTCATTCCTTGGCAGTAAACATTCAGCTTTGTACAACATAAATATTGACAAAGATACACACAGGCACCCTATTTGAAAGCCTGACTGCATAATTGCATCTAATGGAGAAAAGCGGGCTCCATGTCGGTATGCTAGGTCATTGTTTGGCTCGGTAACCGATGCTTCTGAGACCCAAAGCATATTCTAGTATAACCGACAGCACAGAAATCTCCACTGATGACTTACTCATTTCAGGGTATTCATAAAATAACCCCAGTTTGCCCATGGGATACAGACGGTTGTCCCATTCCCATCGTGGGGTGGTCTGTTCTGCTTCTGGAACTGTGGCACCATTAGATTAATGACCCAGCTGTCAAACAGATCAAATTATAAGGCAGGATATTATCAGACCAAGGTCATTAAAGTATTACTGACATTTCAAGCTGAACACATCATCTTCCCAAGAATTTAATTTCTTGTTTTCAGGATTAATTTGTTTTTATTGCTGCCTCCCTACCCTCAAAAATTGTGAAAACTAGTCCTGACCACGTACCTTGGGTTTACCAAAATTGTAACGACTACTGCTACTTTATCTCCTACCTCCTTTTCAGGTGGGCATTTTAGGTTTTAGAAGATGCCTTCCCTCAGTTGTCTTTTTTACCCCCATTTCTCTGCTATTATCCACCATGGCCTTTCCAGTCTGAAAATCTCACAGAAAATAAGTAAAAGACAGAAATACAGGGTCTGTGAGCTGGTGATAAGTGCTGCGGAGGAAAATAAAGGAGGGTGAGGAATGTGTGCTAGGGAGGAGTGGGGATGGGGCAGTGACCTTTGAATAAGGCAAAGAAGGAAACAAAGGGGTGGGCAGAGGAGGGGCAGAGGGAACAGTGATTACAGGCCTGGAGGTCTCTCACGCTGGAAAGACAGCATGGAGACTGGTGTGGGCCACAGTGAATAGGAAATAAGTGGTGGTTTTGGGGGTGGAGCCTTAGAGGCTGCCATGAGGATGTGGGCATTTTTCCCTCTGAAGGAATTGCGGAGCCATGGAGGGTCACCGAGCAAAAAAGTGATACTCTAACGTTGGATAGAACAGGTCCAAGACCCTAATTTAAGCTGAACAAATCAAGGGCCAGAGAAGTGGCATGCCACCTCAAATTCAGTGCAGAGCTTGAAAGAAACACAGCCTCGACTCGCAGCCCAGTGCTCTGCCCCCTTCCGGATGCTGTCCCACAGAGCTGTCTCTAACGTTATGTTTTTTCCTCACTCAGAGGCTTGTGGGGCAACTGAATGCTTTCCCCTTTTTCAAGTGGCAATTTGTCCTGAAAGGAAATCAGAGTTGGCAGTGAAACAAGGTATGGACCTGTAGCCTACAGAGCTGTTGTCCCTGAAAGCAACAGCTGGCGCGTGGTTAACTCGTGGAGTTCAGCAGAAGAGACAGAGCAACAACAGACAACTTAGCGTCTGGCTGAGCTTTGACTGACTGCACTGCACGTTTGGATGGATTTCAAATTTGGACAGTGAGGCGGCTTCACACGAAAGGCAGGTGTATACATCATACATGCCCACACGTCTGTATGCATACACACGTAGACACACACAAAGCATATGATGTGACTTGTAAAGAGCTGCCTCTTCTTGGTTTCCCACGGCCTCTAATCTCAGCATTAAGCTTTCACTGGCCATGCTCCCAGGTTTGCTACGAGATTTCTTTGCAATGGAACATGCCCTTCGCTTCACAAACTTTCCCCACTTCTTTCAATGACATGAGGGGAAGAGCAGGGAGCACTGGGAAGTGCTGGGGATATGGACTCGAGATACCCCTGAATCTGAATCAACACTTCATGTCTTATTTTTTATTTAACTTTATTTACATTCAAAATGCAACTGTTGCAGATCTCAGAAGATGATTTACACTCACTGCTATGGCAGAATGTTGCGGTTAGTAGACCCACCACTGGATCCTCTTATTCAACACATTCTTCCAATAATTCAGATATTACTGTATCACAAATGCCCATTTCTATATTTTGATATCTGCTTTCCAGTATAATTATCTTCCTTCTTTATTCTCTAAATCTTATGATTTTAAAACATATTTCTGAGAAGTGTTCCACAGGCACTTTACATATGATAATTTGATAAAGAGATCCTGGAGATCAAAACCACATTTAAATCCTGAGATAAACTCAACTGTGTCATATACATGTCTAGGTTTAGTCTGCTTACTTTGTTACTTTGTTTAGTAATTTTTGTTTCAAACAACAAGATCCTTCTGTATAGCACAGGGAACTACACTCAATAACTTTTAATAGCCTATAGTGGAAAAGTATATGACAAGGAATATATATATACATATATATATATGAATCACTATGCTGTACAGCAAGAATTAACACAATATTGTAAACCAACTATACTTTCAACAAAAAAAGTTGAAATAAAATTGAGAGATGAAACTTCAACTGCCCAGGCTGCTGTCAGGATGAAATGATTCAAAGCAGGCCAGGTATCAGCAACCACCCTGACACAGCAAAACCCCATGTGGGGTCTTCCTTTTGAGCAGCACAGGCTAACCGGCTGTGGTCACCTGTAAATAGGGTTGAAGTCACTTAGACCCTTGGCTTGGGATCACCGTGGCCACAGGTTTGGTGTCACTGCAGCTCCTACGAGAATGATGGGGCCAGCCTGCTGCTGAAGCCGCTCCCCAGGCCGCAGCCCAGAGCACTGCAGGCAGGTCTGAGGTCCGGCCGGGGGCGCGCAGCTCCACAGCCACTCGGAGCCCTGCGGTGCGGGTGGCGCTGGGACCACGCTCGTCCATCACCCTCCCTAGCACCCAGACTCGGGATTCTTCTGGGGGAATTTTTCTCTGCCTCATACTTCCTGTCTCAGCCTCTTGTGGAATCCGGTCCATGCCACAGGGAAGCAGGGCTTTTACCCTCCGGGACCCAAATCCATCACGGTATGGATCCAGGGTGAAACTTCCATGTTAAATCACCTGGCGCTCCCTTCTTGTGCTGAAATGCCCTCCCCTGTCGATGGCATTAGGTCGTATTAGAAGTCCCGACTTGCTTGTCCTTAGCTAAGACTCTGAGCCTCTTGCTCAGTCTTCCTGAGTGGAACCACTCATCTGTGGCAGAAAAGCTTGGGCTCTCGTCTACCTATCATTGTCCACGGTCTTTTGGGTTTTCTGTTGGTTTAAGGTTCTCGTGCAGGGATATCAATTTGCACATGAGAAGCACCTGTAGACATTTAAAAAAATACAGACACTGGATCCTCCCCCCTCTCCAGCCAAGGCTGGAAGCTTTCTTCCTCTAGCAGGGGTTACACAATCATTTCCTTGGGAACTGACCACACATATTGGCATAATCATAGTAAATTGCCCTTTACACTGTGCTTGCCACGTGGCATTTTCTACTTCATGTTGTCTTTTTACCTTCATTATCACATTTAATCCCTGAATTATAGATTATCACCATTTCTGTTGAGGACACTCCTACTTGCTAATCTTGAATACAAGTATCTTTGATTCTCTTAATCTATTTCATTCCTGAGTTTCCTGTTCCTGAATTTAAAGAGTGAATTATGGACACATGTATTTAAGATTCTCTTATTATATTTCTCTGACTCATCTTCTAACCAAATCATATCTGGAGAAGAGAGATTTTCTCTTTTAAACATTTGCTTTTTCTTATTATATAGTAGTGCATACACACAGTGGAAAATGTAGAAAACATATAAAGTAAGAAAATTACAGCCATACATTATCTAAACACCAAAGGACAATGCTATGTCATTTTGGGCATTTAACTATTTTTCTTAATATTTTATCATAAAATTTCCCTAGGAAAGTTCCTTAACCCTGGAATTGTACTAGCCTTTTGTCCAGTACAGAATAACATTCCCAGAAATGACCCCAACATCAAAATAGTATGTGAGGCTGGGAAGGCCACAGGGCACTCAGCTTATTCTCTGAGTCCTACAAAGAATGCTGTTAATTCACTGATGTTACGCATTCGATGCCTGTGAGTCACTCACTCACTCAGCTGGCTTGGACTGAGACCTACGTTATACCAGGTGCCGATCCAAGTGCTGGGGAGACCCCAGAGGGAGCCTGGATCACGGCATCACTCTCCTTCTTCATTTACTCCCAGATTCCTACTCAAGAAACCCACATGGGATTGGGGGGGTGGAGGCAGGTGAGATATAGTGAAATTCATTTCATTATGTTCCTTTAGACATATTTGAATAGCATGAAAATAGTCGCTAATTTTGATAAGTTTTCTTTTCCCTTCCTATGTATTTTTGAGGATGGGTATAGCTTTGGTGCAGCAAGAGTAATTGATAGATCTTTGGTATGTTAGGATTTTATATGAAAAATTAAGAATGAAACTGCACTTAAACAAAGAGAAGAGGCAGTGAGGAAAACACAAGCCACCCTCGAACTTGGCTACAATTCAGAATTCCTGGTTTTCAAAAAAGGGAATCATAATTCAAAATAAATTCCCTAAATATTTTAGCCCATAGTAGAAATACATGGAGGAAAAGTTCAGCTCACTGGAACCTAGAAAAATGTGCTTACTTAATCGAAGGTATAAACAGACCACAGATACTATAATGCATCCTTTACTTTAAACTAGTTCATGTGAGCAAGTTTCATTTCACATGAATTGCTCAGTACCAGTTTAGGAAATATATCCTTCTTGATTGGTAAAAATAGCTCACGGATAACCAGATTCAACAAAATTTAGTGTTAAATAATTTACTTATTTCCTTCAGGAAATGCTTTTGAGTAATCTGAGTTAAGTATTTCCTCTATCTGATCTATTTCTTTTCACAGAGAAAAGTAGTATTATTTGCACATGAGCTACTTTTACTCCTCTGGAAATATCTGACTGTGAGCTCAGGGTAAGTGTTGTCTACTGCACAGTAGGGAAAAAAAAGATTCATTTCACAGCGAAGATCAGAATCTTGTTTTTTTTGAGGGGCGTGGTGAGCTGGGGGACAAGGGAAATGCCTTTGTTTCGAGACAGACCCCAGTAATCCATACTGAAGCTGAAAGATGAAGCCCTTGTGAAGAAATGTGGAAGGACACACTGACACCCAAAGATCTTCACTCGGCAAAAACAGAAAGAAAGAAAGAAAAAATAATTTAACTGCCCTATAAAGAGAATGGACAGAAACTTGGTAATAAGGGCGAGAGAAGGAAGGTTAGGGAAGGGAGGAGAAACAATGAAGGGGAACTTGGATGTGGTGGGCAGAAGAGCAGGTTTCTGGAGCCTACAATGAAGGATGATAAGAAAAAAAGTAAAGTTTAAAAAAGTTACAAAGTTTAAAATAGTTTAAAAATTAAAAAACGAAGTTAAAAAAATTAATTTTTTTATAGTGGCATGGAAGATTTTAAAATGATGGAGGTTTTTTATTTCAAAATTCAAGTTGTTTGAGTTTCTGCCCCATGCTCCAAACAACAGTAAGGCCTGCTTGTGTAAGTGGTTTTGGGGGACACCACAGAGAGGGGCGAGCTCTGCAGTTACGTTGGCCAGGAGCAGAATGCTGGTGTGGAAGGCAAGACAGAAGAGAGATCAACAGTTTCATGAAAACAGAAACTCAAAGCCAGAAATAATCTTAAAAAGGTTAGTGTGGTAGGCAGAAAAATATTCCCCCCCGCCAATATGTCTATGTCCTTATCCCCAGAACATAGGAAGAGGTCAGATTCCCTGGCAAAGGGGGCCTATGGTTGCAGATGTGGCTAAGGTTGCTAACCAGTCGACTCTAAGAGAGACCAGCTGGATTATAGATGTGGGCCCAGTGTAATCACCAGGGTCATTAAAGGAGGAAGAAGGAGGCAGAAGAGGGGAGAGAGGAGAGGAGATCTGACCACAGGATCAGAGTCAGAGGCACACAACAATGCTGACCTTGAGATTGAAAAAAGAAGTCACAGGCCAAGAGATGCAGGTGGCCTCTGGAAGCCAGAAAAGTCAAAGATACAGGTTCCCCTGAGACCTTCAGAAACAGTCGTGCCAACACTTTGACTTCAGCAGGCTTCTGCGTTCAAGAAAACTACAAGGTTAAATTTGTGTTGTTTACTGGAGACTTTTCCTTTTTTCTTCCTACTACCATGACGTTTGGGGATACTAGTTACAACAGCAACAGAAAGCGAATACAGTAAGCTCCTTGAAATGTTCAGAAATTGCAGATAACACTGGACTGTCCACTTTGATGTGGGATTGGGCTTATGTGAAAATCAAAAGGACAGTGTGACCTTGGCTAACATCTGCTTTTCTCATTTTTAGGAAGAGAACAGTAAGTCAAAATCTCTGTAGTTATTATTTTAGACAAGTGTTTCTTAAAACGTTATGTAACCCTGTGCCTTAGGAACCCAAGAGAGACTCTGTTCTTAGAAGAACATGGATTCAGAGAGATAGGGTCTTACATCTGAGTCCCACAGTGGTCTCTTATTGGCAATGAGAGCTTGGGCAAATCAGTTACCCTCTTTAAGCCACAGGATCTTCATTTGCAAAAGGAAGATAAGAATAAGGATTGTTTGGGTGATTAAATTGTACACACACACACACGCACACATACATATATGTACAATATTTAATAAAGTGACTAGCACATACTAGGCACTCAACAAATTTCTGTTATGGATTTTTAAATGCATATATAAAAGGAGGAGAAATTTGCAGGAAGTTGTGGGAAAACTTAGTTCATGGCCCCAAAAAGGGCCATCTCTCAATGGGCTCTGATCAGTCAGTCCCCAGTGGTGGGCTAATAAGCAGAGACTATAGCACTTGAGGATTTATGTTAAACATAAAAAGGAAGGTATTTAAACATAATTATTAAACAGCAGGTACGTTTATACTGTTGGCTGGATCATCTTATCTGGAGAGCTTTAATAAGCAGAGAGTCTCCCCTGTTCTAGAGATGGCCACGCAGGAAAATGACGTGGGTGGGTGGGCCGTTCTCACCCCAAGAACACATGACTGAGTACTTACGGAAGCAACACCTCTTGTATGTTATTCCAGATGGACTGTCCTCCCATGATTATTGTCAGCTGTGTCATCAGTTCAAGGAGACAGCCACTTGGGTCACACTGGAATATTAGAAAGAAAATCTCATTTAAATTTTAGATAGCTCTAACATGAAATAAAGTCATTATTTTATGCCTAAAAAAATCAAAGGATCAGAGAGTAAAGACACTCTTCATTGGGCAACTAAGAGAAATCCTGAAACAGGTTAGACTGTCAGAACACAAAGCTGTATTCACACCTCTTCATTTCTGTATTTTTACAGCCAATACACCAGATCTCACGGATAAGTCACAAATCTGCCCTTAAAGAATGTGATGTAGAAACACGAGGAGTAGTAGTTGACAAACTGAAACAAGAACACCTTCATGGCTGGGTTATTCTCATAGTCAGTCTGGTCCTTGGGAGCTCTGCAGCTAGAATAAAGAAAAGGTAAGTCTGTAAATCTGTGAACGGCTTTGAAACCCTAATCAAAGCCACGGACACATGAGTTAACACGCTAAATATGTATGTGTATATATATATATATATATATATATATGTATATATGTATATATATGTATAAATATGTATGTATATATATATATATATATATATATATATACGCAATTCACACTGTTTTATATCAGCTGTTTTGAATTTCTTAACTTATCCACTATGTTATTTCCAACTGTACACAATGTTGTAAGAGTTTCTCCCACTAAGAACGCAATATCCCACAAGGCAAAAAAAAAAAAAAAGTCACCCGTTCCTTAAAATTTATAAGGACAACAGTATCCAATGGTCAAGAACTGTCCTCTGTCAGGTGTAATTTGAAAGAAAGCTACTTCTAAACATCCTGCTAAATAATATTCTCTTGTCTCCCTGAACGGCAGTAAGGTAGGACTATTGAAGAAGACAAACAAAACATGGGGCAACTTGCTAGAAGCATTTGGGGAACATAAAACGGGTCATCCTCCTAGTTCAGAATTTGAATTGGTCATTGTATTTTCAGAAGATGACCACTGAGCAGACCACTGGGAGAACCACCCAGCCACATGCAACGTGTGGGAAGCACTTAACTTAGGTCGCTAAGCCGCTGGGTGGGATACAAGCCAGAGAGAAGAAACATTTATTATAGAAGCCGCAGCTGATGAGAATGGAGCTACACTAACAGGAACAGCATGGGGGGAAGACACATAAAACTGTCCTCTCCGTAACGCACAAGCAAATCTGCCACTGGAACCACGACACTCTTCCACATACTTGCAATACAGAGACTATTTACTTTCAAAAATAGGGTACATTATCTAATGTAATTGAAATTATTATTAAGCACTGACATATTTACACAGAGCTTGGACATTCTAAAGCTTCCTTTGTCCCTTTTACTAATGCAAAACTGGAGCTAATTCACTTCTCATATAGGCTAGAGGAAATACGTTTACACTTGAAGATTACTAAAGACTGTAATGTACTGGAATTGAAGTGCCTAAAAGATAGTCTCTGTTTTGACCTGGTTCTAAAACTGGTGTAGAAATGGCCTCAGCTGCAGGAGGAGCTTACCAGAGTCAGTCATCATGATTGCCACTTTCTCAAATATGGCATTCAGTGTCACCATGATGATAAAACTGATGAGGGAAGCAGTGATGGGCGTGGCCCACCTGCAAAGTCAGGTACTTTTGGATTGGGTCTGTTCCATTCAGGTTCTTGGGAGGTTTTGCAGAAAATACAATGAACACTGAAAGTCCGTAGACAATGATCCCAATAACTGAAGGAATGGTCAACAGGACCTGACAACCCAAAAACCCAGCAGCATGAGACTCACTAATGATCGTATTTTTACACAGAAAACTTGCCCCCAACCCAGCTTAAACAGAAAACATGCATGTGTTGTAAACCTCACATAAACGTGAGATGTGATACAAATCACACGTAAATGCATAAGAGACGTGAATATCAGGCATGTTAAATTTTAGGGGAGGAGGAATGAAAGATGTCAAAAAGAATGAGTGCATCCACTAATGTAACACGCTGAAAGCAGGAGCAGCTGTGTGCAGGGCGTAGGGAATATATGGGAACTCCACTTTCTGTGAATTTTTCTGTAAACCGAAAACTGCACTAAAGAATGAAGCCTGTTAAGTATATTTTAATGGGTGAAAATGGGGTAACTGGTGGCATGTTCTTTTGGAGGGAAGTCTGTGATAGCAGAACCAATGAAAGTATCCCTTCTATATCTGTAGAATTACTTAGGTTATGAACTAGTTGTAACCCATGAAGGGGATATGCTTCCTTTCAAGGGAGAACCTATCACTGATTCAGGGGTCAGCAGGTGCTAGCTGTCGTCTTCATTCTGAATAGAACCAGTGAAGCTGTGGACATGCCCTGAGGGAAACAGTGGAAGTGACAGCAGGTCTCTGCTGATGAAAGCTTCACACGCTTTTCATACTCCTTGAGATCTTAAAATGGCAGGTATTCCTACTCCCTGCATTTGCACAAGATTCATGTCCCTGATCCACTGTAGATCTGACTGCGTGGACCCAAGGGCAGCGGGGGTGTCTGAAGCATTATTTGCACGTGGCTGATAGGGTTTCAGTTCCTCACTAGGCAGGTTATTTCTGGCCACTGAAGAATGCATATTAAAGATCCCATTTTTAAACTGTTTTCCTTCCATCTACCTTCTTGGTCATAGTCCAGAAGCATGTACTCAGTGTCCCTGGCTGCTCCTGCTGGCTGCCCCAGAGAGAAAGGTACAAAGAATGTGAATTTCAGGACTAAGTGAACCACATCATGTTATTTATAGTAACAGTGGTCCGCTGGCTTGCACCTGCAGGGGAGAGCAGAGGGAGTGTTTACAAGCCCCTCCTGGAGCCACACTCATGCATCTGGATCCCAGCTCCGAAGCTAGCTGTGGGGCCTTGTGCAAATTTCTTAACCTCAAGGGGCTTCAATCTCCTCACCCATATAATGGGGGTATAATAATAACAATTTATAAGACTATTGTGATGAGTCAATTATTTACTAATTGTGAAAACAATTGGAACATTAACCACAGGCATGTGAAAAACTCTACCTAAGTATTAGCTATGAATATGGTGACCAAAGTCTTAAAAAGGTGTTTTTCTTAGTTTTTAAGCCATCAGTTTGTAGAGAAAGCATTTTATTTTCTCCTCTACTCTCTTTCATCATCCTTTTCTTCACAGTTAAGTCTTCATGCTTGTGAAAGGAATAACTTTTTGGTGTGTGTGTGATTAAATGTGAAAATTAGTTAAGACTGAGAAAAATGTATTATAGAAGGTATATTAAGCCTTCCTCTCTTGTACAGCACATATAGGCCATTTAAATAGTATGCATTTTTTAAAAGTCTGCATAATAGATTTTTAATTATGTATTAAGTAAACATAATAGTTAAGATTCCTTAAATGCTTACTATTGCTTCAGCACACATCTATTTTTCAAAATCCTCACAATCACCCTGTGGGGAAGGTAATATTATATCTCTTTTACAGATGAGGAAATAGGGCCACGTGGAGATGACGCAATTTGCCCCAAATGAAGCAACTTTAAGTGAAAGTACTGAAATACTCAGAAAGCCCAAAGACACACTAACTGTATATCACTGTCCCCTACATGGTCTGTAAAATCAATTCTAATTCATTTCAGAACTTTTACAAACTTGACACATTTCCATTATTCTCTGAAACACTTAATGGGTTCAATATTTCTTAAGAAACAGGAAAGCTTTCCGTTCTCCTTCCTCAAGTTTCTTCTTATTTATCATCTTTTCTGATCATAAATTTAACATTTGCTCATTAAAGAAAATTTGAAAGTACTCAGTAGTGGACAGAACTGCTGTCCTGGATCTGTCCCCAGTCTTAGAAGAGGACCCAGAACTTGCTTTAGGATAAGTAACCTCCATTTTGTTTTTAGTCCTGTGATTTAAGCTCGATTGACCCACTCTTTCTGAAGCACCAGAAGTAGATCTCAGTTGGTTTAAGACAAATAATACCCCTCATTCTATTGGCCTCACACATGATTGGAGAATTGGCAAATAACCCAGGAAGAGCCACTATTATGTGAGGAGATACGTGCTGGTGTCCATGTGAATCATAAGCTTCCTCTATCAAGAGAGGAAGCTGCCAAAAGAGACCTGTCTTGGTTTGGATGGATGATCTGGGATGTTGAGTGCCCAGAAGCATCATGCTGAGACATCTTTAGATACAGAATGAAGACAGGACAAAAGCAGCCCTTGACATCATCTGGGCTAGGGTATCTCTCCTTGACTGAAGCCAGAGCTCAGACCTGAGGTTTTCATTTACAGGAACCAATAAATCCCATGCATCCCCATTTTTTGGTTGTTGTTTAAACACATTGGAGATTGATTTTGTCACCTACAATCAAAAGACTCCAACTCTGAAAATGAATAAAAAATAATATAAGACTAATGCTTCTACCTATAGACATAATTCCTTCAGAACGGTGCATTGTTTGTATATTACAAATCATTTTATATATTAATTTTATTCTCAAATCTATCATAAGCATAACACTTTGACATGTCATAAAATATTTTCATTGACACACTTTTCGTGGCTGCATACTATTCTACTTTGTGAAGTGTTGGAAGAATATTTTGGCTGAGATTTTATATATATATAAAAGTATGTCTGTGACTTGCATCCATACTGAATTTTCCCTGCCATTTTGAAATAATTCCTGATTAAAAGTTTTTCAAAGCTGAATTAGTGGATTAAAACATATGAATAATTTTGACTCTTGATATCAACTGCCAGACTGCTTTCTAAGAAGGCTTGAGGAGTACACCAGAAGTTAACACAGCATTGTAAATCAACCATACTTCACAAAAAATTATCCAGTAACCTAGGCATGGGATTGGTGATCACTGTCATTTCATCCTCATAAACAGAGCTGTTTCACTTGAGAGGTGGAAAACTATTTCATTTTGATGTGCACTGAGTGAATTACCATTGAAGTGTGACATCTATTTTTTCCTTTGTGAATGTGTGTTCATCTTCTCTGCCTTCTATGCTCCTGAGATTTTTTTGATGTTACCTTTGAAGTGATCTGAACTCTCTATGTATTGAAGGAATTAGCCCCTTGTCGGATTTGTAAACAAATAACATCCTCTGGTGTTTTGTTTAAAATTAGGATGCTTCTGATGCATGGAAATCTTTGTATACTTTCCTCTGAAACTTACTGTTCATCTAGAGGTTGTATACTCATCCATATTTATTTCTAGTTTTTTTTCTAATTGTGTTACTTTTTAAATGTTTCTGGAATTTATCACAATATATGGTTCACTGTATGATTTCAATCTTTTCTTTTCCCCCCAAGTAGCTAAAAAGCGTTCCATTCAGAGAATAACCTTTATTTATCTCCCTGATTTGTAATGTCTTCCATCTCTTATATTAAATTATTATTGATATCAGAGCCCATATCTGGACTTCCTGCCCTATTTTCTAATCTGGCTATTCTTGAACTAGTAAAACTCTCATTATCTTATTAATTATTATATTACTAATATGATTTTATTCACAATAAATCCAAATGAATTTTATAACTTCTGATATTTTGGAGATATGATCTTTTAATCTAGAATCATGTGATTAAAGCACCTTTTGTATCTTTCAGTAGTTTCTACTTTTATTTTTTGACAGTTCCTACTATCATTTTGTTAGGCTATTCTTAGATATTTTACCTTGGTTGTTACTGTTGGAAAATTTTAGAAACCTTAATGCCTCCATCTGGTCTCTTAATCAGACCCTGGAGTATCCTAAACCACTGATCTGATTTGAACAAATGAGGTGAAAAGAATTGGGGGAAGCACTGTGTGCAGAAGAGACTGTGGAACCTCCAGAGTGGCGCCCTGCGTTGGCTCAGATGTTCTCTGGAAAAAGTTTTCTCTATGAGACTACATAGTTCCCAGCTTGACTTTCAGTTTTCTCAGCATTTCACATTAGATTTTAAAAGTCTGTGGCAGGTTCTTACACAGAAAAGAGCACTTGCACAAAGGTTTATATGTATACACTTTCTCCGGGTGGTAAATGGAACACGCTCTTCTTCCTAATTAAAAAAGCATGTTCAGTCAATCAAGGGATTACACCAATGAAATGATATTTCTCCTAACTGGTCACTAAATCCTAAACATAATATAAAAAAATAATAATTTTCAGACATAGCCTCCTTATTTGTAAATGCATGGGATTTTTCCTGTTTTTTTTCTTTTCTTTTCTGTTAACGATGTCAAACACACAACAAAATATGTACAGTGTTCGTTTAAATACTATTTTTTGAAAATGCACATGTGAAAAGTAAACTGTTTCCCTGCCATGGTCTGAGCACCTGACGAGGCCAAGATTTAAAGCTCTATTCCTTAGCTTGCCTTTGATTTCAGAAGTGACGGTAGTGACAGCTTAGAGTCTGTGCAGGACAGAAAGTATTACAGGTGTCTGCAGCTAACTGGTCTCCACTGTGTGTTTCTTCGTTGAGGTTTATGTGTTAATTAGCTACAACTATGAAGTTGTAGAGTTTCTGTTTTAGAGTTTATATTTAGAATTTTTTAAGAGATGAAATCAGTAAGACTCAAGATTTACCTGGATTATAAAACCAGATATAGAATAATAATAGCTGTAACTAAGTACATGGCCCTTCCTCTGAGCCAGGAAGCCTTCCAAGGAGATTCTGTACATTACTTCGACCCGTCCTTACCACTGTCATGTAGAAGCAACTCTCTTATTCTTATTTTATAGGAAACTATGGCACAGAGAAGTTAAGTTGTCCAAGATCACTCAGGAAGCAAGCTGCTGTGTTCAAATATGAATTTAGGCAACTTCATTCCCAAGATCTCACTACCACAACTCTGGCCTCTCTAAACAATGGAGCATGCTTTCACAAGTAAAGCAAAATACTTCAAATAAAAAACTAAAAAAAAAATAATAAGGAAAATTTTTAAATAAGGAAGAACGATAAAGTTAAATGAGTCTTCATCTTCAATTTTTCAACAAGCATGTTCCAATGAAAATTTAAACTTATTAGCTGGCAATTTTAAATTTAAACTTGGCAGTTTAAATGACCAAAAACTTTTCTTCAGTATTTTTTGTATGCTGCCAATATGGTAAGTTTTTGTTTTTCAGGACTCAAAAGCATTATGAACATCTAATTTTGTCTAAGATTCAGCTTTCATCTCTGAATGTACAGTCTTTCACCAACATATGCTTTACCCCCATCTTCAGTTGTAAACAAAGGGAACTATTCATAATGGGGATTATTAGAAGCTTATTACATTGTAAAAGACAAATGTCACTTTCTATTAGTAGCTGAACCTCATTTTTTTCCATTTATAAAAAGAGGAGTTTGACCTGCTCCCTCCAGACTTTTTCAGTGCCAACATTCTGTAGATCTGTGATTCAATTTATTAAATCTATATTTGGAGACATTTTCAGATGCTCCTAGTAAAGGCATTTTTTTCCCAAGAGTTATTCATGCTCACAACATACTGTCCTGCTGCTGCTGACTGCAAGCACCAGCAGCTCTGAATTATCTCAGCTGATGGAAAGAAGCAATAATACAGATGACTCAGAAATCATCTTTTCATAGCTCTGGAATGTTGATACAAAGATATATAGTTTTAATTTTTTAATTTTGCAGCAGGAGTGGCAGCAATAAATTTACATTTCCAATTATGTAAAATGCCTTGCTCAAACACTGCTCAAACACTGATGGCACCTCAACAAATGTTTCCCTGCTTCTTCTACCCTTTCTCTGACTTTAGGATGAGAGCCATGCTTCTTTGTGCACATCCCAACAGGAAGGGGGAGCAGTGACCGGGACTTAGTTCAAGACAAAGGGGCACCTAGTCTACGATGAAAACGAGGCCGCAATAATGAAGGCGCATGTGAAAAAATGGGAGTCAACTATAAAAATTTGTAGAAGGAAAGACAAATCCCTCTGTCTCTTCTGTCCAAAGGACCTGAGGGTGGGGAAGGGGATGAGAATGCTTTAGTAGCCCCTGCATTTCTATTTTCCACCACCCCAGTCACACAAACTTAAAATAATATTCTTAAATACGAAAAACTGCCATTTTCCTCAATCATCGGTAGGGTAATTTTTACAAATCATCATTCTGTTTTAAGACTCGTAACTTCAAATAGTAGACAAAAACAACATGAAATGTTAATTGAAAATGTCGCTTCAGGGGAAATCCCCTAAGCCCTTCTTCCCACCAGACTATTACCCCTAGGCCCCAACTCTAGAGAAATTGCAGAATAACCACTGTTCCCTCCACCATTGTATCTGAGTCTCTACAATGCTCTGAGAATAAAGAGGAAAAAGACACAGTCCCTGCTTCCGGGAGCTCCTAGGAGCACAGGACTCATTGTAAAGTGATGGCTGAGGAGGCGTGTTAAGAGGGCTTGGATAACAGTCAGCAGAGGGTGCTCGGGGCAGAGAGCTGGAACTGTAGCCAAGGCTCTCACAGAGGAGAGAACCACTGTGGTGATTTCTGAGATGCCCTAGAAGCGATCTGGGGAAGGTATAATGTTAAGGCCATTTCTCCCTGGGGAGCTGTGCATGCAAAGGAGGGAGGCCAAACAAAGCCAGGTCCCTTCTAGGAACTGCAAATAGTCTAGAAGCGAGCACAGGGTGTGGGAGGCAGGTGAGGCAACCAGGTGGAGAGATCACAAGTGCACATCACAAAGGACTCTGTGTGCCTCCAAGGTAGAGGAGACAAGCAAAGTGATCTAGAAAGAGACAAGATAGAGGCAGGGAGGACTATTGGCAGGTTCATGTGGAGGCCTGCTGAGGCCCTGCCTGGAGGAGAGAGAAGAAAGCATTTCAGCAGGTGGACGGATTGGCCACAGGTGTGATGGAAGGGCAGGAAGAGGTCAAAGATGCCGGCCAGCTTTCTGGCTTTGGCAGTGTCTAAATTATAGTGCCATTCCATGAAATAAGAAGAGCAGGAAGAGGGGCAAGTCATGAGAGGAGACAACTGATTCAGTTCTGGCTGGGTGCCTGTGGGCTCCAGGAGAGATGTGCAGTAGGCAAATAAGAGTCTAGAAATCGGGAGAAAGTTCTAGGCTGAGCCAAGTAGTTTTCTTGTTTCAAGAGGCTAATGTGTGTGAGTGGACAAGCTCACAAGAGGTGTATAGGGATAGCTCTCACCCTCCTGCATATGGGAAGCATCTGGGAGCCTTTAAAAAATAGTGCACCACAGCCTGGAGTGGGGCCTTTGTACTCTTTATTGTTTTTTAAATACTTTTGGGGGGGGGGATAGTTAGCTTTATTTATTTTAATGGAGGTACTGGGAATTGAACCCAGGACCTCTTGCATTTAAGCACGTGTTACACCGCTGAGCTGAACCGTCCCCACCTTTTTTTGTTTTTAGACATTAGCTCTACCATGCAGTCAGGGTTGAGAATCAACCTGTACAGAGCAGAGATCCTTGGGGGTAGAGAACAAGGAGAAGCTGCCCAGAGCCCTGCAGACCCCACCAGGGGCAGCCAGAGATGCAGGGGGCCTCGGACGGGCTGCAAGGAACTCAATACTCCCCAATGGCGAAGACGACAAACATGTTTCAAGCTCCCAATTCCCAGCAGTGTTTGTTCTGACTTTACTAGATTTCCAGTAATACTGAGCGAGAATAGAAATTATCTGGACACAGGGATCAAATTCAAATCCTAAATATGACCAAACTTAGCTGCGTGATTACTGATTAAAAGTTACTCGTCTGCCACGTGAAAATGGGGGACCTAGCACCTTGCTCGTGGGCTGCTGTGAGCGTAATGAAATGACATCTATAAAGGCCCTCCTGCCTCTCAGAGGTAATTGCTAGTATTGTCCCCATTTGGGACACCAGGAAACAGAGGCACAGAAAGCTTCAAACATTTGCCCAAGATGAGGGTTGGGGTCAGGAATCAAGCCAATGACTTCTTGGATCCAGAGCCCAGGATCTTCTTACGAACAACACGGCACTGCCCAGGCTCCCTGCTTCAAAACCAGCCTCCCTTTGGCTCAGTTCCATGGCACCTGCACTGCACAGATGTCCTCACTGCCTGCCTGCCCTCCCGGTGTCTGACCCCAGCACTCCTCCCTCTGTCCCACACAGCGCTTCCTTGGGCACACCATCGCTCACGAGGCCATTGCTGTGGCTACTCGGATGTTTACACGGAAACGCAGGTGGCAGCCCAGCTTTTTGCTATACATGCTGCTGTCAGTGGAGGCAAAGAGCTCACAGTTGGTGGGGGAGGCCACTTGTGGTCTCCTCCTTGGCTGGAGAGCTGGATGAAATCCAGTTTCCCTTTGCAACTTAGACATCCAGCATGAGAGATATGTAAGGCCATCTGGCCTCTCAACATAGAAATGATGCCCCCGCAGTCGTTCTTAACATTGTAATCTCCTGGCTCCACCAGGGAGCACAGGCCATGGCCTGTTGTCCACCAAGTTTTGTTTCCTTGCACAACAGCTACAATGGGGTGAGTTAACACCGGACCAGAAAATCTACAAAGCCCTCGTGTACTATTTCCTGACACTTGCAGGTCACCCAAATACCCCAGATCCTCCAAGTAAACAACTAGTAAGAGGAACTGAGCTGGCTCGTCTGTCAGACCCCTGATGGCAGGACTGATTTGGCCTCTCCTGCTCTCGGGATGATCCGTTCTCCTTCTGTGTGCCCTTCCCCGAGTGAAAGGGACTGTTCTTTGTTTATGGGCTAGGGAGTATTTATGGCTGTCTGACCAGAACCTTCAAAAGTAGAGCTCTTGGTGAGAGTGGAAGCATGGCACCCACGTCTCATGAGCTCAGCTACTCAACAGCCTCATCTAGCTAAGACTGTGGCCAACACCAGGGGTCCATGCTGTTGAGTGTTGGGTCTGGAGAGCAATGCCTTCGCCACTGAGAAGCTGCCCCACCACTTGTGACCTTGTCCCCATCGAGGGGGAGGTGACGCATCCATGGGATGAAAGCCGCGAGGGCACTAGGTGACTGTGGACCAAGCTGTGACTGGCTGGTCCTGCCCCCCATGTGACCCATGTTATCCTCAAGTGCAGAAAATCCCCAAAAAGACCCTTGCTTGAGTGAATGGGTCACCTATAAGCCAACTGTTCTTGAGCCGCCTAAGAAGCAACACAGTATATACAGTGAGCCACCCACTCACTGAAGTCCCCAAGGCTCACAGCTCCCTAATGTGACACCAGGTACCCCCAGCAAACAGAAGACCCTTACTTTATAATTGACTTGAGAATTCTACTGCCAACACTGCCTTCCACCTTCCACTTATAAAGTTCTTTCCACTCTGTCCCCTGCTCTGCAATTGTGCAATCAGTCCTGAGCTCCTTCATGAGACAGGAGGGAAGGGGGCCGGGCACAGCCATTAAAAGGATGGCACAGCCATTAGCACCGAGACGGTGGAAAAGTCAACTCCCAGTAGATCTTGAGCTTCAATACACACTCACTGAAATACAGCAGGATGCTAACTGGCACTCCCACAGGTGCCAGGACAGGTTCAAGGCTGACCATGAAAGGTCAAAGGGTGAGTGGTGGCCCAATTTCTGGTAATCGCAACACCTTCCCCAAAGCGGTTGGAATATTCCTCCCACTTATTAGCATATGAAGATACTGAGGGCATAAAAACTAACAACCACACCTCGTGGCTGCTCTCTCTGCTGAGGGAGACAGCCCACACTCTGTCTGTGGAGTGTGTATCTACTTTTCCTTTAAACTGGAGCACCCAACCCTCACGCCTCATGGCCTTTCTGTTGCCTTCTGAAACAGCCCACTCTGTCTGTGGAGTATATATCTCTCTGAATAAATCTACATTTACTGAATTGTGGCTCTCTCTTGGATTCGTTCCTGTGCAAACCAAGGACCCACACATCACGAGGTGCATCTCAGGGACCCAAATAAGACCTGGGATACGGCCATCCTCTCCCCCACATTTTCCTGTATCATACATTCCTTCCCAAAGGATCTCACCTTGTGCACTCCAAAATAGACAGCACCCATGTGTCCTGACCTGGATCTGCTTCTGCGTTTATCATTTCTTATGTCCACTAGAACGTCATCTTCATGAGGACAGGGATTTGGTTCTGTTCACAATGGAAGCACCAGCACATGACAGGTGCAGAAGAAGTATTAGCTGAATGAATGAGCTGTGGGAAGTCCTGGGAATTCAACCTGGAACTCCTAGCCACTTGGGCCCCAGCTCACTCCAGTTGCTCCCTCCTACTCATGGCTGACCTCTTGCCACCACTCTCTGCTCTGCCATCACCTGAGCCTGGATGAGCTGAGATGAGCACACACCACGGAGAGCATGGTGAATGGTTCACGTCGTTGCAACACACTCGCCCTCTGACTGCCAGGGGTTACTTAGGATGGACAAACTGAAGGGAGCACCATGTGCACCGCCCTAACCTACAACTCACTTGAAGCACCAGGAATGCACACATGGGAAGCGCAGGCCCTTTCCAACCTAAGGAGAGGGACTATGGGTGAGAAGAGGGTCTCTGTCAACTAACAGTCTCTTTACAAGCCCAGTCTTAGAAAAGCTCTTTAAAGACACTTTTGGTATCTTCCTTGTGTTTCGGTAATCCCTCTAGATTTTGTCATTTTAATCTATGCATCAGAAATACAGATGCTCTTGAAATCTCTATTGATTTTCAATGAAGAAAATCCTCAATTTCCTTCTCTGCTAGGAAAATTACTGCACTTTATATAAAAAAAGGCAGCTTCCTTTCATGAGTTTCTATCTTCAAACACCTAATTTCACAAGAATCAGTGAAGCAGGACATGAAAATCTCGCTGTGCTTTATCACCTACTGGTGGGCAGGAATGAAATGAATGAGTACTGATCTCATGAGACGGGAAGGCTGGGGCTGTCTTATTCCTGCTACAGATGGAAGGGTCCATATCTGTGAGGGGGAGGAAGGACCAAGGATGAGAAATCAACATTTTCTAACCCATTTCTCTTTTTCAGAGTCCCAGACAAAACAGTGTGATTGTATCAACAAAACAAGAACATCTGCACCCTTTTGAAAGCACGCTACAACTTTACTACTACACACGGCACTCTGTCATTGACCTAAAGGCTGATGGCAGCCAAGAAATTTGCAGGGATCTTATTCTGTGCTCATCCGTTTTGTCTTTGGAACCTCAGGAAGTTTGCCTCCTCTCCCTGAGTGTCATTTTCCTCATCCTTCAAATGGGAGTGTAACAGTCATTCATCTGCTCAGTGTCTATTTGACAACAGGAGATGCCTTATGAAAACAATAACAAAAAAAGAAAAACAGCAATTCTGATCTGTGCTGTCTTCCTCCTCCTCCCTGAACTTGAACTTACAGGCTAAAATGGCATCTTTCACTAAATCCCGAATTTATGGAGCAGTTCTGATAAGGAAGTCACAGGACTGCCGTGTAACTGAGAAATGACCCGGTGAAAAAGAATGAGTTGCCAGCAAATCCTCAAAACCCGTAAGGGTACAAACCCTGGGAGCTAAAGCCATGGGTGGGAGTCCCTTAGTTCCCCATTTCACAAAGCCGAGAACTTTGCAGGGCCCATGAAAGACACAGATAGCCCAGTACAACCACACCATGTTTTGGAGTACACCGGGGCCACATCGCTGCTGACCTGCACTTCTGTGTGTCCCAGAGCAAGAGCCCTGGACGGGGGTGACTGTTTGAGGCTGGACAAGAACTTCCTGTTCTGTCTCTTTTGCTCTCTCTCTTCCTGCAATAAAACAACTGGTAGGACTCTGGTGGGGAGCACTGCACCCACATTCTCTGGCAAACCACACACCAGGCTGCTCTAGCTGATCTGAGAGAGGACTATATATACTCCAAAGTCAGGCAGAAGGCTGCCTGTGGCCTTGGGAATCCAAACCAGCTTGTCCTGTTAATCAGGATATTACACATCTAAAGAAAGTGTGCACCAGATGAAGACGATGCCTTAGACAACATCGGTGGTTATGTCCAGCAGTGTCTAAGGACAAGTCCTGCTCTGGTAGATGGGAGCATTTTGGTTGCTTTAAGAGTTTGCTACTGAAGGGCTGGGACATTTCATTGGGACTTGAAACTCCAGACCTCTTTACTCACATAGGCAGACAAGTTAGGTGAGCCAGCTCAGCCTTTATTCCAACTTCCTAACCAAAAGGCTATGAGGTTGAAAATATATTTCTCAGACTCTTCTGCAACAAGGCTTCCAGATGTGGCTTTAAAAATGCCCATCAGAGATTGAGATTTGCAAATATTAACTACTATATATAAAAATAGCTAAAAGAACTAAATTTCTTCTGTATAGCACAGGGAACAATATTTAATATCTTGTAATAAACTTCAGTGAAAATTATATGAAAAGGAATTCATACATATATATGTGAATATGAAGGACTGGAACATTGTGTTGTACATCAGAAATTGACACATTGTAACTGACTATACTTCAATTAAAAAATATATATATATAATGCCCATCAGCAGCATCTGAGTGTGACTGAAAGCAGAAACCCAGATGAATGGAGGCAGAGGTGGTTGGAGGAGCTACGTTATTTTGCTGGGGTGGATGCAGCCGGCATGGCAGAGATCTAGAAGGAATGCTCACAATAGCCACTCACTGATCTGCAAGTGAGTTAGGTTAACAGCTTCCTGAAATCCTCCCCACCCCTCCTGATGAGCCAGGTGTCTGGTGTTTTTCTGGAAATCACTAGGCGCAGCCTGGAACTCAAAGGTAAAAATTAAAAACTGCAGTCAGGCAGCGAAGAGACTGGCAGGACGCGTTGGACAAAAGTATGTCAGAATCAACAAGGAATGGGGAGGGGATAGAACGTGTGCTGAGGATCCTGACTTCAGGGGTGGATTGTCTATGTTGAGGACTCTGAGTCAGTATGAGTAGATGGATTGATGTGGACTAAAATGGTGGCCATTGTTCAGATAAGTGTGTGATTTGGAGTATATTTATTTGAGGAGGGTTTTTTTTTCCCCTTCAAAATTGATCATTTCTAGGGAGCAGAAGAATACTCTGCCACACAACATCTAAGTGCATAAGAGATGCTACGGTATGATGGTGGTATGAAAAATTTCAGTACTGCAGTTTCAAGCTTTCCTTAATGAGGTGCACAGCAGTAGGTACTTAAAATAAGGTACTTATAATAAAGACATCATCATATGTACATATCCTTAAAGATACACATATGGTGCTATTAAGTGGGTCTGAAATGTGTTCTGCATTCTAAAATCTGATGAAATAAAATCAGTAGCTCAATATGCCTGTCGGCTCTAAAAACATGATGTAGCTCATGATCACAGAAAGCAAGATCAGCAAGGAAATTTGAGATTTGTCTTTTCCAGTGTCAAAGTTAATATTTTTTGCTTTACTTAAAAAGCATTTTTTTAATTAGGGCTGCCAGCATCCATTGGTATACTGTGTTCAGTAGATGTGTTCAGATGCTTTAGACAGTGAATCAGACCAAAGACTGAGGTTTAGACAGTAGTTAAATGCCTCACCCGTGTGATCAGCATCCACAAACTGGTATACTGAAAATTCTTAAAAGTGAGAACTTCATCAAAGCAATGAAAAGTGAGGGGAAAAAATAGCCACAGACTAGTGGAAGTTTCATAACTTGTAAAAATGACAAAAGGCTATTCATGAACATATTTTTGAATACCCCTACACTTTAATAAGATAAACAACAATCTGACAACAGGTTGCACACTGCTCCCTGTAGGAGAAGCCATGCAGGTGGACTCTTATGTGAATGGGGCTGGAGCTGTAGAATTAGTTAGTCTTGCAAGTAACTCAGTTAAAAACAAATGCAAATGGGATACACTTCTAGACTATCTGAGTAAACATCTTGGAAAACTTACTCCTCTATGAAGCAATGACAATGGCAAAATTTGTCAAAATTCAACTCTGTAGAACTCTGGAAATTAAACCAAGACTTCCAGCAATCCAGGGAGTGTTTTTTTGAGAAAAAAAAAACAGCTAAATCTCCATAAAGATAGTGAGTTTTGTGGCATTGTAACTTGATCTACCCCATCCCTGTATCCTCACCTAAATGGTGGCCTTTAAAAGCAATAGTCTCACAATCAAGGTAGGGGCAAAAGTGATTTAAAATTACCCAAAAAATCCGCCCCCAGAGAGCTGTCACTATTTGACCTATCACAAACTCATGCTGTGCAAACAGCCTGTCCCCAGAGTGTTTGTGGAAAACAATCAGCAGTGAGTATCTAACATTACAACTGCCTGAGGCAGTGGGACCAGTAGAGGCTAACTAGGTGCTGACTAGGAAACTTAGAAGGCAAAATTGAGTAATGAGACGTTCTGGGGGTGAAGGTAGGGTTAAAAAGCTCCAAAAAATTCTGAGAATTGTAGAAGGCCGTACACATGTGTGGCACAGGGCAAGGAAAGATCTGAGATAATCTTAAGCCTTCAACTCTGGCTGAACTTGAGGTTCTGCATAAGCAAGAACTAAAGGCTATGGAAGAGCTGCAGACTACCTGCCGTTGCTGAGGGCATCCCTCAGCACACAGACACAGCCACCGGGCAACAGCTCAAATGACTGGCTCCAGGCATTGAAAGAAATCACTGTCCAATCATTATTACAGTGATGACAACTAGGCTTTCTTCACACACACTGATCTCATGGCCATGCATGATAAAGAATACAGACTTTACAGAATTTGCTCAGGAAAGTATCTAAATAAATAGCTGCAGCAGCAATGACAATGGAAGCAACAATTAACCCTTGAGATGAGGAAAATCTGGCTTTCAGATCTGCCACATTGTAATATTTTAAATGTCCAGCTTTCAAAAGAAAATTACAAGATGTATGAAGAAAAAGAAAAATTTGGCCATAACAGGGGAAAAAGTAGTCAATAGAAACTCCCTGAGGAAGCCCAGACACTGGACTTACTAGACAAAGACATAAATAAGCAATTACACATATGTTCAAAAAACTAACAGAAACCATGCCTAAAGATTTAAATTATGTGAACATCTCATTGTACAGAGAATATCAATAAATAAAATTTATATTAAAAACCAACCAGAAATTCTAGAAATACAAATATAATGACTAAAATGTAAACTTCAATAAGAGGTTTCTCTGTAGATATGAATTTGTTGAAGAAAAAGTCAGTTAAATTAAAACTACTGAGATTATCCAGTCTGTGGATCAGAAAGAAAAAGGAATGAAAAAAAATGAACACTGTGTCAGAGATAGGTGGGACACCATCCACAATACCAATACACACATAATGGGAGCGCCAGAAGGTAGGAGAGAATAAAAGGGGCAGAAAGAATATATAAAGAAATAATAGCTGAAAACTTCCCAAATTTGATGAAAACATTAATTTGTACATCCCAGCAGCTCAACAAACTCCACGTGGTATAAACATAGAGACATCTAAAATAGGCACATCAGACTCAGTGTGTCAAAACAGAAGAACAAAGGATCTTGACAGCAGAAAGAGTAATGTGGCTCAACATATAGAAAGGCTCCTCTGTAAGACAGTTGATTTCTCATCAAAAACCATGGAGACTAGAAGGCAGTAGGACGATATCATCAAAGTGATAAAAGGAAAAGACTGTCACCAAGTATTTTATAGCCAGCAAAATGATTCTTTAAAAAAATTAAAGGAGAAATTAAGACACTGCTACAAAATCAAAATCTGAAAGAATCCATTGCTAACAGGCCTGCCCTACAAGAAATACTAAGGATAATCCAGCAGGTGTAAATGAAAGGACACTCACCTGAAAAATAAAGAGCACTACTACATGAGTAAAAAAATAAAACAGTATAAATCGAGTATTACATGTAAATGTTTTGTTGTATTTGATGTAAAGGACAACTGCATAAAACAATACTTATGAAACTGTGTAGATGTGCTTATAAATGCATAAAGGTGTAATTTGTAAGACAGTGGCAGCATGAGGAGGGGGAGGGAAAAGATTGATACCAAAGCAAAATTTTGGTGCACTATTGAAATTAAGTTGGCATTCATGTGAACTAGATTGCTTTAAAACGAGATGTTAATTATAATCTTCTGGGCAATGGAGGAGAAGTAAGGAGGAGGAAGAGAAGGAGGAGGAGGAGGAAAAAAGATAAAATAAACAACAAATTAAAATGGAACACTTGAAAATGCCTACTTTGAACAAAAAAGTGTAGTAATAGAGGAATGGATAAAAAAAAGACATATAGAAAGCAGATAGCAGATGTACCTTCAACCTGATAAGAAATTACATTAATGTAAATGAATTAAACATTCTAATCAAAATACTAAAGGCAGAAATAAATGGAATAGAGAATAGATGAACAACAGAGAATAATCAACAAAAAGAAAAGTTGGTTCTTTGAAAAGATCAACAAAATTGACAAATTTTTAGCTAATATTAAAAAAGAGAAGATTCAAATTACTAAAATGAGAAATGAAAGGAAGGATGTCACTACTGCCCTTACAAAGATAACAAGTAATATAAGGGAATATTATGGATAATTATATAGCCAATAAATGAGATAATTTAGATGAAATGGATAAATTCCTAGAAGGACATAAATGACTGAAGCTAATTCAAGGAGAAATAGAAAATTCAAATAATCCTACAGTAATTAGTGACGAAAATAGTAATCCAAAACATTCCCACAAGGAAATGCTAGGCCCGTATGGCTTTGCTGGTGAATTCCATCAACTACTTAAAGAAAAGACAAAAACAAAAACAAACAAAAAAAGAAAACAATGCTTCACAATCTCGTCTAAAAATAAAGAGTTGGGAACACTTCCCAATTTTTTCAATGAGACTAGTATCACACTGATACCAAAACCAGACAAAGGCATCACAAGAAAACTAAAGACTATCTCTTATGAATATAAATGCAAAAATCCTCAACAGAATACAAGCAAATCCAATCCAGTAACATATAAAATAGACCACAATTAAGTGGGATGTATCCAGGTATGCAAAGGCAGTTCAACATACAAAAGTCAATTCATGTAATATGCCATACTAATAGAAAAAAATGTATAAAAACTAGAAATAGAAGAGAACTTCCTCAATTTGACAGAGAACACCTATGAAAAACCTGGAGCAAAGATCACACATAATGTTGAAAGACTGAAATATTTCCTCACACAATCAACATTGTACTAGAGGTTCAAGTCAAAGCAAACAAAGAAAATACAGCATCTAGATTAGAAAGAAAGAAATAAAACTGTTTTGATTCCAGATGACATGATATTATATATTAAAATCACAAGGAATTGACAAAGGAATAAAAAGAGAGAAAAGAAAAAAAATCCTATTATAATTAGTAACCCAGTCTGACCAAAATTGTAAGACACAAATCAATATATAAAAAAGTAATTATATTTCTATACAACAGCAGAGAATAATCTAAAAATAAAATGAAGGAAACATTTTCATTTACAATAGCATCAAAAAGAATAAAATACTTAGGAATATTAAGAAAAATATGTGGAATACGGAGAAAAATGTCTGAAACATGTATATAGAAAACTAAAATACTACTGATAGAAGTTAAAAATGACCTAAAATAAATGGAAAGCTCTTCTGTGTTCATGGATCAGAAGCCTTATTATTGTTAGGATGGCCATTGTCCTCAAAATGACCTATAGATGCAATGCAACTCTGGCTTTTTGGCAGAAATGAACAAGCTGATCCTAAAACTAATATGGAAATGCAAGATACCCAGAATAGTCAAAACAATCTTGAAAAAGAACAAAGATTTGAAGTTTCCAAATTCAAAACTCACTAACAAAACTAATCCACACAGTGTGGTACTTGCATAAAGGACAGAAAAATAGATTGAGAGAAAAGAACTGAGAGTCCATAAACAATCTCTTACACGTAACCATTTAATTTTTGACAAAGGTGCCATGACAATCCAATGGGGAAAAAATAATCTTTAGAAAAATGATGCTGGAACGCCTGCACATACACCTGGAAAGAAAGAAAACTGAACTTTTATCTTAACACCATATATGAAAGTTAACTGAAAATAAATCACAGACCTGAAACTATAAAACTTTAAGAAAATGAACAATGAGAAAATCTTCAGGACTTTGGATTACAAATACTTGTAATATATGACACCAAAAGCACAAACAACAAAAGAAAAAAATCAAGTAAACTGGACTTCAGTAAAATTAAAAACTTCTGTGCTTCAAAGGACTTCATCAAGAAAGTAAGAAGACAATCCACAGGATGGATGAAATTATTTCCAATATTTTCCAAGATAAGGAACTTTTATCCAGAATAGACAAAGAAGACTTAAAACATGACAATACAAAGACAAATACAATTAAAATGGGCAAAGAATTTAAATAGATGTTTCTCCAAAAAACATACGAATGGGAAATAAGCACATAAAAAGATGTTCAACATCAGTAGGCATTAGGGAAACAGAATCAAAAGCACAATGACATGCCACTTCATACCAACTAGGATGACAAATATTTATGATATAGGATATATAAATATGTACCTATAAACCCGGTAATAAAGTGTTGATGAGGATGTGGAGAAACTGGACTCCTCATACATTACTACTGGAAATATAAAATGGTGCAGTCACTTTAAAAACTACTTTAGCAATTCCTCAAAATTTTAAAAGTAGAATAAATACCAGCAATTGCATTTTCTGATATATCCTCTAGAGAACTGAAAATATGTGTTCACACAAAAACTTGTCCATGAGCATTTACAGCAGAATTATTCATCATCAACTGATGGATGGATAAGCAATGTGGAGTATTTATAACAACGGCATATTATTTGAACACATAAAGGAATTTGGGTACTGATATATGCTACACCATTGATGAGTCCAGACTACGTCACACTAAATGAAAGATGACAATCAAATAAGGCAGCATACTGTATGGTTCTACTTATATGAAATGCCCAGAACAGGCAAATACATAGAGGCAGAAAGTACAGTTGTAGCTGCTGGGGGCTAAGGGAAAAGGAAGGTTAGGGACTGACTTACTAAAGGGTACCAGTTCCTTTTGGGAGTGATGGCTACAAAGCCCTGAAATGTACTTAAAACACTAATGCACACTTTCAAATGCTGCATTTTATGGTATGTGAATTATACCTCCATAAAGCTGTTATTCTTGAAGCTGAGCCCACCTATGGAGCAACTGGCACAGCACTGACTGTGGCATCTGGAGAGGGAGTGACCAACCTGCCCACCACGAAGGAGAGCAGCACCTGACCCAGTGTTGGAGGTGCACGATATTCTTGCTGACGGACACTGTGAGTAGCACAGACGAGGGGGCCAACAGAGCAAGCTGATTTCGTGAAACAGGGTGAAGACACAAAGACCTCTCAATAAAACCATTAAGAGTGCACAGTCTCTAGGAGAATGCATCTTTGTTTTTTAAATCTTTTTATACCTGTTTTATTTTCTGTTAACTTTTTAATCCTTAGTTTTTAAACAGTTCTATACATTTACAGTTCTCATTTCATTTTTAATTCTCTTGGTTTTGATCTGTTATTGATTATTCACAGGTTTTAAATATTGTGTTTTGATATTTTTCTTCATTTTATTAAGGCTTTTAAAAGACATCTCAACTCAACTGCTATTCTGCTTCAACTTCCTCTTCTATTATTGATTATACACTGTCTTCAAACCTTCTTTTCCTCCATTCTTTTAAAATTCTCTCTCTCATTTTTAAGTTTTATTTCCACATAGGCTTTAGATAGATAAATAAATAAACTCCTTTAAGGACCACAATAGATAACTGATACTCCTTAAGCCACAGTGCCAGAGAGATATGAGCAGTATGAAAAAGCAGAAGAAGTATTCCCAATTAAAAGAGCAAGAGAAATCCCCTGAAAGAACGATCAATGAAATAGACATTGATGGCCTACTAGATAAAGATTTCAAAAAAGAAGTGATCAAATTACTGAAGGAACTAAAAGAGATAGTGTTTAGAGACATAAAATATGCCAAAAACAAAATAGTAGCTATAAAGAAGAGCCAATTAGAATTGGTATATTAATTGGCTGAAATGAGATCTGACCTAAAGGCTGTAAAAATCAGGCTAGATAATGCAGAGGAACAAATAAGTGACCTAGAACACAGGACAACAGAAAGCACCCAATCAGAACAGCTGAGAGAAAAACAAATATACAACAATGAAAGCAATATAAGGAACCTATCTGATAATATAAAGCATGCCAATCTATGCATAATAGGGGTTCCAGAAGGGGAAGAAAGAACAAAGGGGATGGAAAAGGTATTTAAAGAAATCATGACTGAAAACTTCCCAAACCTAAAGAAGGATTCAGACACCCAAGCACAGGAGGCTCAGAGGTTCCCAAACAGGAAGAGCCTAAAGAGACCCACACCAAGACATATCATAATCAAGATGGCCAGACTGAAGGATAAAGAAATGATCCTAAAGGCAGCAAGAGAAAAACAAAGAGTGAGTTACAACAGAAGGCTCTCAGCTGATTTCTCTACAGAAAAACTATAGGCCAGAAGGAAGTGGCAAGATATATTCAAAGTTCTTAATGAAAAAAAGGATGCAGCCTAGGATACTTTCTCCAGCAAGGCTATCCTTTAGAATAGAAGGAGAGATATAGAATTTCACAGAGAAGCAAAAACTAAAAGACTTTAGCAACACTAAACCCATGCAAAAAAAATATTGAAAGGTCTACTCTAAATAGAAAAGAAGCAGGATGCTACAGGAATGAGAACTCATAACTGGAAAGGTGATAACTACCATGAATTACAAATAGAATAAACATGAAACTGTAAAAGAAGATATCTAAATCATTGAGTGGGAGAGGGAAGCAAGAAAAGCCTTCTTCTTTTTTTTTAAATATTTTATTCTCAGTAGGATGGGTTTGAGATTACATTTCTATCTGTTTAGTACACACAGTTACAGTAATTGGTTAACAAACTTACAAAAAAGTGTAACCACAAGCCAAAAACTTACAAGTGAGTCACAAAAACTAAATACAATCCAAGATGATACAAAACAAAGTTACCATACCACAAAAGGAAGAAGAAAGGAACAAAGAAGAAATAGCAAATCAACTGCAAAAAAAAGTTCAAAATAGAAATAAACACTCATCGATCATTAATTATTGTAAATGTTAATGGACTAAATCCTCCAGTCAAAAGACAGAGTGGCAGACTGGATAATAAAGCAAGAACCTTCAATACACTGCATACAAGAGACACACTTTAGGGAGAAGGACACATATTGATTGAGAGTGAATGGACGGAAAAGGCTTTTCCATGCAACTGGAAATGCCAAAAAAGCAGATGTAACAGAACAGATTTGAGACAAAATAGACTTTAAAACAAGGGCCAGAAAGAAAGATAAATAAAGACATTTTATAATGATTAAGGGAGCAATACAAGATGAGGATATTACAATCATTAGTATATATGCACCCAACATGAGCACCTAAGTACGTAAAACAACTACTAACAGAGATAAAGGGGGAAATTGATAGGAATACAATCATTGTCAGAAATTTTAACACCACATTAACATCACTAGACAGATCTTCCAGACAGAAAGTAAAGAAGGCAACAGAGAAATTAAATGATACAATAGAAAAATTAGATTTAGTGGATATTTTCAGAGCACTACAACCCCCTAGAATAGGATATATATTCTTTTTAAGTGCGCGTGGAACATTTTGTAGGATTGATCATGTACTTGGTCACAAAAGAAGCCTCAACAATTTTAAGAAGATAGAAATTATCTCAAGCAACTTCACTGACAACAATGCCATTGAAACTAGAAATAAACTAAGGAGAAAAAAAGGAGAAAAAAAGGAAAGCATAGAGATTAAACAACATGCTATTAAAAAAACCAATGGGTCAATGATGAAATCAAAGTTGAAATTAAAGAATACCTTGAGACAAATGAAAATGAAAACACAACCACACAAAACTTTTGGGACGCAGCAAAATCAGTGCTAAGAGGAAAGTTTAGGGAGATACAGGCCTTCCTCAAATAAGAACAATATCAAATAAACAATCTAACCCACCAGTTAAAAGAACTAGATACAGAAGAGCAAAAACACCCAAAAGGCAGCAGAAGGAAGGAAACAATAAAGATCAGGGAGGAAATAAATAAAATAGAGATTTAAAAAATAAAGAAAATAATCAAACCAAAAGCTAGTTTTTTGAAAGAATAAATTAAATCGACAAACCTCTGGACAAACTCACAAAGAAGAAAAAAGAGAGAACACAAATTTGCAAAATAAGAAAGGAAAATGGAGAAATTACATCAAATAACATAGAAATACTGAATATCTTATGAGAATATCATGAAAAACTACATGGAAAAAAATGGATAACTTAGAGGAGATGGACAAGTTTCTGGAAACATACAGACCACCAAGTCTGAATCAAGAAGAAACTGACCACTTGAACAAACTGATCACTAGGAATGAAATCTAATAAACAATAAAAAAAAATTCCCTACAAATAAAAGTCCAGTATTGGACAGCTTCACCGGGGAATTCTAACACACACACATAAAAGAACTCATACCAGTCCTTCTCAAACTCTTCCAGAAGATTGAAAAGAAGGAATATTCCCAGACTCTTTCTATGAAGGCACCATCACCCTGATACAAAAACCAGGCAAAGACACCACCAAAAAAGAGAATTACAGACCAATATCACTGATGAACACAGATGCAAAAGGTCCTTACCAAAATACTAGCAAATAGAATCCAACAGAACATAAAAAAGATTATACATCATGCTCAAATGGGGTTCATCTCAGGGAAACAAGGGTGGTTCAACATATGCAAATCAATCAATGTAATACTTCACATCAACAAAAGAAAGGACAAAAACCACATGATCATCTCAATAGATGCAGAAAAGTTTTTGAAAAAATTCAACACCAATTTATGATAAAAATTCTCACAAAAGTGGGTATTGAGGGAGAATATCTCAACATCATAAAAGATATATATGACAAGCCTACAGCCAGCATAGCACTCAACGGTGAAAAACTCAAAGGAATCTCACTAAAATCTGGGACAAGAAAATGATGCCCACTATCACCACTCCTATTCAACATAGTCTTGGAAGTCCTGGCCACAGCAATCAGGCAAGTAAGAGAAGTAAAAATGGTCTAAATTGGAAAAGAAGTGGTAAAAGTGTCACTCAATGCAGATGACATGATACTATATATAGAAAACCCTAAAAGTTCCACATAAAAACTACTAGAGCTGATCGAAGAATTTAGCAAGGAAGCAGGTTACAAGATTAATGTTCAAAAATCAGTTGTATTTCTTTACACAAATGATGAATCAACAGAAAAAGAAAGTAAAGAAACAATCCCCTTTAAAATAGCACCCAAAGTAATAAAACATCTAGGAATAAATCTAACCACAGAGGTGAGAGAATTATACACAGAAAACTATAAACCACTGGTAAAGGAAATTAAAGAAGACTTTAAAAAATGGAAAGGTATCCCATGCTCTTGGATTGCAAGAATCAATACTGTTAAAATGGTCACACACCCCAAGGCAATCTACAGATTTAATGCAATCCCTATCAAATTACCCTGGACATATTTCATAGAACTAGAACAAATCACAATAAAATTTATATGGAACCATCAAAGACATAGAATTTCCAGGGCATTACTGAAGAAAAAAAAAGAGGCTGGAGGAATAACTCTCCCAGCCGTCAGACAATACTGTAGAGTTACAGTCATCAAGACAGCATGGTATTGGTACAAAAACAGACATATAGACCAATGGAACAGAATAGAGTGCCCAGAAATGAACCCACATACTTTTGGTCAACTAATCTTCGACAAAAGAAGCAAGAATATACAATGGAATAAAGACAGTCTCTTCAGCAAGATAAACATAAGACAAGATACAATAAACATCCTAGAAGAAAATACAGGCAAAATATCGGACATTCATCTCAGAAATGTTCCCCTAGGGCAGTCTACCCAAGCAATAGAAATAAAAGCAAGAATAAAAAAAATGGGACCTAATGAAACTTATAAGCTTCTGCACAGCAAAGGACACCATAAGTAAAACAAAAAGACAACCTACAGAATTGGAGAACATTTTTGCAAATGAAACTGACAAAGGCTTGATCTCCAGAATACATAAACAGCTCATATGACTTCATAAGAAACAACCAAATAACCCAATCCAAACATGGGCAGAAGACCTAAACAAGCAATTATCCCATGAAGACATACAAATGATCAATGGGCACATGAAAAAATGCTCAATATCACTAATTATCAGAGATACACAAATCAAAAATACAATGAGTTATCACCTCAAAGCAGTCAGAATGGCCATCATTCAAAAATCCACAAATGACAAATGCTAGAGAGGTTGTGGATAAAGGGGAACCTCCTACACTTTTGGTGGGAATGCAGTTTGGTGCAGCCACTGTGAAAAACAGTATTGAGTTTCCTCAAAAGACTATGAATAGACTTGCCATGTGACTCAGGAATCCCGCTCCTGGGCATATATCCTGAAGGAACCCTACTTCAAGATGACACCTGCACCCCAGTGTTCATAGCAGCAGTATTTACAATAGCCAAGACATGGAGACAGCCTAAATATCCATCAGCGGATGACTGGCTAAAGAAGTGTTATATTTATAAAATGGGATACTACTCGGCCATAAATACTGACCGAGGCCATTTATATATATAGGCCATTTGCAGCAACATGGATGCTCCTGGAGAATGTCATTCTAAGTTAAGTAAGCACGGTAACAAGGAATAAAGAGAAATTACCTCCAGGTACAGTTATTTTGATTAAAATATCCATACATAAAGCAAGTCACCCCCACGACTGCTGCCAGGAGGAGCATCTGAGTGTATTAGCCCAGCCAAGCAAAGAAGATTCAGATCTTCTCTCCGTAGAATTTCCTGCAGAAAGACAGAAGGAAGTTTCAGAAGACACACATAAACACTCTGTAGCTTCATCCTCATGTTAACTTCTTTTTTCTTTGTTTTTTGGGGGGTCATAATTAGGTTTATTTATTTTTTAAATGGAGGCATTGGGGATTGAACCCAGGACCTCATGCATGCTAGGCATGCACTCTACCACTGAGCTCTACCCTCCCTCCATCATATTAACTTCTGATTCTAAATCAAGGTGGCTTTAAGTTTAAACCTCTGACTCAATTCACACTTAAAACATATGCATTTTCATAGCAGCCCCCAAATTCTACCATGAAATAAGAAGTGTTTTATGTATCAGAAATACAGATCACTGGTTCACCTGCTGAAGAGAGATAAATGAGAACAGACGAGGCCGACTCCAGAGCAGATGCAGGGGATCATCACCACTCACTGGACAGTCTGGCATATTCAACAAATCCCCCCAAAGATCATTCTTAACAGGCTTGACACAAGTGGACATCAACAACAGGCTCAGTCATCTGCTCCTGCCTTATCTCGGGAAATTGCCTGGAGCAAATGCATCGTAAACCACAGATAATAAGGAAATGGCTGATAATGATAACAACTGGGATTGCAATGTCTCTCTGAAAAAATATTTAAAAAACTCATTGAGGGAATGGGAGAGGGCAGGAGGGATGTGACTGAGGAAGGTACTGCCCTGTATTCTTTGTATCTAGCACGTCTGTTCCTAGGTTTTTAAAACCCTTCAATGTTTCTCAGTTAATCTGGAGTAGATGGAACAGGCCAGGGAGGCAAGATTAGGAGAAAGGAGGCAGGACATGAAGCGGTGCCAGGCTGGTCCTGAAAGGGAGACAGACACAGACAGGCAGACACAGAGGGTTTAGGGATGAGGTGAAACAATGAGACGGCGGCTAAGGTGTGTCTTGCTTTTGCTGATAATTCCCTCAACTGGCTCACTGCTGACTCGGCAGTGCTGGGTAAAACCTGTGGATTTCCTCAGCTCTGAGTTCTCTCTGAGGCTTCCGGCTCAGTCTGGAGCTGAGATGAGCTCCATGGGATTAGCCTAGGGGGACTCAGCTCTGAGAACAGCCTGCAGTCCTGGGAAACTTCACACAGGAACCCCCTTGGGCTGGACCAGCACTCACAGGGCTGCTGTGAGTCCAGCTCCATCGTCAGAGACCTGGGCGTGGACCATTCCATGGGGAAAAGGGCTGAGCCCGATGCCAAATCAGATAGGAGAGACAAATTGTGTTCATTCTCATGTGACTGGGTTTTGTGGCCTGGCTCACAGATGGCAGGCTCAGGATGGTGTCTGGCCAAGAAAACCCTGGCAATGGGTTTGAGGTGTTTTGGACTCTTTCTTGTTAAGCTTTTTGTAATACATACTTGTCAACTATCCGTCCTGAAAATGCCACATTCGAAACTGAAAGAATGTTAGAAGTTGCCTGCTCCAACTGCCCAATGGTAAACACACATTGCTGCAGTTAGAGAGCTGGTCAGGCAGCCTCTGCCTGGATATTTACAGTGACGGGGAGTTCATTACTTCCAAAGGTTACATGTCGGCAAGAAGGTCAGAAAGAATTTTTGAACCTTAAACAGATGTCTGCCTCCTAGTCCTTGCTGAAAGTCTAGGAATAATGAGGATCCCTTCAAATGTAGTTTTGTCTGATTGTTATCTCTCTCTGTCATAAACACCCCAATTCTTAATATCAATTTTTCAAAATTCATCTTTGACTTCTTTTTATCAAAGTTATACCATACATTCATTAAAGAGTCAAACAGTTCTCAAACACCAATTGTAAAAAGGAGCAGTTCCCAGCAACCGCCACATTTCCTGGCCAGAAGCAACCAAGTTCAGCTCCTACTGCTGACTTTTAGAATAATTACTCCCTATCTCTGACTAATATCCTTGTAACACAGCCTACAGACTTTTTCAGCTTTATGTATCACCTATTTAACTATTTTGGAAAATGAGGATTCAGCTCTCTTTCAAACCCCATCTCATCTACACACCCAAACCTTCATTCTTCCAACCTTTTGATACAATTACATTATAATTTTGATCAGCTCAGTATCCTTGCTTTACATTATTAGGACTCTGTACAGACTGTTCACAGGTGTAGCAAGTTGTCTGCTAGCCTTACTTTTTCCTTCCCTACTTTGTTTTCCCTGGAGTTAATAATTGTCTTGGTGGTTCATAGCTTAGATTTCTGTGCACTTAACAATTCAACCCCAGACCTTCTCTTAATGAATAACTTTCTCAGTACTTTCCAATACATTGTCTACAAATTTCATCTCCTTGAATAAATCTCTTCAGGTCTCCTGCAACCTGGATTAACGACATGCTAGTCTTGTCAAAGAGATCAAGGGGCCACTAGTGGGAAGCAACAAAGGGAACACATGGACCAGGAGCAGGGAACAGATCAACATATTTTCCTTAGTAAAACATACTTAAAATAGTGGGAAAATTGTTTTCTTTACAAACACAAACACACACACTAACCCCAAAAGCCCATAAAGAATGATTAAAGAGCCATCAAACCCATTGCCCTGCCATCAAATTTTGTGTAACATAAAACAAAAATAACAGAAGGAAAATATCATATAAAAATTAATCTCAAGGGGGATGGGGTACACTCTGTGGCAGAGTATGTGCTCAGCATGCAGAAAGTCCTTGATTCAAACTTCAGTACCTCCATTAGAAAAAAAATTTAAAAAGTAAAGAAAAATGTATCAACTTTAAATATTTACATATGTACAAACATCCTCTTTTAAAACTGTGTTCTACAGGATAACCGGGGTTAAGGAGAAAGTGCCTCTTCATGACTGTGATCCTGCTGATAATTGAGGGAGGAAATTAGAGTATGAACACATGAAATAAAATCCTTTATGAAATAATGATCCCGGGTGACAATCATTATTGACTGCTGTCACCACAAAAAAAGAGAGTCAACTAGACAATATGTACCTTATGACAGGAGTACAAAACTTCACATAACA
The DNA here is from genome assembly GCF_048564905.1 of Vicugna pacos. Taxonomy (NCBI): domain Eukaryota; kingdom Metazoa; phylum Chordata; class Mammalia; order Artiodactyla; family Camelidae; genus Vicugna; species Vicugna pacos. The sequence goes on along the minus strand of NW_027328742.1, from coordinate 16,219,320 downwards.
AGTATTCTTGCACAAAGTTGAACCTCAATCAGATCAAGCTTTTAGGGGAGGATCAAATCACTTAGCTAAAGCAAATACATAGGATGGAGAAACAAGTCTAACACCACAGGGGAGAGTGAAATCAGACAAACAGGAAATAGAGAAACCTCTCAGCAATTTCAAGGAAAATGAGAAACAGGAAAATTATAGATTAGAACCTACTTGAGAGATATGCTAGCTGCAATGTCTGAACCTAGTCTGGTTCTTGATTTCAACCCCAAATATACTTAAAAGTGTATTTCTTTGACAATCAGGGAATTCTTTTGTAACCCTAAAAAAAAAAGGAATATCCCAAGTTTATTTGATAGAGACTTTGTCATTTCACTAATCAAAGGTTAAGCTATGAAGGATTGTCTTCAAAATAACCCTGTAGTGGGGGAGGGTAGGAGGTGGAGATAAAAGATGCAACAACAGTGACTCTGAGTTTATAATTCTGGAGCTGGGTGACTGATACAGGCAGGCTGGCTGTACTGTTCTCTCTAATTCTGTACATGTTTCAATCTTTCCATAAAATGTGAAACAACAAAAAGACTTCAGTGTTTTAAAACCCCCACTTTGAAGGTTAAGAGGTTTGCCCAAGTAGGTGGGCACCTGCATGAGGCACTGAGATGAGAAAGAACAGGCACCTGGCTCCAGGCCGACCTGGGGCTACCTTGACCCTCCTCTTCTCCTCACCATCCACAGCCAGCCCATAACTGCATCCCGTCAGCCCCACTCCCCAAATGCATTCCTCATTGGCTCCCACCATCTCTCATCTGTCTCAATCCAAGAGCCTCCTACCGGGCCTCCCAGCTTCCTGGGTCCCTGCCATTCATTATCTACATTATCTTTGCAAAATGTGAGTGAGAGAAAATTACTTTAGTGATTAAAGTATCGTGACTGCTTCTCACTGCACTTAGCGTCTACACTCCTGTCCGTGCTCCTGATGCCCTTCTAAACCTCGCGTCTCAGCACTCTCACCAGCGTTGGCTCCAGTATCTCCTCAAACCTGCAGAGCACATTTGTGCCTCGGGGCCAATGGACAAGCTGCCTCTATTCCTGGGGTGAACTTTCCCAGATCCTCAAAGTCCAGCCTCCTTATCGCCATCTCAGCTCACAGGTAACCTACTCAAAGATAGCTTTCTTGACTCACTTCCCCCCAAGTCTCCCATCTCAACACTGTGTTATTTCCTTCATTTCAATCTGACATTTTTTCTTATTCGCCCGATTACTTTTGTTTGCTCGGTTGTCCTTGACCTCCCTCCCCCCAGCAGCCTTGCCCAAACAGCATAAGCTCCCGGGGAGCAGCCGGCACTGCTGCTCTGAGAAGACACATGCTGAGCGTGACATTACAGTCACGTAGTGTAGTGAAACGGTGTCAAACAGCAGATACAGCAAAGCAGTGAGAATTTCTCTCTTATTTTATAATTTAAGTGAAATTGAACATTTACTCCTGTTTAATGAAGAATTTGGTAGGTCTTTGGTCCCAGTTTCAGGACGGCAACCACTAAAGCCTTGAAATTTCCCAAGATAGGAGTGCCTTTGCTATTCATGGTGGAACCTTGGATGGCTTGTGTCCATGAGATGACTCAGGATGGGGACTGGAGTGCCAGAGACAGCAACCATGTGATTAGAGGAGTGGGGCTTTGAGCTATGTGACAAGTGAGTGACCACCAGGGGAGGAAGGGGCTCAACGGTTAGGGCTAAGGAAAGGTTTGACTTACAATTAGGGTTTGGTTTAGCCATGTCGGTAGTGACCCAATAAATCATGTCTTTGTAATAAAGCCTCCAGTAAAAACTTGGGGCAACAAAGCTCAGAGATCCTGTGCACTTCCTGGTTGGTAACACTCTTGGAGGACTGTCACACTCAGATGCCGTGAGGGCAACCCTGAGCCCTTCCCACTGGAGTGCTCTCCACAACAGCTCACCTGAGGAGATCTAAGGGCTGCTTCTTGTCTGTGCTTCGAGGAGGAGCCCATTCCCTGTACAGAAGGCCCTGTTCGCTGGGGCAACTGAGGTCCTCTGACAGAGGTTGAAGTTGCACTGGGAAGCAGAAGCAAACAGGTGAGCATCACTGTCACCACGTGTCCACATGTTCTGTTGATAAAATATGGTGCTAACACTTCATGGTCATTTGTAAATAAGGGGCCCTCACTTGCCAGAAGGGATGGAGGTACCATATAATTTTTCATAATTCTCACCCAGGATTATACTAACCCCTTGAGGGTCATTTGCAAACATGGGTGGCAAGGAACGTTTGGATGTCACAGTCCTGGGACCACCGTGGGTACCTGGTGAGAGCCTTGCAGATGCTTAATGGCCTACAACCGAGCCAGTCTTCCACAGCAAAAAAAACTAGGCCACCCAAGTGCCCAAACTGCTGCAGTGGAGGGCTGATGGTCCAGCCCCCTCCTTGGACACCCAGGGGAACCTGGACTCTGGCAGGTTGGGGGCAGGGTCAATTCTAAAAACCAGGCTTTTTTGTCCCCACAATTCAGTAGTTATTCGGTGACAGCACATGGACTATAAACAACAAAGAAACTTGACATGATGTTATATATTTAGCTTACTCAAGAACCAAAATTTAAATCCAGTCATTCTCCTTCCCACCTGACCTACTTTCCTTTCTCCTGTACTAGCACCAGATTATTACCCTCCCAGCCTTAACATGGGTCCTGACTCCACTTACTTCCCTCCCAAACAACACATGAGATGATTCCTCAGCCTGGATGTGGGGCCAGCAATTACAACAGGCTTTAGTGAAAAAAACTGGTTGTGCGCTGCAGCCAACTAAACACTGTAGAATCCTGGTGTCCCACATTAGTAATCATGACAGCTGTTTGCAAGTGCCCCCAAAGTTCATTTCAGACTCTCACTACTAATATTGCTGGAACATAAATATGAATCATATGGACTGCTGGGCTGGACTGCTATGCTAGGTCTCTGATCCAGGAAGCTCAGTGTCTGCTCCCTGCACCCAGCTCCCTGTTCTGTTCATGCATGTGCATCAAGCAGCTGTTTAGTGTCCATTTTAATATCTTAAACAGTGCATTTCAGTATTGTCTTCATTCACAAATACGTGTACCACACAGTAGGAATGATCAATCTCAGTCTTTGTTTCTTTGATCTTAGAGAGTTGGATAAATGGATGGCAATGATAACAAAGTCATAGAGCGCTATAATATAGTATTTCCTTTATTTCAATAACAGGATTTATTTAGAGAGCTTAGATATAACATCCTTGCATCCGTGGCTTCATTAAGCGTCTGAAGCCGTTACATTTTAAAAACTTCATTTCAAGCGAGATGTTATCAGTTAGAGAAGCGCTCCTGAATTTGAGGGGTTGCTGTCATCTCAGACACAGTCCCTAAAAAATGTCAGCACTCTGCAGTATTGCCATCATGACAAGAAACCAGACAGATGAAATTTGGAAAAACCTGTGGCTTTCTAGTGCACAGACAGAAAATGGTATTTCAGAGGGTAAAGCCTGAATTACAGAAAGTGATAAATGAAATGGTCTAACATGCATTTCCCTTACAAAGAACTAATACTTCTTTGGTCGATAATAACATCTGACAGTAATTATGAAAAGAGCTGACACATGCATAGTACTTAATATTAGCCAGGGCTGTTCTAACATTGACACAGATTCATTAATCCCCATAGCAACTCTACGAGGTGGGTACTAAAATTATCCCCATTTTATTGATGAGGAACTTGATAGACACAGAGGCTAAATGACATTTACAAGGTCGACAGCGAGAAACCAGCACAGGTGTTCCAGCTTGAGTCTACGCTCCTGGCCACTCCTCTTTTTTTTTTTTTTTGGTGGTGGGGAGATAATAAGGTAATTCTGATGGGGCGTGGGGAGGTAATTAGGGTTATTTGTCTATTTTAGAGGAGGTGTTGGGGCTGAACCCAGGACCTTATGCTTGCTAAGCATGCACCCCATCACTTGAGCTGTACCTTCCCCTCTCGAGTCTATGCTCTTAGCTGCTAATCCTCACTGTCCCACATGGTAACTCTGGGGGGATTACAGTTTATTCATTCACTCGTTAAACTCAGCCTTCCCGGTGCCTGGGATTCAGCAGTGAAAAAAGCAACATGGTGCCTGCCTTAAAAGAGCTTGTCACCTTCTGACATATTATCTTCACTTTACCCGGAAAGAAACAAGGTCAAGAAGAATAGCCTTTTCCTGTTAACACCAGAGGAGATATGTGGTGCTTTATTTCATTTTTGCCATTTGACTTACACCATGGGGAGGGAAAGCTGCCTTGCAGATCCCGGAGCTCACAAGCCGGTTAATCCCAAATTTTTTTTAACACTGCCCCTTACTTGATACTTGATCTGAGAAAGGATGAAATAAACCTAAAAAGATTCTAAGAGAGCGTGTGGTTTATACAGGGTAATTAACCAGCCACTGCTTACTATCCTAACAGGAATCTGTAGGCATATTTCTTTTCTTTCTCTTTTTTCCTTTTTATAGGCAGCTGTTAAAAACCAAACCAAACCAACCAAACCAAATCACTGATAATTCACAAGCAGGTTCTAAATCACCCCCAAGACAGAAGCTAAACTCGGTTTAGACTTACAATGTGGCTTCTGGTGGTGGGATTGAAGAATATATCTCTATCCTGAATATAAAAGTCATTCACGCAGCTCTTCTCAAATAGGGCAATGAAAAACTCTTGCTTCGGCTTGATGATACTTTGATCCACTTGGAGGACCTTCATAAAACAGCTGAAATTACCAAAGGCTGAGGACCGGGTTTTCAGATCATTGGGCTTCAGAGGCAATATTATGTGCAGTATCTCAGCGTATGTACAGAGCACCTCCCACAGGGTGTGTACTTTTGCAAATACAAGCTTGTCATCCAAAACCTATATTGGGAGAATGAAAACACAACCGGGAAACTATTTTCATATTTTTAGTACACAGATTTTTCTTACATTGCTGGTAGTTAAAGCACTTATGTAAACACACACACATATGACACTGGTAAAGGTGAAGATATAATAAAAATAGATTTGCAAACCATCATATATTTTTTCCTTAAAGGTAATTTCTTTGTTGAAATTACTGAAAAGTTATTTAAAATCCTTACAGTTCATTCATAAAATAACCAGTGTTTTAGACGAATAAAGTAAACTTGTTAATTTTTAGTCCAAATTAGTAACTAAAAATAGAAACACCAAAATATTCTTTGCAGTGGTATTGTAATGACAATTTTATAAATTTCTGAAACCTAGGACAATTTACATATCTGTTCAATATAGTGTTAAACAGCCATTAAAAGGGATTTAAAAGAATTATATTTATTGATATGGAATATATAATAAAAGGAGAAAGCAAAAAATGTGAAATAATAATTTTCCTTTTTGGAAGAGAAAAATATCTTCATTTGAACAAAAAATGCTTAGAAGGATTTCAAGATTCTTTATGTATAATTAAGGTACAGATGATTTTTTATTCCACTGTTCTTTCATTTTCAATTTTGGGGGGTAATTTTTATAATAAAAAATCTTTAAAAAAGTTCTTGCATAAATACATTAATAGATATATTTATGACTACATTCCCTGGCTATTAAAAAAATATCTCCTAGCTGTGGATCTGAAACTTACATTTCATAATGCAGATTCTGACTGACTCGTCTCCCAGCCCACAGCGAAGGCACGGCTAGCGTGACATGTTTCAAATATCATTCCAGGTAACATGCAGGCTCCCAGCCAATGGCTGCAAGGGGACTGACACTGATCTGGTTGCTCCCAGCTGCAGACCATCACAGATGAGGTTAGATTCACAGGCTCATGTTTCCTCTGTCAAAAGAAATCAGAAAATGTTAGGCTTTTACTTTCACCAAGGGAACAAGAAGTTGTTTGATATTTTTAGGCAAAAAAAAACAACAAACCAATTTTAACCTGTTGAAAAGACATTTGCTCAAAACAGCACAGTAGCAATGAAGGTGCTCTGGCTGGCAGCTACTTATTGGATTCCTGTGAGTGCTGGACTCCTCACATGGAATTCCGTTGGCACTGCAGAAGGCCTGTGGTTGTCCCCATGGGTTTGAGGCCATATGTGGCAAACAAAAGTCTCTGGCTTTGCCATAATTTCAATGCCTTTTTTGGCTTATGAAAGGTTTTGCACTCAAATGGAGTTTTCTTGAGTCAACTCACTGATGTCATTTACCAGAGTTATAGTCCAGATCTGACATTCTAGACTCTTAAAATCTTGCAGACATTCAAATGTTTCAGGTTTGGATGTGTATTCACCTCTGGAGGCCTGGACCATATTCGGTAAAGCCACCCGGACATGTTCAGCAAAATGCAAAAAATTTTTCTCTCTACAAGACTGAAATGTCTGTGAAGGTATAAAAACTTCTGAATCTACAAAAATAGGGAACCAACTCATCAATAACATATTTATCCATAATGCATGAACATTTAAAAAAATACTGTATTTACTTCTATCAAATTCTATCTGGCTTTTGACAAATTGTGTCCTAAACTGTAAGGAAAGTATATAAATGTAGCGAATTTTTGAACTTTTAAGAGTAAAAGGAACCCTCCTACTCGGTTGGTGGGAATGTAAATTGTGCAGCCACTTTGGAGGACAGTAGAGTTTCCATAAAAATCTGAAAATAGACTTCCGTGTGATCCAGCAATCCCATTCATGGGTATATGTCTGGAGAAAAATATTATTCAAAAAGACACATGCACCCCAATGTTCACAGCAGCACTATTTACAATAGCCAAAACACTGAAACAACCCGTGTTCACTGACCGATGACTGGATAAAGAAGTTGTGGTATATTATATAAATATGTATATACACATACATATATACACATGAACACACACACACAATGGAATACTGATCAGCCATAAAAAATAAAATAATGCCATTTGCAATAACATGGATGGACCTACAGGTTATTATGCTAAGTGAAATAAGTCAGAGAAAGAAAAACAAATATTCTATGTATTAACTTATATGTATATATAAAAAATAGAACAAATTAATTACTATAATAAAACAGAAATAAACTCACAGGTACATAGAACAGACTGGTGGTTACCAATGGGGAGAAGGAGGAGAGGGGAGGCAGGAAGGGGGTAGGGGATTGAGAGGTAAAAAGTACTATGTATAAAATGGATAGGTTACAGGGCTGTATCATACAGCACAGGGAAATATAGCCATTATTTTATGGTGACTTTAAATGGAATATAATCTATAAAAATGTTGAGCCTCTGTGTTGCACACCTGAAAATAATATGATGTAAATCAACTACTCAATTACAAAATTTTTAATCAAAGTTTTCTTTTCATATTATTTGCAATAAGTTAGAAGCCAGAACTGTCAATACAAACATAGTGCAAGTCACAATTTTCCAGTAATCCCATTTAGAAAATAAAAAGGAACAAGTGAAATTAATTCCAGTTATAATTATATTTATCCCAAAATATCCACTATACTATCATTTCAAATGTGTGATTGACACTTTTAAAACTTATTAATAAATATTTTACATTAGTTTTGTTGTACAAAGTCTTGAAAATCTATTATGTATTTTCCACTTATAGAACATCTCAATTCACAATAGCCACATGTGGCTAGTGGCTACCATACTAGACAGCAGATTACACCAATCACACTTCTGATAAATTACCTGCTCTTACCTATTTAAAAAACTTGCAGAAAAGGCTTTAGATATTCCCTATATCAAACAAAGCAACCTTGACAGGTGGGGAGTATCTTCATTATAAAGTGAAAAATAAAGGTAAGAGAGCCATGGTTACATGTATGTTAATGTAACAATACCTTCTTAATTCATTCAGGACTTTACAATCTTTCTTCATATGCCAAGGATTCACTATCACTGCACAATAATTTTCACTGTTATTATCTTTGGAATTGAGAGGCTTCTGATGACCCTGCTTTCTGCATCTGTACATAAAAGAAAACAACAAAACAGAGAAAGAGACCTTATTAAAGATAATTTAGGGGGGAGGGTATACCTCAAGAGAAAGATCATATTCTTAGCAGGCACAAGGGCCTGGGTTCAATCCCCAGTACTTCTTCTAAAAATAAAATAAATAAAAACCTGATTACCACCCCCCTGCAAAAAATTAATTAATTACTTTAATTAAAAGTTAAAAAAAGATAATTTAGTGCAGGCTTATCAGGCTACAAGAACTACAGTGAATGCTCCCCCATTAATTTAGATGATGTCTCACAGCATTTCTCAACATAAAGGCTAAAATATAATTGAGAACACTTTGTGATGGTCAGCATGATTTTAACAAAAGAGTAGATAATTAACTCCCTGGTGTCAAAGCTCTGTCAGAGATGGGCACAGAAAATTTAGTAAAAATGATTTTGCATATACCTTTGAAAGAAATGCTAAGAAATGATCTATTCTGTTGGAAATTAGCCTGCTTTTACATTCTGCATTAGGCATACGTGTTTGCAAACCAGGCAGGAACTGGATCATATTTTACAAATACTTTAGAAACTGATTTGAATTTTGCTCTCTACCTGCAAGGCTATTTCTTACGTAATTACATAAGCTGGCCACTATACTAAATTTTGTTTCCCTGTTTGCTTAATCCTCACAACAACTCTGTAAGCTGCTATTATTACCCCTATATAACAGATAAAGGGCTTGAGGCAGAAAATAATTTGGGTAACTTGGTAAATGGTGGAGCTGGGTAAGACTGCAGCCAGTCTGACACTCAAGTCCATTCTTCCCACTGATGTCTGATACTGCTACCTACATTCAGCAATGACCACTGATTTCATATTTAAGTGTGTCATTTCTAAAAGCGCAAAGCTAAATTAGTACTGCTGTGTAAATTATTCTTTTGAGATGTGATTGCCAAAAAAACAAAAACAAATAAAATCAGAGTGCCACTGAGGGGAGGGCGAACTGCATATGGATGGACAGAAGGGGACTTTGTGAGGACACAGTTGCACAACTCTAGAAATAGCTAAAATGGCTGACTTATACAATTATAATATGTGAATTTTATGGCCTGTAAATTACACCTTAATACAGCTATTAAATTAAGAAACTGGATACCAAATTAAGACTAAAACACACACACACACACACACATATATATATATATATATATATATATATATATATATATATATATATATATCACACAAAGAACAACAGGCAAATATCATTATTTACTGCACCATTATTTCATGCAGCTTCCATTCCTCACCCGTTCCTGAAAGGAAGACTCATTTTTAAAATAGTCTTTTAATTTATTTAGCAAATAATTTTTGACTGCCTACTATGTACCCAGGACTAATCTAGGCACTTGGAATAGATCAACAAACAAAACAAAATTCCTGTCCTCACGGAGCTTTGTTGGAGTCTAGGTGGGGTGGGGGGTGGAGATGACAATTCACACAACAGAGCAGCAGAGAAGGTGGCATGTTAGGAAAGAGGAACCATGGAAAAATCAAAAAAGGGCAAGGTAAAGAGAGTTTAGGGTATGGGATGAGGGTGATGTTGTATTAAGTACCAGAGCAGGCCACACTGAGGACTGAGGTTAGAAATAAGACTAGGAGGTGAGAAGTCCCAGGTGGACGGAATTACCATCACCAAGGGCAGCGTGCACCTCGCATGTTCCAGAATGGGGGCACTGCTGGAGCTGCGGAGAAGGGTCAGTGCAGATCCAGTACGGCCTTGGAGGACGTTGTAAGGACTGTGGCTTTTACCCAGAGTGAAATGGGGAGGCACTGCAGAAGGACGACACAATCTAACTTAGGTTTTCAGGGCTCACTTGACTACCGGGTGAGAATAGTCGAAACGGGTCAGAGATGAAAAGAGGGAAGCCTCTGAGAAGGGCTGTGCGGGAGGAGAGGACAGTGGCTCAGGGCAGGGAAGCAGCAGTGGAGGCAGGAGCCATGGTGATAAGTGGCTGGGCTCTGGATATGTTTTAAAGGCAGTGTTAAACCAGATCTACTGACAGAATTCATGTGGTATGTCAGTGAAAGTCAGAATAACTCCAAGTTTTTTGACCCAAGCAGCTGGAAGGATTAAGTTTCCACTAACTGAATGGGGGAGGCTGCAGAAAGGACCAGTTTGGGAGGTAGGAGGACCAAGAGCTCAGTTTTCACACATGTTGGTTTAAAGATATCAGAGTTCCAAGTGAAGATGTCAAATCAGCAGAAGATTGTAAGAGTTCAGATTTGGAGAGAAAAAGTCTAGCGGGAGATAGAAATGTGGGAATCATGGGTCACACAGGTGGTAGAGGAAGACATGAAACCCAGGTACTCAAACATTAAGATAACTTGGCATTAACCATAGAAGTTGTCCTTGAGGGCCTGCCTATTAGGTGTGGATATCAGTCCTATTTCCCGACCACTCGAGTTTTAAAAAGGAACTTATAAATGAATTCGTGCAAGACACTGCCTCCAGTGGGTGGGTCCAGAGCAGGAGTGGGAGAATGGGATGGTGCACGCTACTCCCTATGGCAGAATTTGTGTGTGTGTGTGTGTGTGTGTGTACACATGTGTGTGTGCACCGGGGGATGAGACATACCTGGCTTAAGAAAAAGAGCTAATAAATCTAGAAGCCGAAAAATGAAAGAACATCCAGATATGGTAGAGGGAACAGGGGAAACACGGTATACTGTAAGACATAGCCCCATAATGCCACTTCCCACCATCCTTTCATCAGGAACACAGTTGGAAAGGAGGGAATTATGTAGTTACGTGTGATGTACACAAACTTTCTGACTATGTAACACTGAATATCTTCATATGTAGCAAGTTAATGATATTTATATCTGCTTCAAGTTTAATAACAAGTTCACAACAGAGGGAAAATAAAATACTGAGGACTGGTAGAAGTATCATAGAAGTCATTTCAATGCTCAGAATGGAAGCAAAAGCAGCTTCACCCCACAAAGAATGTCATTAAGGGTTAAGAATGTTTATATTTGCTTAAGAAATTGAGAGTTACAACTTCCTGCTTTAAAAAATTAACTTTAATACAGATACCATACTATAAGCAACGTCTATACTGGAGCTTTCTTAAAGCTATTTTTAGTTCCTGTTTGTTCTGATGTACTCCAGAAACTCTGCAAAGAAAACTTTCTATTCAAAGGCTTAAAGGAATAGAAAAAGAAATAACACTGCATTCTTTTAAGTGTTCTCTGTACTGAAAGTCACTTGCAAATGCAGCACCCTGCCACAGGTCTACATTTTTAACAATAAAGTACTTTGTGCAGTTTTTCAATTTCTATGTGTCTTTGTGTCAGTCTCTCACTCAGAAGCAGAATGGAGTACCAGAAAATGACACATCATGTCTAAAACTTCAGATGTGGGAGATGAACTTACACCAGGAAACAGCTAAAGTGGGAGGGCAAGGTTTACCTTTTAAGTTACCGTAAGTGCAGGTACACCTTCTCCCTGCTTCCCCTGTGAAGTGGAGAAATATTCTTTTCCAGAAAAGCTCTCATTCTGAGAACTGCCTTCTTTAAAATATTTGGAGATTCTCTTTGAAGGCTCTTTCACTTTTAAGTCTTTCCCCAACTCTACATCCCATAACAAGTGTTAAAATTATCCAATAGCCTATTGTTACAGAACATACTTTACAAAAGCTGAGGTCTCCCAGGGTTTGGATCCCAGAACTCTGCTACCAGATAATCCTAAAGCCTTCCTTCCATAACTGACTCTTCCGCCAATTCCCAGCTGCGGGCAAATTCGGCTTCTCAGACCAGGTAACTTTCTAACTCTGCCTACGAACACTCTACTGTCAGTAAAGGAAATCTCAGACAGGAAGAACTCAATGCCCCTAGTGAGGGTTGCCTCCTTCAATCAATCAAGATGCCATCACAAAGCAAATATTTAAACCTACTGCAAAACTTCTGAATACATCTTACAAACAATATAGTTTGTATAGATGCATACTATTTGCTCTGGAATAGTGATTTCCAATGGAAGGAACAAAGGACCACATGACCCAAGCAATTTTTTAAAACTGCACATAACCATCCCTCTTCATGTGAGGATTCAGGCAAGCCCGTCTTACAGGCCTAGGTGTAACAGAATGACAGCACCTCTAGGAGTAGGATGAAAAGCAGCGAGGTAGACTTCTAGTGAAAGGGGGTGATGTAACAGGGCCCATCGCCCACTTACCTCCCACCACAGGACAATCCTCTCAGATCGAGAACACTTTGGGAAACAGAGGTTGTTTATGTTTCTATGGTTTTATGGTGGAAATAATGCCCTGAGTCATGTGAAGTTGTGGCTGCAAAATTGAACATGGGACCAGACATTTTCACATTCAGGAAACAAATAGCCCCCGGGGAGCCACCATATCTGCTCTCCCCTTTGCCTGTTCACCCCAAGAGCTGCAGGACTCCCCTGCTTGCAATGACACCCACCACTTCTCACAAATTCTTGCCAAGTTCACGTCAGCACCTGGTGGTATCAAAGTCACCATTTGAACTTCTATGAAGTCCCTCCATTACTTTATATCCCTTCTATTTTCTCTGTTGTCTTCCTAGCTACACTTGCATTCACAAGATGGTTACCGCACTAACATTGCCTGTGTAATCAGTCCAAGATATACGAAGTAGAGATTCAACTGTAACCAGTCCCAGAATAACTGTCATGCCACTCTAGTTTCCCAACAAAATACTCTGGCACCCCTCATCTCACCCAAAGAACCACCGCATTACTTAGAGGTTGTAAATGTAGAGCGCTTTCTCTTCTGGGAAACACTGTGGCTTGTGGTAGAGTTGTGCTTTCAGTTTTTGCAACTAGTAACAGGCAAAAAGGCATGTTCCGCAAATTTTCTTCAAGCGTTTGGAATTTAAACTTTCATTAGATACAGAGCCGGTGGACTAACCGTAATCTATGAACATATGGTCATATTATCAAATAATGTTCATGTCTGCCTTACAGACATGTAAGAACTTAAATTACGCCTGCATCCTCTAGGACTTTAGAATTGGATGTGAAGCATGTGAGTTAAAAACCTCCTATCCAGTCACAGAACACCTTACGGACAACATCACACTAATGCCATTGAATACATTAGTAGAGTCCATGTATGGTTAAGTTACATCTCCAATTTCTCAGAGCAGGAAAGGAGATGCCTAGAAAAGCTGGAAAAGCCCAATTACCAAAACAGCTCAAAAGTTAAAGCAGACTCCTGCACCTCCCAGAGCAGAGGGCGGAGGGGGCATTGGCCACCAGCTGTCCTCCCCTAGGAAGTTGCATGTGGGGAAGCAGGCAAGAGTGGGTGGCTGGGACTCGGAGGTGGAGAGGTGATGAAAGCAAGAGTGGAACTGCTCTGGTCCTAGAACAACAGAGCTGTAAAAATCTCGGCTTCAATTCAACACGCTCCCTCTCCCACTTTCCCTCCAACCTACGTGACAAAAAGAGCAAGACAGGCACTTTCTGCCCATGACGGTGACTACTAGCAGGAAAGGGACCAGGATAAAGGCATGTCGTATAAAAGATCAGTCTGAATTTAAGGCTATGTTATAAATAATGAATAGCACTGTCAGAGTGGGACACATGTGAGGCGCTCAAATTGGGAGGAGGAGGTTGAGGATCCATTTCCAGCACTTCCATGTCTTTTATCACTCCTATTTCTGACCTTTCCTTTGTCACTTTTTGTAGCACTGCCATCACTGGCAGGTAAAGAGGCAGCAATGTGACTTGGCCGTTTGGCTGATGGGGCTACATTTCCCAGCAGTGGAATGAAAAGGCACTGGAAGAGGATCAGCTGGAAGATGTGAACCGCTGTCCTGGCCTGTGTCAAACACTAACCAGGTGACCCTGGGTTAGGCTCTTAGTCTCTCTGGGCTTCCGGCTGTTTACTTAAAAAATAAGGTTTTGTCCTTGCACAAATATATCCAATATGAAAAGTAACGTGAAAGTCAAACATAATGGCATCTCACCTGCTTGCCTCAGGGAACTGTACAAGCACTGAACACTATGTGAATGTAAACACAGACTTAAGAAAACTATTGAGCTAAAACGCTAAACTGAACATGGAGATAAAGTTTTTTGGAGTTTCTTGGCTTTCTTTTTTAACTGCAACACGGAATTAATAGTTATTAGCTATAATCCACACCACCACCACTGCGAATAAATAAAGAAGGTAAGCACTGCCTGGATGCCTGTTATTGCCCGATGCTAAGCAGGGTGAGGGGTATAAAGGAGGCTGAACAAGGGAGTCTTCTCCAGTTACCAGCTAAGTGAGGAGACACATTGGAAACCACCCAGGAATGGTACCAAGTCAGTACTCAAATCCAAGATTACAGACTACTGATCATAAACAGTACAGGAATACAAAGAGGAGCTAGAAGTATTTGGAATAAATAGGGAAGACTCTATGAAGGGGATGGGGCTCCAACTAGTTCTCAGGGCAATTCTAAGCTGTTTTAACTGAGGACTGGATAGGAAAAGGCTGGTGACTCCTGGTTTTTAATAAGGCACAGGTTACCCTAGGAGGCTAAGTTACATAATGATTGGAACAAATAAGGTAAGTCCAAAATGATGAAGGGTCGAGGCTCCCTGGCTGAGATCTGGTTGTGTTAAGTCTTTGACTTGACTGTAGATGTTGGAGCGCCAAAACTGTAGGTTGACTGAAAGAGGGGAGAGAATATCCAAGAATTCAGCAGAAGGAAAAATTCATGTATCAGGGATGAAAGCTCTTCATCAGAGTATCAGCAATCAGAATAGACACTTGAAACCAAAAACATACAGTTCAAGAAGCTGACAAAATGTGGAGGGTGGTGAGAGAAAGATAAATCAAAGACCACTCCAAGCCTTTGTGTATTCAAGACCGGAAGAATGATTATCCCACTGAATAAGTGGAGACGCTGCAAGAAGAAAGATTATGAAATCAGCTTTAGACATGTTGAATCTGACGTATGAGCTAAGAGTAGGTTTTCTCTAAGAAGCTCAAAATTCAAAACTGAAGCACAGATGTTGAGTACAGGCTTAAGATGCAGATGGACAAGACATGATAAATCTCCTAAAAGAAAACATAGGCAAAACATTATCTGACATAAATCTTAGCAACATTCTCCTAGGGTAATCTACCCAGGCAATGGAAATGAGAGAAAAAAATAAACAAAAGGGATGTAATTAAACTCATAAATTTCTTCACAGCAAAGACAACCATAAGTAAAACAAAAGTAAACAACAACCTACGAATGGGAGAAAATATTTGCAAATGATACGACTAACAGAGGCTTAATTTTCAGAATATATAAACAGCTCATACAACTTAATAACAAAAAAACAAACAACTCAATCTTAAAATAGGCAGAAGACCTAAACAAGCATTTCTCCAATGAAGACACAAATGGCCATTAGGCACATGAAAGAATGCTCGATATCACTAATAAACTGAGAAATTCAAATCAAAACTATAATGAAGTATCAGCTCCCATCAGTCAGAATGGCCATCGCTCAGAAGTTCATGAATGATAAATGCTAGAGAGGCTGTAGAGTGAAGGGTACCCACTTACACTGCTGGTGGGAATCTAGTTTGGTGTTGTCATTATGGAAAGCATGGAAATCCCTGAAAAAACTAAAAGTAGACTTACCCTATGACCCAGAAATCCCACATCTGGGTATATAACTGGAAAGAACTCCAATGTGAAAAGATACCTGCACACCAGTATTCACAGCACCACTGTATACAATAGCCGAGACATGGAGGAAAGCTAA